>NC_091309.1:45340463-45460463 GCF_038502225.1 Cherax quadricarinatus
ATGTCAGCGGTCCAGGAACATGTCAGCGACCCAGGAACATGTCAGCGACCCAGGAACATGTCAGCGGTCCAGGAACATGTCAGCGACCCAGGAACATGTCAGCGGTCCAGGAACATGTCAGCGGTCCAGGAACATGTCAGCGGTCCAGGAACATGTCAGCGGTCCAGGAACATGTCAGCGGTCCAGGAACATGTCAGCGGTCCAGGAACATGTCAGCGGTCCAGGAACATGTCAGCGGTCCAGCAACATGTCAGCGGTCCAGGAACATGTCAGCGGTCCAGGAACATGTCAGCGGTCCAGGAACATGTCAGTGGTCCAGGAACATGTCAGCGGTCCAGGAACATGTCAGCAGTCCAGGAACATGTCAGCGGTCCAGGAACATGTCAGCGGTCCAGGAACATGTCAGCGGTCCAGGAACATGTCAGTGGTCCAGGAACATGTCAGCGGTCCAGGAATATGTCAGCGGTCCAGCAACATGTCAGCGGTCCAGGAACATGTCAGCGGTCCAGGAACATGTCAGCGGTCCAGGAACATGTCAGCGGTCCAGGAACATGTCAGCGGTCCACGAACATGTCAGCGGTCCAGGAACATGTCAGCGACCCAGGAACATATCAGCGGTCCAGGAACATGTCAGCGACCCAGGAACATGTCAGCGGTCCAGGAACATGTCAGCGGTCCAGGAACATGTCAGCGGTCCAGGAACATGTCAGCGGTCCAGGAACATGTCAGCGGTCCAGGAACATGTCAGCGACCCAGGAACATGTCAGCGGTCCAGGAACATGTCAGCTACCCAGGAACATGTCAGCGGTCCAGGAACATGTCAGCGGTCCAGGAACATGTCAGCGGTCCAGGAACATGTCAGCGGTCCAGGAACATGTCAGCGGTCCAGGAACATGTCAGCGGTCCAGGAACATGTCAGTGGTCCAGGAATATGTCAGCGGTCCAGGAACATGTCAGCGGTCCAGGAACATGTCAGCGAACCAGGAACATGTCAGCGGTCCAGGAACATGTCAGCGGTCCAGGAACATGTCAGTGGTCCAGGAACATGTCAGCGGTCCAGGAACATGTCAGCGGTCCAGGAACATGTCAGCGGTCCAGGAACATGTCAGCGGTCCAGGAACATGTCAGCGACCCAGGAACATGTCAGCGACCCAGGAACATGTCAGCGACCCAGGAACATGTCAGCGACCCAGGAACATGTCAGCGGTCCAGGAACATGTCAGCGGTCCAGGAACATGTCAGCGGTCCAGGAACATGTCAGCGGTCCAGGAACATGTCAGCGGTCCAGGAACATGTCAGCGGTCCAGGAACATGTCAGCGGTCCAGGAACATGTCAGCGGTCCAGGAACATGTCAGCGGTCCAGGAACATGTCAGCAGTCCAGGAACATGTCAGCGGTCCAGGAACATGTCAGCGGTCCAGGAACATGTCAGCGACCCACGAACATGTCAGCGACCCAGGAACATGTCAGCAGTCCAGGAACATGTCAGCGGTCCAGGAACATGTCAGCGGTCCAGGAACATGTCAGCGGTCCAGGAACATGTCAGCGACCCAGGAACATGTCAGCAGACCAGGAACATGTCAGCGGTCCAGGAACATGTCAGCGGTCCAGGAACATGTCAGCGACCCAGGAACATGTCAGCGACCCAGGAACATGTCAGCAGTCCAGGAACATGTCAGCGGTCCAGGAACATGTCAGCGACCCAGGAACATGTCAGCGACCCAGGAACATGTCAGCAGTCCAGGAACATGTCAGCGGTCCAGGAACATGTCAGCGACCCAGGAACATGTCAGCAGTCCAGGAACATGTCAGCGACCCAGAAACATGTCAGCGACCCAGGAACATGTCAGCAGTCCAGGAACATGTCAGCGGTCCAGGAACATGTCAGCGACCCAGGAACATGTCAGCGACCCAGGAACATGTCAGCAGTCCAGGAACATGTCAGCAGTCCAGGAACATGTCAGCGACCCAGGAACATGTCAGCGACCCAGGAACATGTCAGCAGTCCAGGAACATGTCAGCGACCCAGGAACATGTCAGCGACCCAGGAACATGTCAGCGGTCCAGGAACATGTCAGCGGTCCAGGAACATGTCAGTGGTCCAGGAACATGTCAGCGGTCCAGGAACATGTCAGCGGTCCAGGAACATGTCAGCGGTCCGGGAACATGTCAGCGGCCCAGGAACATGTCAGCGGCCCAGGAACATGTCAGCGGCCCAGGAACATGTCAGCGACCCAGGAACATGTCAGCGGTCCAGGAACATGTCAGCGGTCCAGGAACATGTCAGCGGCCCAGGAACATGTCAGCGGCCCAGGAACATGTCAGCGGCACAGGAACATGTCAGCGACCCAGGAACATGTCAGTGGCCCAGGAACATGTCAGTGGCCCAGGAACATGTCAGCGACCCAGGAACATGTCAGCGGTCCAGGAACATGTCAGCGGCCCAGGAACATGTCAGCGGCCCAGGAACTTGTCAGCGACCCAGGAACATGTCAGCAGTCCAGGAACATGTCAGCGGTCCAGGAACATGTCAGCGGCCCAGGAACATGTCAGCGGTCCAGGAACATGTCAGCGGTCCAGGAACATGTCAGTGGTCCAGGAACATGTCAGCGGTCCAGGAACATGTCAGCGGTCCAGGAACATGTCAGCGGCCCAGGAACATGTCAGCGGCCCAGGAACATGTCAGCGGCCCAGGAACATGTCAGCGACCCAGGAACATGTCAGCGGTCCAAGAACATGTCAGCGGCCCAGGAACATGTCAGCGGCCCAGGAACATGTCAGCGGCCCAGGAACATGTCAGCGGCACAGGAACATGTCAGCGACCCAGGAACATGTCAGTGGCCCAGGAACATGTCAGTGGCCCAGGAACATGTCAGCGACCCAGGAACATGTCAGCGGTCCAGGAACATGTCAGCGGCCCAGGAACATGTCAGCGACCCAGGAACATGTCAGCGGTCCAGGAACATGTCAGCGACCCAGGAACATGTCAGCGGTCCAGGAACATGTCAGCGGTCCAGGAACATGTCAGCGGTCCAGGAACATGTCAGCGGTCCAGGAACATGTCAGCGGTCCAGGAACATGTCAGCGGTCCAGGAACATGTCAGCGGTCCAGGAACATGTCAGCGGTCCAGGAACATGTCAGCGGTCCAGGAACATGTCAGCGGTCCAGCAACATGTCAGCGGTCCAGGAACATGTCAGCGGTCCAGGAACATGTCAGCGGTCCAGCAACATGTCAGCGGTCCAGGAACATGTCAGCGGTCCAGGAACATGTCAGCGGTCCAGGAACATGTCAGCGGTCCAGGAACATGTCAGCGGTCCAGGAACATGTCAGCGGTCCAGGAACATGTCAGTGGTCCAGGAACATGTCAGCGGTCCAGGAATATGTCAGCGGTCCAGCAACATGTCAGCGGTCCAGGAACATGTCAGCGGTCCAGGAACATGTCAGCGGTCCAGGAACATGTCAGCGGTCCAGGAACATGTCAGCGGTCCAGGAACATGTCAGCGGTCCAGGAACATGTCAGCGACCCAGGAACATGTCAGCGGTCCAGGAACATGTCAGCGACCCAGGAACATGTCAGCGGTCCAGGAACATGTCAGCGGTCCAGGAACATGTCAGCGGTCCAGGAACATGTCAGCGGTCCAGCAACATGTCAGCGGTCCAGGAACATGTCAGCGACCCAGGAACATGTCAGCGGTCCAGGAACATGTCAGCTACCCAGGAACATGTCAGCGGTCCAGGAACATGTCAGCGGTCCAGGAACATGTCAGCGGTCCAGGAACATGTCAGCGGTCCAGGAACATGTCAGCGGTCCAGGAACATGTCAGCGGTCCAGGAACATGTCAGCGACCCAGGAACATGTCAGCGGTCCAGGAACATGTCAGCTACCCAGGAACATGTCAGCGGTCCAGGAACATGTCAGCGGTCCAGGAACATGTCAGCGGTCCAGGAACATGTCAGCGGTCCAGGAACATGTCAGCGGTCCAGGAACATGTCAGCGGTCCAGGAACATGTCAGCGGTCCAGGAACATGTCAGCGGTCCAGGAATATGTCAGCGGTCCAGCAACATGTCAGCGGTCCAGGAACATGTCAGCGGTCCAGGAACATGTCAGCGGTCCAGGAACATGTCAGCGGTCCAGGAACATGTCAGCGGTCCAGGAACATGTCAGCGGTCCAGGAACATGTCAGCGACCCAGGAACATGTCAGCGGTCCAGGAACATGTCAGCGACCCAGGAACATGTCAGCAGTCCAGGAACATGTCAGCGGTCCAGGAACATGTCAGCGGTCCAGAAACATGTCAGCGGTCCAGGAACATGTCAGCGGTCCAGGAACATGTCAGCGACCCAGGAACATGTCAGCGGTCCAGGAACATGTCAGCTACCCAGGAACATGTCAGCGGTCCAGGAACATGTCAGCGGTCCAGGAACATGTCAGCGGTCCAGGAACATGTCAGCGGTCCAGGAACATGTCAGCGGTCCAGGAACATGTCAGCGGTCCAGGAACATGTCAGCGGTCCAGGAACATGTCAGCGGTCCAGGAATATGTCAGCGGTCCAGGAACATGTCAGCGGTCCAGGAACATGTCAGCGACCCAGGAACATGTCAGCGGTCCAGGAACATGTCAGCGGTCCAGGAACATGTCAGCGGTCCAGGAACATGTCAGCGGTCCAGGAACATGTCAGCGGTCCAGGAACATGTCAGCGGTCCAGGAACATGTCAGCGACCCAGGAACATGTCAGCGGTCCAGGAACATGTCAGCGACCCAGGAACATGTCAGCGGTCCAGGAACATGTCAGCGGTCCAGGAACATGTCAGCGGTCCAGGAACATGTCAGCGGTCCAGGAACATGTCAGCGGTCCAGGAACATGTCAGCGACCCAGGAACATGTCAGCGGTCCAGGAACATGTCAGCTACCCAGGAACATGTCAGCGGTCCAGGAACATGTCAGCGGTCCAGGAACATGTCAGCGGTCCAGGAACATGTCAGCGGTCCAGGAACATGTCAGCGGTCCAGGAACATGTCAGCGGTCCAGGAACATGTCAGCGGTCCAGGAACATGTCAGCGGTCCAGGAATATGTCAGCGGTCCAGGAACATGTCAGCGGTCCAGGAACATGTCAGCGTCCCAGGAACATGTCAGCGGTCCAGGAACATGTCAGCGGTCCAGGAACATGTCAGCAGTCCAGGAACATGTCAGCGGTCCAGGAACATGTCAGCGGTCCAGGAACATGTCAGCGGTCCAGGAACATGTCAGCGGTCCAGGAACATGTCAGCGACCCAGGAACATGTCAGCGACCCAGGAACATGTCAGCGACCCAGGAACATGTCAGCGACCCAGGAACATGTCAGCGGTCCAGGAACATGTCAGCGGTCCAGGAACATGTCAGCGGTCCAGGAACATGTCAGCGGTCCAGGAACATGTCAGCGGTCCAGGAACATGTCAGCGGTCCAGGAACATGTCAGCGGTCCAGGAACATGTCAGCGGTCCAGGAACATGTCAGCGGTCCAGGAACATGTCAGCAGTCCAGGAACATGTCAGCGGTCCAGGAACATGTCAGCGGTCCAGGAACATGTCAGCGACCCACGAACATGTCAGCGACCCAGGAACATGTCAGCAGTCCAGGAACATGTCAGCGGTCCAGGAACATGTCAGCGGCCCAGGAACATGTCAGCGGTCCAGGAACATGTCAGCGACCCAGGAACATGTCAGCAGACCAGGAACATGTCAGCGGTCCAGGAACATGTCAGCGGTCCAGGAACATGTCAGCGACCCAGGAACATGTCAGCGACCCAGGAACATGTCAGCAGTCCAGGAACATGTCAGCGGTCCAGGAACATGTCAGCGACCCAGGAACATGTCAGCGACCCAGGAACATGTCAGCAGTCCAGGAACATGTCAGCGGTCCAGGAACATGTCAGCGACCCAGGAACATGTCAGCAGTCCAGGAACATGTCAGTGACCCAGAAACATGTCAGCGACCCAGGAACATGTCAGCAGTCCAGGAACATGTCAGCGGTCCAGGAACATGTCAGCGACCCAGGAACATGTCAGCGACCCAGGAACATGTCAGCAGTCCAGGAACATGTCAGCGGTCCAGGAACATGTCAGCGACCCAGGAACATGTCAGCGACCCAGGAACATGTCAGCAGTCCAGGAACATGTCAGCGACCCAGGAACATGTCAGTGACCCAGGAACATGTCAGCAGTCCAGGAACATGTCAGCGGTCCAGGAACATGTCAGTGGTCCAGGAACATGTCAGCGGTCCAGGAACATGTCAGCGGTCCAGGAACATGTCAGCGGTCCGGGAACATGTCAGCGGCCCAGGAACATGTCAGCGGCCCAGGAACATGTCAGCGGCCCAGGAACATGTCAGCGACCCAGGAACATGTCAGCGGTCCAGGAACATGTCAGCGGTCCAGGAACATGTCAGCGGCCCAGGAACATGTCAGCGGCCCAGGAACATGTCAGCGGCACAGGAACATGTCAGCGACCCAGGAACATGTCAGTGGCCCAGGAACATGTCAGTGGCCCAGGAACATGTCAGCGACCCAGGAACATGTCAGCGGTCCAGGAACATGTCAGCGGCCCAGGAACATGTCAGCGGCCCAGGAACATGTCAGCGACCCAGGAACATGTCAGCAGTCCAGGAACATGTCAGCGGTCCAGGAACATGTCAGCGGCCCAGGAACATGTCAGCGGTCCAGGAACATGTCAGCGGTCCAGGAACATGTCAGCGGTCCAGGAACATGTCAGCGGTCCAGGAACATGTCAGCGGTCCAGGAACATGTCAGCGGCCCAGGAACATGTCAGCGGCCCAGGAACATGTCAGCGGCCCAGGAACATGTCAGCGACCCAGGAACATGTCAGCGATCCAGGAACATGTCAGCGGCCCAGGAACATGTCAGCGGCCCAGGAACATGTCAGCGGCCCAGGAACATGTCAGCGGCACAGGAACATGTCAGCGACCCAGGAACATGTCAGTGTCCCAGGAACATGTCAGTGGCCCAGGAACATGTCAGCGACCCAGGAACATGTCAGCGGTCCAGGAACATGTCAGCGGTCCAGGAACATGTCAGCGGTCCAGGAACATGTCAGCGGTCCAGGAACATGTCAGCGGTCCAGGAACATGTCAGCGGTCCAGGAACATGTCAGCGGTCCAGGAACATGTCAGCGGTCCAGGAACATGTCAGCGGTCCAGGAACATGTCAGCAGTCCAGGAACATGTCAGCGGTCCAGGAACATGTCAGCGGTCCAGGAACATGTCAGCGACCCACGAACATGTCAGCGACCCAGGAACATGTCAGCAGTCCAGGAACATGTCAGCGGTCCAGGAACATGTCAGCGGCCCAGGAACATGTCAGCGGTCCAGGAACATGTCAGCGACCCAGGAACATGTCAGCAGACCAGGAACATGTCAGCGGTCCAGGAACATGTCAGCGGTCCAGGAACATGTCAGCGACCCAGGAACATGTCAGCGACCCAGGAACATGTCAGCAGTCCAGGAACATGTCAGCGGTCCAGGAACATGTCAGCGACCCAGGAACATGTCAGCGACCCAGGAACATGTCAGCAGTCCAGGAACATGTCAGCGGTCCAGGAACATGTCAGCGACCCAGGAACATGTCAGCAGTCCAGGAACATGTCAGCGACCCAGAAACATGTCAGCGACCCAGGAACATGTCAGCAGTCCAGGAACATGTCAGCGGTCCAGGAACATGTCAGCGACCCAGGAACATGTCAGCGACCCAGGAACATGTCAGCAACCCAGGAACATGTCAGCAGTCCAGGAACATGTCAGCGACCCAGGAACATGTCAGCGACCCAGGAACATGTCAGCGGTCCAGGAACATGTCAGCGGTCCAGGAACATGTCAGTGGTCCAGGAACATGTCAGCGGTCCAGGAACATGTCAGCGGTCCAGGAACATGTCAGCGGTCCGGGAACATGTCAGCGGCCCAGGAACATGTCAGCGGCCCAGGAACATGTCAGCGGCCCAGGAACATGTCAGCGACCCAGGAACATGTCAGCGGTCCAGGAACATGTCAGCGGTCCAGGAACATGTCAGCGGCCCAGAAACATGTCAGCGGCCCAGGAACATGTCAGCGGCACAGGAACATGTCAGCGACCCAGGAACATGTCAGTGGCCCAGGAACATGTCAGTGGCCCAGGAACATGTCAGCGACCCAGGAACATGTCAGCGGTCCAGGAACATGTCAGCGGCCCAGGAACATGTCAGCGGCCCAGGAACATGTCAGCGACCCAGGAACATGTCAGCAGTCCAGGAACATGTCAGCGGTCCAGGAACATGTCAGCGGCCCAGGAACATGTCAGCGGTCCAGGAACATGTCAGCGGTCCAGGAACATGTCAGCGGTCCAGGAACATGTCAGCGGTCCAGGAACATGTCAGCGGTCCAGGAACATGTCAGCGGCCCAGGAACATGTCAGCGGCCCAGGAACATGTCAGCGGCCCAGGAACATGTCAGCGACCCAGGAACATGTCAGCGGTCCAGGAACATGTCAGCGGCCCAGGAACATGTCAGCGGCCCAGGAACATGTCAGCGGCCCAGGAACATGTCAGCGGCACAGGAACATGTCAGCGACCCAGGAACGTGTCAGTGTCCCAGGAACATGTCAGTGGCCCAGGAACATGTCAGCGACCCAGGAACATGTCAGCGGTCCAGGAACATGTCAGCGGCCCAGGAACATGTCAGCGGCCCAGGAACTTGTCAGCGACCCAGGAACATGTCAGCAGTCCAGGAACATGTCAGCGGTCCAGGAACATGTCAGCGGCCCAGGAACATGTCAGCGGCCCAGGAACATGTCAGCGGCCCAGGAACATGTCAGCAGTCCAGGAACATGTCAGCGACCCAGGAACATGTCAGTGGCCCAGGAACATGTCAGCGGCCCAGGAACATGTCAGCAACCCAGGAACATGTCAGCGGCCCAGGAACATGTCAGCGGTCCAGGAACATGTCAGCGGCCCAGGAATATGTCAGCGGCCCAGGAACATGTCAGCGGCCCAAGAACATGTCAGCAACCCAGGAACATGTCAGCGGCCCAGGAACATGTCAGCGGCCCAGGAACATGTCAGCGGCCCAGGAACATGTCAGCAGCCCAGGAACATGTCAGCCGTCCAGGAACATGTCAGCAGCCCAGGAACATGTCAGCGGCCCAGGAACATGTCAGCGACCCAGGAACATGTCAGCGGCCCAGGAACATGTCAGCGGCCCAGGAACATGTCAGCGGCCCAGGAACATGTCAGCGACCCAGGAACATGTCAGCGGCCCAGGAACATATCAGCGGCCCAGGAACATGTCAGCGACCCAGGAACATGTCAGCGGCCCAGGAACATGTCAGCGACCCAGGAACATGTCAGCGACCCAGGAACATGTCAGCGACCCAGGAACATGTCAGCAGCCCAGGAACATGTCAGCGACACAGGAACATGTCAGCGGCCCAGGAACATGTCAGTGACCCAGGAACATGTCAGCGGCCCAGGAACATGTCAGCGACCCAGGAACATGTCAGTGACCCAGGAACATGTCAGCGGCCCAGGAACACGTCAGCGACCCAGGAACATGTCAGCGACCCAGAAAAATGTCAGCGGCCCAGGAACATGTCAGCGACCCCGGAACATGTCAGCGACCCAGGAACATGTCAGCGGCCCAGGAACATGTCAGCGACCCAGGAACATGTCAGCGACCCAGGAACATGTCAGTGGCCCAGGAACATGTCAGTGGCCCAGGAACATGTCAGCGACCCAGGAACATGTCAGCGGCCCAGGAACATGTCAGCGACCCAGGAACATGTCAGCGGCCCAGGAACATGTCAGCGGCCCAGGAACATGTCAGCGGCCCAGGAACATGTCAGCGGCCCTGGAACATGTCAGCGGCCCAGGAACATGTCAGCAGTCCAGGAACATGTCAGCGGCCCAGGAACATGTCAGCGGTCCAGGAGCATGTCAGCGGCCCAGGAACATGTCAGCAGTCCAGGAACATGTCAGCGGCCCAGGAACATGTCAGCGGCCCAGGAACATGTCAGCAGCCCAGGAACATGTCAGCCGTCCAGGAACATGTCAGCGGTCCAGGAACATGTCAGCGGCCCAGGAACATGTCAGCGGCCCAGGAACATGTCAGCGGTCCAGGAACATGTCAGCGGCCCAGGAACATGTCAGCGGCCCATGAACATGTCAGCGGCCCAGAAACATGTCAGCGGCCCAGGAACATGTCAGCGACCCAGGAACATGTCAGCGGCCCAGGAACATGTCAGCGGCCCAGGAACATGTCAGCAGTCCAGGAACATGTCAGCGGCCCAGGAACATGTCAGCGACCCAGGAACATGTCAGCAGTCCAGGAACATGTCAGCGGCCCAGGAACATGTCAGCGCCCGGACACTGGACAACGGAAGAGATTTGAAATGCTTAACAGTTAGAAGGTTCGAGTCCGGCTGTAGACGTAGAGGCAATATTTGTAAATATTTCCGCCAGTTTATGAATTGTTAAGCATATATATTTATATATATATATATATATATATATATATATATATATATATATATATATATATATATATTTGTGTGTGTGTGTGTGTGTGTGTGTGTGTGTGTGTGTGTGTGTGTGTGTGTGTGTGTGTGTGTGTGTGTGTGTGTGTGTGTGTGTGTGTGGTGTGTGTGTGTGTGTGTGTGTGTGTGTGTGTGTGTGTGTGAATGTATTATTGTTGTACATAATGGTAGGATTGCTGGTGTCTTTTGTCTGTCTCATAAATATGCAAGCTTACAGGTACGTCTTGCTACTTCTACTTACACTTAGGTCACACTACACATACGTGTACAAGTTTATTTATAGACACTCATCTGATTTTTTTTTTTGTTTTATCTTAATAGTTCTTGTTCTAATTACTTTTCCTTTTATATCCATGGGGAAGTGGAATAAGAATCTTTCATCCGTAAGCCATGCGTGTTGTAAAAGTCAACTAAAATGCCGGGAACAATGGGCTAGTAACCCCTTTTCCTGTAAAGATTACTAAAAATAATAATTAGAAAATTGTCAAAGTGGGAAGTCTGAATGTGCGTCGATGTTGTGCAAATGATAAGAAAGAGATGATTGTGGATGTTATGAATGAGAAGAAGCTGGATGTCCTGGCTTTAAGTGAAACAAAGCTGAAGGGGGTGGGAGAGTTTCAATGGAGAGGAATAAATGGGATTAGGTCAGGGGTTTCTAATAGAGTTAGAGCTAAAGAAGGAATAGCAATAATGTTAAAGGATAAGCTATGGCAGGAAAAGAGGAACTATAAATGTATTAATTCAAGGATTATATGGAGTAAAATAAAGGTTGGATGTGAGAAGTGGGTTATAGTAAGCGTATATGCACCTGGAGAAGAGAGAAGTGTAGAGGAGAGAGAGAGAGATTTTGGGAAATGTTGAGTAAATGCGTGGGGAGTTTTGAACCAAGTGTTAGAGTACTTGTGGTTGGGGATTTTAATGTTAAATTGGGTAAAAATGTTGTGAAGGGAGTAGTAGGTAAATTTGGGGTGCCAGGGGTAAATGAAAATGGGGAGCCTTTAATTGAACTATGTGTAGAAAGAGGTTTGGTAATAATAAATGCATATTTTATGAAAAAGAGGTTGATGGGTAGGCTCCAGGATGTACACGTTTATAGAAAGCCAACTGACATATCGGATCATTATTTAGTTGTAGCTACAGGTAGAGTAAGAGGTAGATGAGACAAGAGGAAAATGACAACAACAAGTAAGAGGGAGGTGAAAGTGTGTAAACTAAGGGAGGAGGAAGTTCGTGTGAAATATAAGCAACTATTGGCAGAAAGGTGGGCTGGTGCAGGTATGAGTAGTGGGGGGGTTGAAGAGGACTGGAATGGTTTTAAAATTGCAGTATTAGAATGTGGGGCAGAAGTTTGTGGTTATAGGAGGGTGGGGGCAGGAGGAAAGAGGAGTGATTGGTGAAATGATGAATGGTGTGATAAAAGAGAAAAAGGTAGCTTATGAGAGGCTTTTACAAAGCAGAAGTGTTATAAGAAGAGCAGAGTATATGGAGAGTAAAAGAAAGGTGAAGAGAGTGATGAGAGAGTGCAAAAGGAGAGCAGATGATAGAGTGGGAGAGGCACTGTCAAGAAATTTTAATGAAAATATGAAAAAAATTTGGAGCAAGCTAAATTAAGAAAGCCTAGGGAACGAATGGATATGTCAGTTAAAAACAAAGTAGGGGAGTTAGTAGATGGGGAGATGGAGGTATTGGGTAGATGGCGAGAATATTCTGAGGAACTTTTAAATGTCGACGAAGAAAAGTAGGCCAGGGAGGTATACCATCTTGTAGGAGTGAAGAAGAGCAGGATGTGAGTGTTGGGGGAGGTGCAAGAAGCATTATATAGAATGAAAGGGGGTAAAGCAGCTGGAACTGATGGGATCATGACAGAAATGTTAAAAGCAGGGGAGAATATA
The DNA here is from genome assembly GCF_038502225.1 of Cherax quadricarinatus. NCBI lineage: Eukaryota > Metazoa > Arthropoda > Malacostraca > Decapoda > Parastacidae > Cherax > Cherax quadricarinatus. The sequence goes on from NC_091309.1 coordinate 45,352,914, forward strand.
GTGTTGGAGTGGTTGGTATTTTTATTTAATAAATGTATGAACGAGGGGACGGTACCTAAGGATTGGCAAAGACCATGTATAGTCCCTTTATATAATGGGAAGGGGGACAAAAGAGATTGTAAAAATTATAGAGGAATAAGTTTACTGAGTATACAAGGAAAAGTGTACAGTAGGGTAATTATTGAAAGAATTAGAGGTAAGACAGAATGTAGGATTGCGGATGAGTAAGGAGGTTTTAGAGTGGGTAGGGGATGTGTAGATCAAGTGTTTACATTGAAGCATATATGTGAACAGTATTTAGAGAAAGGTAGGAAAGTTTTTATTGCCTTTATGGATTTAGAAAAGGCATATGATAGAGTGGATAGAGGAGCAATGTGGCAGATGTTACAAGTATATGGAATAGGTGGTAAGTTACTAAATGTTGTAAAGAGTTTTTATGAGGATAGTGAGGCTCAGGTTAGGGTGTGTAGAAGAGAAGGAGAATACTTCCCGGTAAAAGTAGGTCTTAGACAGGGATGTGTAATGTCACCATGGTTGTTTAATATATTTATAGATGGGGTTGTAAAAGAAGTAAATGCTAGGGTGTTCGGGAGAGGGGTGGGATTAAATGATGGGGAATCAAATACAAAATGGGCATTGACACATTCACTTTTTGCTGATGATACTGTGCTTATGGGAGATTCTAAAGAAAAATTGCAAAGGTTAGTGGACGAGTTTGGGAGTGTGTGTAAAGTAGAAAGTTGAAAGTGAACATAGAAAAGAGTAAGGTGATGAGGGTATCAAATGATTTAGATAAAGAAAAATTGGATATCAAATTTCGGAGGAGGAGTATGGAAGAAGTGAATGTTTTCAGATATTTGGGAGTTGACGTGTCAGCAGATGGATTTATGAAGGATGAGGTTAATCATAGAATTGATGAAGGAAAAAAGGCGAGAGGCGCATTGAGGTAAATGTGGAAACAAAAAACGTTATCTCTGGAGGCAAAGAAGGGAATGTACGGAAATATAATAGTACCAACACTCTTATATGGGTGTGAAGCTTGGGTTGTGAATGCAGCAGCGAGGAGGCGGTTAGAGGCAGTGGAGATGTCCTGTCTAAGGGCAATGTGTGGTGTAAGTATTACGCAGAAAATTCGGAATGTGGAAATTAGGAGAAGGTGTGGAGTTAATAAAAGTATTACTCAGAGGGCTGAAGACGGGTTGTTGAGGTGGTTTGGTCATTTAGAGAGAATGGATCAAAGTAGAAGACATGGAGAGCATATAAATCTGTAGGGGAAAGAAGGAGGCTTTGTGGGCGAGGGGCTTGGACTTCCAGCAAGCGTGCATGAGCATGTTAGATAGGAGTGAATTGAGACGAATGGTATTTGGGACCTGCCGAGCTGTTGGAGTGTGAGCAGGGTAACATTTAGTGAAGGGATTCAGGGAAACCGGTTATTTTTATATATTCGGACTTGAGTCCTGGAAATGGGAAGTACAATGCCTGCACTCTAAAGGAGGGGTTTGGGATGTTGGCAGTTTGGAAGAATATGTTGTACTCACCTAGTTGAGGTTGCGGGGGCCGACTCCGAGCTCCTGGCCCCGCCTCTTCACTGATCGCTACTAGGTCACTCTCCCTGAGCCGTGAGCTTTATCATACCTCTGCTTAAAGCTATGTATGGATCCTGCCTCCACTACATCGCTTCCCAAACTATTGTGTATATTTATACGTATATGCTTCTAAACTGTTGTATTCTGAGCAACTCTGCGAAAACAGTGATTATGTGTGAGTGTGGTGAAAGTGTTGAATGATGATGAAAGTGTTTTCTTTTTGGGGATTTTCTTTCTTTTTGTGTCACCCTGCCTCGGTGGGAGATTGCCCTTCTGCCAAGACAGTGATGGAGTGAATGATGGTGAAAGTTTTTCTTTTTCGGGCCACCCTGCCTTGGTGGGAATCGGCCAGTGTGATAATAAAAAAATAAAATATATATATATATATATATATATATATATATATATATATATATATATATATATATATATATATATATATATATATATATATATATATATATATGCAAAACAACCACTCTGAAAGAATAGAGAAATTCCAAGCGCTTTCGTGACTACTCACATTATCAAGGAACTATGAAAGTAAAGTATCCAAGGAAGCTATATAAGGGGTCCGGCCAGCACCTCACTATCAGATCCCACAACGGTTAAAAACGTGACATGCGGCGAGCCAACTTGGATAGGTCCCTTGCACAACTCACCCCCAAGCTATTCTACCCAAGAAAATTTAAAAACTATTATTTGTCCAGTGTATTATTAAATTCTTCCCAAATTCTATTAATTATAAATGGATCTAATTTATATAAACCAAAGGAAATATTCATATTATTGTCAAAACTGCTTTTTATGAAACAAGATTCAATTATATTCCTGTCGACCATGGACTTGCTTGATACTACTTTCTCAACTTTTTGAAAATCAATTGGATGGTTAAAATCTCTTACATGAATAAATAGAGCATTGGAATCTTGTCCAGTTCTAATGCTATATTTATGTTGTTTTAATCTTAGTTCGAGATTTTTACCAGTTTGACCGTAATAAACTTTATCGCAAATTTTACAAGGAATCTTATAGACACATCCATCAGCATTTTGGGGGGAATTCTTCATCAAAAGTTTTTTCACTGTATCAAGATTTTTGAATACAACTTTAATATTAAAAGTCTTAAGAAGAGAAGGCATATCAACAAAGTTTTCATGGTAAGGGAGAACCAACATATTTTTAGTTGAATAAGGCTGGTTGTCCCTTTTTGGATTATAAAAAGTGTTTCTAGCAACTTTAAAAGATTTATCAATTACATTTCTTGGGTATTTTAAATCATTACCTATTTCATAAATTTTGGATATTTCCTCATCTATGAACTCAGGACTACAAATTCGTAAAGCTCTCAAAAACATTGATGAGAAAACAGACAGTTTGACTCTACCTTGATGCGAGGAATAATAGTCGACATAGGAACAGTTATTTGTAGGTTTTCTGTAAATTTTAAATTTGAATTCATTATTACCCTTAATAATTAAAACATCTAGAAAAGGCAATGAGTTATTTTCTTCAAACTCAACAGTAAAGTTTATAGAATGGGCTAAGCTATTTAATTTTCCAAGGAAATGGTGTATATCTACATTTTTGGGCATAAGACACAAAATATCATCAACATATCTGAACCATTTAGCTCTATTAGTGAGGATTGTGTTAAGCAACCTTGTTTCAAAAAAATCCATGTATAGGTTACTAAGAACAGGTGAAAGAGGATTTCCCATTGCCATACCAAACTTCTGAGTGTAAAACTTATCATTAAAAACAAATTTTGCATCAACAATGCAAAGTTTAATAAGTTTAATGATGGTAGGAACTGGCAATGGTAAATCATAGTTAACGAATTCTTCAGATAAGAAACTTAATAAATCATCAACAGGAACTTTCGTAAACAAGGAAGTAACATCAAAACTAACCATGTTAAAATCATTTAAGTCAGTCAAGGAGCTTAATTTATCAACCAAGTCTATGTTGTTTTTAACATTAAAGTTAGAAATTTTGCCAACAATAGGGCTCAAAATATCAACAAGCCATTTGGATAATTTATATGAAACTGACCCTATGGAGCTAATAATTGGTCTGACTGGATTCCCTGGTTTGTGTGTTTTTATTAGTCCATACATGTAAGGTAAAGATGGATTAGTGGAAGTATATTGTTTGACTAATTCATCTTTGCCTTTCAGTAGAAGTTTTATTGTTTTATTGAAATTGCTGTTAACGGTTTCTAGGGGATTTTTCCTAAGTTTAGAATAGGTTTCAGTATCATCTAAGAGATTATTCATTTTTTCTTGGTAATCATTTTCTTTCATAATTACTATTGCATTTATTTTGTCTGCTTTAGTAAGGCGCAAATTTTTATTGTTATTAAGTGTATCATAAGACTTAAAGAATCTTTGAGGGCAATTGGGAATGTTTGGTTTTAACATAGAGCTATATACCATTCCTTTACTAATATTAATTTCATCAGAGGATAAATCAGAAAATTTTTCAAAGTTACAAAAGGCTTTTGCAATTTCAACATTATTAAGTTTTTTTGAAGTTGCAAAACTTAGGCCAAAACCTAGAGCAGCAGTTGTATGTTTGTCTAAAATTTCATCTGATAAGTTAATTACAAAATTGTTATTAGCATGCTTTGTCCAATCACTATTTTCAATTAAAATGTCTAATTTTCTTTGTAGTTTGCTTTTGAGTTCATTACAAATTCTTCTGAGTTTATTATAGCAATGATCCAACATACTGTGTTTCCATTCTGATGGAATGGCCTGATTAAAAGAGTATTTTTTGTTTCTCAATATTTTGAATGCTTCATTCTCCTGTATTTTAGTTATTTCAATATGTTTCTGAAGAATAATTCTCATAAAATCATCAAAAGGACGATCTCTCATGTCAAGGAGTCTATTGGGTAAAAGAGACTTGGGCAGAACTTGTTCATTTAAACAATTTTTTAAAAAATTAAGGCGAATTTTTAACTTGTGGGACTTGGTCAGTGCAGAAGAAAACTGTGAAACAAAAGATATATGATTAGGAAAGCTTATCGAGAACATTCTGAAGAGTCGTGTGGTATCCATTAATGCAATAAGATCACAGTAAACAGGTGATTTCAAAATATGCAAAACAACCACTCTGAAAGAATAGAGAAATTCCACGCGCTTTCGTGACTACTCACATTATCAAGGAACTATGAAAGTAAAGCATCCAAGGAAGCTATATAAGGGGTCCGGCCAGCACCTCACTATCAGATCCCACAACGGTTAAACACGTGACGCGCAGCGAGCCAACTTGGATAGGTCCCTTGCACAACTCACCCCCAAGCTATTCTACCCAAGAAAATTTAAAAATTATTATTTGTCCAGTGTATTATTAAAATCTTCCCAAATTCTATTAATTATAAATGGATCTAATTTATATAAACCAAAGGAAATATTCATATTATTGTCAAAACTGCTTTTTATGAAACAAGATTCAATTATATTCCTGTCGACCATGGACTTGCTTGATACTACTTTCTCAACTTTTTGAAAATCAATTGGATGGTTAAAATCTCTTACATGAATAAATAGAGCATTGGAATCTTGTCCAGTTCTAATGCTATATTTATGTTGTTTTAATCTTAGTTCGTGATTTTTACCAGTTTGACCGTAATAAACTTTATCACAAATTTTACAAGGAATCTTATAGACACATCCATCAGCATTTTGGGGGGAATTCTTCATCAAAAGTTTTTTCACTGTATCAAGATTTTTGAATACAACTTTAATATTAAAAGTCTTAAGAAGAGAAGGCATATCAACCAAGTTTTCATGGTAAGGGAGAACCAACATATTTTTAGTTGAATAAGGCTGGTTGTCCCTTTTTGGATTATAAAACGTGTTTCTAGCAACTTTAAAAGATTTATCAATTACATTTCTTGGGTATTTTAAATACCTATTTCATAAATTTTGGATATTTCCTCATCTATGAACTCAGGACTACAAATTCGTAAAGCTCACATAAACATTGATGAGAAAACAGACAGTTTGACTCTATCTTGATGCGAGGAATAATAGTGGACATAGGAACAGTTATTTGTAGGTTTTCTGTAAATTTAAAATTTGAATTCATTATTACCCTTAATAATTAAAACATCTAGAAAAGGCAATGAGTTATTTTCTTCAAACTCAACAGTAAAGTTTATAGAATGGGCTAAGCTATTTAATTTTCGAAGAAAATGGTGTATATCTACATTTTTGGGCGTAAGACACAAAATATCATCAACATATCTTAACCATTTAGCTCTATTAGTGAGGATTGTGTTAAGCAACCTTGTTTCAAAAAATTCCATGTATAGGTTACTAAGAACAGGTGAAAGAGGATTTCCCATTGCCATACCAAACTTCTGAGTGTAAAACTTATCATTAAAAACAAATTTTGCATCAACAATGCAAAGTTTAATAAGTTTAATGATAGTAGGAACTGGCAATGGTAAATCATAGTTAACGAATTCTTCAGATAAGAAACTTAATAAATCATCAACAGGAACTTTCGTAAACAAGGAAGTAACATCAAAACTAACCATGTTAAAATCATTTAAGTCAGTCAAGGAGCTTAATTTATCAACCAAGTCTATGTTGTTTTCAACATTAAAGTTAAACATTAAAATGGCTTGTTGATATTTTGACCCCTATTGTTGGCAAAATTTCTAACTTTAATGTTAAAAACAACATAGACTTGGTTGATAATCCTCAAGGTCAAACTGTCTGACCTTTTCTCATGAATATTGGCCAGCTTTGCGGAATTTGTAGTCCCTGATTCATTAGATGATATCCCATTTGGAAATATGATTAATGTTTAAAATGCCCGGAAATATGATTGATAAATCTTTAAGAAAATTGCTATGAAACTTACATGTCCAAAGGAGAACCAACGGCCTTGCTTATTCAACTATATGTTGATTACTCCTTACCTATGGAAACTTGGTTGATAATGCCTTCTCTTAACTTAGCTTACAATAATTAAGTTGTATTATTCAAATCTTGATACAGTGGCTTTTGCTGAAATTCCCCAAGCTGCTGATAGGATCATTGTCTATAATTCCTTACTAAACTGGCGATAAAGATTGTCTGAACCTCAAACTAGTATCTCTTTGAACTAAGATTTAACCAATCAGTATTTTCATAAGTTTGTTAGCTAATCTGCAACGAAGTCATTTATAAGGCAACTATATTTGAATTCATTGTGGTACAATCAACTAAGGACAATATGAATGTCCTTGGACTGTAGTGCATTGAAATACCTAATTAGTCTTGTTTCAATAAGCACGGTTACATGTATCAAGTGTCCTGTATATAGTAGGATCATAATAATTTTAAATAGAGCTTGAGGAAAGAATTACAACTTGTATTTGCAGTAATAATATTTTTCTTGGGTGAGGAAGCCAGTGCTCTTAATCAACCAAGCTGCAGCCCGTCGTCGTTTTGTTGTGAGCTGGTGTCTGGCCGACTAATTGCTTCGGCGGAACTTACATAACTCATGGTTCTTGAACAATAATGATGTTCATGGACGTAATGTGGCAATAGTCAGGAGTGGACGTGGGCGCTATTTTGAAATTGCCTGTTTACTGTGATGCTAATTGCGAATGTGGCTACGACTAACTCGGGTGATTGTTCGATAAGCTTTTCCTGTCGCTATATCTTTTGTTTCTGAGTTTTCTTCTGCACTGGACAAGCTCCCCTAGGATGGGAAAAATTACGTATTAATTACAAAAAGTTGTTTAAATGAACAAGTTCTGCCGCCCAGTCTCTTTGCCAATAGGAACTCCGCTTGTTTCATGAAGAAGATCGTCACTGATGATTTTATGAGCTTCTTCTTGAAAAGCTATATTGAAAATAACTTAAAATACGGGAAGGAAAAAGGTGCATTCCCAAAGCTATTGAGGTGTAAAAAGTACTCTTTTAATCGGGAGCCGTTCCATCGAATGGAAAGCGCAGTGTGTCGGAATCGTTGCTATAAATAAACTCAGAAGAAATTTGTGTTAGGCTCAAAAAGCATTCTGCAAAATTGAGTTGAACATGGTTAAGTAGTGGATTGGTGATTGAACAATGCATGCTTAATAACAATTTTGTCGGTTAACTTATCAGAATGAGTGAACAGACATGTAGCTTCTTCTTCAGCGTTTTGGAACTAAGGCTTTTGTAACTGTTAATTAACGGATAAAGCCTGTAACTTTAAAGGATTTTCTAATTATCTGCTGATGAGTAAGTAACTTAGTTAAGTGGAAGGAATGGTATGCTAACTCTATGTTAAAATAAGCATTCAATTGCCCTCAATTTCTTTTAGAAAGTCTTTTATGTTTACTTAACAACAATAAAAGTCGGCGCTTGCCTAAAGGCAGAACAAAACAAAATGCCAATAATTATGAAAATGCAGAAAGGAAATGAATAATCCTGCTTGAATTATGTAATGACCTGACCTACTTGGGAAAAAACTTAGGGAAAAATCAATTAACGACCAACGGCAATTTCGAAAAACAATGAGCTTGCTCCTGAAAGGCGAGGATGGAGATTGGTCCGGGCAATCAATGCTCCGCTAATCCCATCTTTACCTTCGTGTATCGACTAATGAGAGCACCAGGCTCAGGAATCTCAGTCAGGGACCAATTATTAGCTCCCGTAAGGGTCCAGGTTTCATTATCCGGAAATTGGCGCTGTTACGAGAACTGTAACGGTAAAATTTCTGGCAACCAATGTTGCAGCGCCAAGGCACTTGGAACGGATGAGGTAGCTCATGACTGACTTAAATGATTTTGGCATGATTGAACACTGATTGGTTTTATCTCTTGTTTACTAAAGGTTTCCTGTTGATGATTTATTGAAAGTTTCAACTTGTCGAAAAGAACTCGTTAACTATGAATTTACCATTTGCCATTCTACTATCATTAAACTTGTTAAAGCTTTGCATTGTTGATGCTGCATTGCTGTTTAATGATAAGTTTTAACGCTCGAAGTTGTGTTAATGAAATCTCTTTCGCCTATTGTTAATGGACACATACATGGAATTTTTGAAACGGAAGGTAACCTTGCTCAATCTCCTAATAGAGCTTGAAAGTAATTTCCGAATGTTGTTGATGATATTTTGTGTCTTATGCCTGAAAATGTTGAATGTACTACCATTTCTTGAGAGTAAATAAGCCTTAGCCCATTCTATCTTTACTGACGAAGTTTGAAATCAACTCATTGCCTCTGTGATCTTATTGCATATATATATATATATATATATATATCTATATATATATATATATATATATATATATATATATATATATATATATATATATATATATATATATATATATATATATATATATATGTATATATATATATATATATATATATATATATATATATATATATATATATATATATATATATATATATATATATATATATATATATATATATATATTAGCACACTATCCGATTCCCACCAAGGCAGGGTGGCCCGAAAAAGAAAAACTTTCACCATCATTCACTCCATCACTGTCTTGCCAGAAGGGTGCTTTACATTATAGTTTTAAACTGCAACATTAACACCTCTCCTTCAGAGTGCAGGCACTGTACTTCCCATCTCCAGGACTCAAGTCCGGCCTGCCTGTTTCCCTGAATTCCTTCATGAATGTTACTTTACTCACACTCCAACAGCACGTCAAGTATTAAAAACCATTTGTCTCCATTCATTCCTATCAAACACGCTCACGCATGCCCGCTGGAAGCCAAGCCCCTCGCACACAAAACCTCCTTTACCCCTCCCTCCAAGTTTTCCTAGGTCGACCCCTACCCCGCCTTCCTTCCACTACAGACTGATACACTCTTGAAGTCATTCTGTTTTGTTCCATTCTCTCTACATGTCCGAACCACCTCAACAACCCTTCCTCAGCCCTCTGGACAACAGTTTTGGCAATTCCGCACCTCCTCCTAACTTCCAAACTACGAATTCTCTGCATTATATTCACGCCACACATTGCCCTCAGACATGACATCTCCACTGCCTCCAGCCTTGTCCTCACTGCAACATTCATCACCCATGCTTCACACCCATATAAGAGCGTTGGTAAAACTATTGGTAAAACTATACTCTCATACATTCCCCACTTTGCCTCCAAGGACAAAGTTCTTTGTCTCCACACACTCTTAAGTGCACCACTCACCCTTTTCCCCTCATCAGTTCTATGATTCACCTCATCTTTCATAGGCCCATCCACAGACACGTCTACTCCCAAATATCTGAAAACATTCACCTCCTCTATACTCCCTCCCTCCAATCTGATATCCAATCTTTCATCACCTAATCTTTTTATCCTCATAACCTTACTCTTTCCTGTATTCACTTTTAATTTTCTTCTTTTACATACCCTACCAAATTCATCCACCAACCTCTGCAACTTCTCTTCAGAACCTCCCAAAAGCACAGTGTCATCAGCAAAGAGCAACTGTGATAACTCCCATTTTATGAGTGATTCTTTATCTTTTAACTCCACGCCTCTTGTCAAGACCCTCGCATTTACTTCTCTTACAACCCCATCTATAAATATATTAAACAACCACGGTGACATCACACATCCTTGTCTAAGGCCTACTTTTACGTACTCTAACTTGAGCATCACTATCCTCGTAAAAACTCTTCACTCCTTTCAGTAACCTACCTCCTATACCATACACCTGCAACATTTGCCACATTGCCCCCCTATCCACCCTGTCATACGCCTTTTCCAAATTCATAAATGCCACAAAAACCTCTTTAGCCTTATCTAAATACTGTTCACTTATATGTTTCACTGTAAACACCTGGTCCACACACCCCCTACCTTTCCTAAAGTCTCCTTGTTCATTTGCTATCCTATTCTCCGTCTTACCCTTAATTCTTTCAATAATAACTCTACCATACACTTTACCAGGTATACTCAACAGTCCTATCCCCCTATAATTTTTGCACTCTCTTTTGTTCCCTTTGCCTTTATACAAAGGAACTATGCATGCTCTCTGCCAATCCCTAGGTACCTTACCCTCTTCCATACATTTATTAAATAATAGCACCAACCACTCCATAACTATATCCCCACCTGCTTTTAACATTTCTATCTTTATCCCATCAATCCCTGCTGCCTTACCCCCTTTCATTTTACCTACTGCCTCACGAACTTCCCTCACACTCACAACTGGCTCTTCCTCACTCCTACAAGATGTTATTCCTCTTTGCCCTATACACGAAATCACAGCTTCCCTATCTTTATCAACATTTAACAATTCTTCAAAATATTCCCTCCATCTTCCCAATACCTCTAACTCTCCATTTAATATATATATATATATATATATATATATATATATATAATATATATATATATATATATATATATATATATATATATAGGTATATATATATATATATATATATATATATGTATATATATATGTATATATATATATATGTAGGTAGTAGGTTGGTAGACAGCAACCACCCAGGGAGGTACTACCGTCCTACCAAGTGAGTGTAAAATGAAAGCCTGTAATTGTTTTACATGATGGTAGGATTGCTGATGTCCATTTTTCTGTCTCATAAACATGCAAGATTTCAGGTACGTCTTGCTACTTCTACTTACACTTAGGTCACACTACAAATACATGTACAAGCATATATATACACATCCCTCTGGGTTTTCTGCTATTTTCCTTCTAGTTCTTGTTCTTGTTTATTTCCTCTTATCTCCATTTGAAAGTGGAACAGAATTCTTGCTCCCTAACCAATGCGTCTTGTAAGAGGTGACTAATATGCCGGGAGCAAGGGGCTAGTAACCTGTTCTCCTGTATAAATGACACAATTTAAAACTTTCGCTTCTCTTTTTGGGCCACCTTGCCTCGGTGGGATACGGCCGGTTTGTTGAAAGAAGAAGAATATATATATGGTGATCAAAATTATTGCAGTGTTTGTGCATTTCTTTAAATATTTTTGCTGTAATAATTAATATATGTTTAACATTTTTTGATTGTTACCTGCAAACTTTGCACCATATAATTTTTATAATAGTATTATTCATTTCTTAGAAGCTGCATTGCAACTCTGTGTTACAGTGTCAATGTTGCTATAACAAGTACAGTTAACATTTCGTGTGTATGACATTTAATTTCTCAAATTTCCTTTGTTTGCAAATACCCTAAGGTATCTCTAGTTCAGATGCTCCATGCCACACTTGTACCTCCATTCAGTTCTTTAAAAATATGTTAATATGGACAAATTTAACATTTGTACATAAAGTGACTTAATAGAAAGACAAGATAAACCTAGTCAGGCCAGGTCATATCCACTTAAGGAAGGAGCACGGTATCAGACCTACTAGCACAAGCTAGTCAGGTAGAACTCACACCCACCCTCATCCACTCATGTATTTGTCTAACCTATATTTAAAACTACAAAACGTTTTAGCTTCCATGACAGTGCTCGGGAGTTTGTTCCACTCATCCACAACTCTATTACCACACCAATGCTTTCCTATATTCTTCCAGAATCTGAATTTTTCTAAATTGAAACTATTGCTGCGAGTCCTGTCTTGGCTAGATATTTTTAGCATGTTATTTGCATTCCTTTTATTTATTCTTGATTTTCATTTTTACACCTCAACCATAATCCTACGCCTTTCTAGAGAGTGCAGATTCAGAGTCTCAGTCTATCTTCATAGAAAGATGTCTAATACACGAGATAAATTTTGTCATCCTCCTCTGTACGTTTTCCAGTGCATTTATATCCATTCTGTAATACAGTGACCGGAACTGAGCAGCATAATCTAAATTAGGCCTAACCAAGGATATATAGTTGAAAAACAACCTGAGGACTTCTATTATTTTTGCTTCTTGATATGAAGCCAAGGATTCTGTTCGCCTTATTGCAAAAAATTATGCACTGTTGCCTTGGTTTTAGATTAATGCTAACCAGAAGTCCTAAATATTTTTTGCAATCAGTAATATTAAGATCTACAGTATTTAGTTTATATGGGGCATGGTGATCTTCCTGTCCAACATGCATCTACCACTTCTCCGACCATTGCACCAATCTATTCAAATCATCCTGGAGTGCTCTAGTGTCCTCATTAGAATGAATTGGATAGAATTTTTTGGTGTCATCAGCAAATTTGGTTATGTTGCTCTTTATTCCATCATATATGTCATTTATGTAGATTGTGAGCAACAAGGGGCCCAACACTGACCCCCTGAGGAACACCGCTTGTGACGTGCCCCCATTCTGATTTCTGGTAGATAAGACACAAAGGCAACATTTCGAAATAAAGTTGCCTAAATGTTGCCTATGTGTCTTATCTACCACCTGTCGGTATTGTATACCATTTTGATATTCACTCTGTCAGACACTGCAACACAATGGCATCTTGGTACAGAAGAGAAAACACCTTGGACAACTTTTTCAAGTGAGAACTGTTTGATCTGAGAGGGACGTGACCTCTCAGTGGCTACATCCTCACTACAACTACTCTGCAACTCTCCTTCCGACAGTATTTAAGTCTCTACACTGTCGCTTGATCTTCAGTTAGTTCCAGACTTTTGAACAGAACTTCTCCAGGCTGAGGGACTGACAACCTCAAATCTACGACTTCAGGGGTGATGGACTGATTACATCGTCTTCACATCTCTACTGCTCCCGCCTACTTTCTGTACTCGACTGAAGAAGCCTACTGTGTAGGCGAAACGTTTCGAAATAAAGTTGCCTAAATGTTGCCTATGTGTCTTATCTCAAACCTGTCGGTATTGTATACCATTTGATAATCATTCTGATTTCTCCCCATTTATGCAAACTCTCTGCTGCCTATTTGTCAGCCATGCCTTTACCCAGGAAAAAAAAATTCTCCTCCTATTCCGTGTGCCTTAAGTTTCCTCAATAGCCTCTGGTGTGGAACTCTATCGAAAGCCTTACTGAAGTCCATATACACAATGTCATATTCATTACCATGATCTACCTCCTCAAACACCTTAGAGAAAAAAGTTAGTAAATTCGTAAGACAGGAACGCCCCTTTGTAAAACCGTGTTGAGATTCATTAATCAGTTTATGCCTTTCAAGATGGCTATAAACTGTCTCGGCAATTATTGATTCCTTAAATTTTCCCATGATGCTAAGGTCCTGTCTCCTGCTTTGTAAATAGGTACTATATTTGCCATTTTCCACTTGTCTGGCATTATGCCATTTTGTAGTGATATGATGAAAAGATTAGCCAAAGGTTTGCAAAGTTCCTTTTTACATTCTTAAAACTCTTGCAAACAGTTCACCAGGGCCTGGGAATTTATTAGGTTTTAATTTCTTTATTTGTCTAAGGACCATGTCACTAGTTACCCCAGTCGTCCTGTTCTACGTAAGTAAGTTTCTTCATGAATACACAAATAGTTACATAGATTATCATACCTAGCAGCATATGCGTAGAGAATCTAGGATAGGATAGTCCAAAAAAAGTCATTGTGACTTATTTCCATTAGGAGCCTTTTAATTTATTATTTCTGGAATTTCACTAGTGTCTTCCTGAGTAAAAACTGAGAGGAATTAAGTGTTGAAAATCTCACACATATCCTTATCACTGTCAGTGGTCTGACCTGAGTTACTCTTATGTGGGCCTATCTTGTCCCTAATCTTACTTCTGTATAAATGAAAGAATCCTTCTAGGTTAGTCTTTGAATCCCTTGCAACTGTAGCCTCATAATCCCTTTTGGTTTTTCTTATTCCTTTTTTTTATTTATTTCTCTCTTTAACTGAATATATTTCTTTCTTAACTGCCCTTTCCCTCTTTTGATATGCCTGTATATGCCTCTCTTTTGACCACTGAGATGTTTTAATCTCACCGTTCACCATTGCCTGTATCACAATCTAAGTCACTCTGTCTGACTTTTCTGGGTTATCTTAGGTCCTTTACACATATGCTGCTATGTATGACATCTATGTAACTGCATTTGTGTTAACCTGATGAAACTTACTTATTTAGTCACATGTTTCAGCTGTGGTCAACGAACACATTATAGGTCGGAGTCTACAAAACGTTTGTCCAAGTCACATATCTGGAGTAGCTCCAACGATCATTTCAAAGATCTGTATTGTATATACCATGAATGTTCAGGTCATGCCACAGAGAAGTGTAATATCAAAAGTCTGCTGCTTCTAGCCGCAGATGGATGGATGCCCTTTTCAGAACCCATGACAAAACCTCTAGTAGAAATGGGTGAAGCAGCAGTATTCACTTCCTCAGTTCGAGGGAAAGTCTCACGCTCACAGAAAAAAAACAAACACAGAGAAGATTACTGTATTTAAATCTCTGTATTCAGTTCCGGTTCGCAGTGCGTTTGACACTCTCAGTGTTGAAGTACTTGCTGTTACCACTGTCAAAACAGTGGTAACAGGCATCATACCAAACATCCCAGGAAGTCTATCCATGCCTCCAAGCCACAAGCCATTAATAGCTCTGACTCTGACGTCATGGAGGAATTCTCGTGTCTTCATGTACAGTATGAAAATCTCAGTGGACCATCAGTAGAGTCCTATGTAAGTAACAAAGCTATCAAAATCTTTATTGATTTAAGTTCAGTAATAAACATTGTACAGTCTTTCATGACACTGGCCTGCCTGCAACCATATTAACTGAACCATCAAGCATTCAAACTTTAGGTGGTGTGTCTGGTAGTACTCTGAGAGTACAGGAAGATCAGCAATTCACTTTGAGATTCAGGGGAAGTAGTTGTTTGCAAAATTCCCTAGTAGTCGATAACATTGTCTTCCCTGGTTGTGTAATTGATCTCAAGTTCATGGCAGAGCTTAAGATTCGCCTGAATCTGTCTGATTGGAAAGCTATTTTCATGGTGTTGATGTATCCTTCTGGAGAATGCATATTAGTTCCACTATTTGCCACTCAGTTTCTGAGTACGTTCATTGTCTAGAATCCTTTGAATTGGAGGGTTTCCGCAACAGCAGATACGCTAAGAGTTTGAACCCTTGTCCTGACCACCCCTGCAAAAGAGCTCACTTCACTTCTAGATTGACAGAGAAAAGTTAAGGGCAGGAAACAGTCTGAGGATGCTTACAATAACCTCTGCTCTAGCTTTAGCTGTGGTTGAGATGTTGATAGTAATCATGCTGCAAAATCCCTGATGGCAAGTGGCTAGTTAACAACAAAGTTACTGCCTGTACAAAGAAAGACGTCACTTTGTCAGCTAACTCGCTCACTCCATCTACATTATTTGTGAACAAAGCTTTTTAAGTAGACCACGTGCTAGTTGACAGTAATGCGTGGAGAGTCAAAGGTGTCTCTTGAACCATCACTGCACACTGCAAGACGTGGTAAACTGCAAGTTCTGGTAGTAAATGAGATTTCACCCTGAGAAAGAACACCACATTAGTAGATGTTTTCAGATTTCCTGTCCCTGTTAGAGTTGAAGGCAAAGTACCCGCATATCAGCTTTTAGGTGCAGTACTCCTAGGAGAATCTTCTACTGAATCTTCCAGCACCTGGCCATTGTTGGAAAATAACCTAGCTTTGACAGACTATCCTGGTGAAGTCCCTAGACTTATCAAAGTTCACAACAGTGTTCACTCTGCGGTGGTACTAGATGGTCAAACAATGTGTTTCACCTCACTTATTTCTCACCATTTTCCTCTCGATAAAATCACTAAACCCATTTATGTGTCAGCATACGTTTGCTTAATGCACAAAGATTTTTCTTTGACGAACTCCTTACCATGAAGGAGTTACCGAAAATTCTAATTCTCCGTGGAATGTTCCTCTTATTCCCATTCCTAAGAAAGATGAGACATGGCATCCTGTAATCAACTACCAGATATTAAATGCATATACAATCCCAGATCGTTTTCCTTTGCTAGTCTGAATGACTTATTGCAGAACATTGGTAAAAACAAAATCTTTTCGACACTCGATCTTTTATAAGGATTTTGAGTTTCCTCTTGATGACCACAATGAAAATTTGTCAACATTCTCTATGAGACAACTATCTGACGTACAGGAGCTCTATGTACCCGACAGAGTGAACTCACCCCAACCATTGAACACGACTGACTACACCATCAACAACCCCCCCCCTTTCCCACAGATCCCAAAGAATGAGCCTCCAACAAAGAGTCCGACGCTTCATCCACAAGAAGAACTTCCCTCGACCAAGAATCCTGAGTAACCTCCCCGAAGAAGTAGAAGAATGGATACCACCAGAACCATTCTATGTCCAATAACATGGATTAACGCTCCCCAATTTTGGGTGACCCACTTCTGTCAATCAACACCTTACAACTAACCTTGTAACATCTACAACCGTCCTACAGTAGGACACCACCTCAGAAACTGCTTAGCCAACCAAACTCAATCAAAGGAACTGCAACTACCACCTGCAGCTGCAGCCTTACGACTGACCTCTTGTGCAAAAAAGGGCAATTTCAAACAGTATACATCCTTCCAATTCAGCTGGTATAGCTGTGTGCAGTTGACGGGCAAGAGGTATACCTATCTTATGAATTCAACTTTTATTTCACGAATAACACAACATACACGCACACGTATTTAAACTGCACCAAAGTGGATATGCCACTTAACTTTAAAACCAGACCTCCCCCTCCACCCTCTTAAAGCTTTCCCACATTCCATCCTTACCCATCCTTCTTCCTTCCCCCATCTTACCAAAGCTCTGGTCAGAACCTCGCACGCTCTGTGACAACTGGTCATTATTAGTTCAGAAAGATTCCTCTCTTTCTAAATGCCAGTTTTTCAGGAAAGAGATGCAAAGTTTCTGGACCATGCAGTGGAACAGGATGGCATAAAGACATTAGAGTCCAAACTCTTTTCCTCTCAGAAATTATCTAGACCTATGACAGCAAATGACATTTGCTTTCATAGGCCTAGCTGGATTTTCGCCCACCTTCATAGTCGGATTTTCTTCCATAGCTACGCCGCTGACACAGCTTCTCAAGAGGGATGTGCCATTTGACTAGATTTGAGACCAGAAAAGAAAATGTTACACTTAAGAATAGGTTAACATCATCCCATGGATATTATTTTGGTGATGGATGGCAGTAAAGATAGTGCTGTTTATTAGAAAGAGTCCAATAGTAATCAACAGCCAATGGGTTATGTTAGTCATGTTCTTACTAAAGCCAAAACTAACTTCTCAGTAACAGTTAGAGGCCTGAGCCATTATCTGGGTCTTAAGTCTTTTTAGAGTCATTACCAATATCCCATCAAAATTTACACCGATTATTTGCTCTTGTTACCTCTCTTAGCATGAGAACCTCTCAGGAAAGTCTGCTTAGTGATCTCTCACTTTCAATAACTATAACCCAAAATTTACTGTTCCTGGTAAACAAAATGTCGTTGCTGATGCCCTGTTGAGGCATATTGTTTTTGTTAAGGCAGACGATTCTTTCTCCCTTGAGGATCTAGAAAGAGCCCAATATCTAGACCCTGTTTGGTCACCAGTTCTTCGATTCATGACCAAGGAGGCTGTTGACTTGCAAGTCAAATTAATTGTATCGGTGAAGGAGTACTGTACCGAGTGGTAAAACTAGCTGATTCTGGCAGAACTGAGCAGCAGTTGGTGATCTCAGAGTTCCCTAGTACCAGTAACCCTGAAGTTAATCCATGATGTCCCAGCAGCAGCATGTCCAAGTAAAAACCAATGTGTCAGATAGGCAAGAATGAAATGTTTCTCACCTAAAATGGTAGCAGAAATTACTAAGTATGTGTATAAATATGTGGTTTGTCTCCATTCTTAAGTATCCCATCACAAAAGAGCATTGAGAGAGAACTTCTGTCGAAGTTCTTGACCTCGGAGAAGAACAACAAACACTTGCTTGTCATGGTTGATAACTTGACACGGTACTGTGAGCTTGTACCCATAATTGACAAAACTGCTAAAACAGTTGCTAATGCTTTCGTAGAATACGTCGTCCTCTGTCAAACTTGCTCAAACTTGGACAATGGGTCAGAGTTCATCAGAGTTCATCTATGGACGTTTGGCATACGCCAAACGTCCATATACATACAGGTATACAATACCTGTCGGTATTGTATACCATTTTGATGTTCATCTTGTCAGACACTGCAACACGTGGCATCTTGGAACAGAAAACACCTTGGACAACCTTTTCAAATAAGAATTGTTGGATCTGAGAGGGACATGAACTCTCAGTGGCTACATTCTCACTACTACTACTACTCTGCACCTCTCCTTCCGATAGTATTTAAGTCTCTGCACTGTCGCTTGATCTTCAGATAGTTCCTAACAATGGAACTGAACTTCTCCAGGCTGAGGGACTGACAACCTCAAATTCTACGACTTCAAGGGTGATGGACTGATTACATCGTCTTCACATCTCTACTGTTCCTGCCTACTTTCTGTATTCGAGTGAAGAAGCCTACTGTGTAGGCGAAACGTTTCGGAATAAAGTTGCCTAACTGTTGCATATGTGTCTTACCTAACAACGCGATAACTTACATTGCCAGGCACACCCTCTAAAGGGGACAAAAAGATACAAAACATCCAGGCCATGGGAAAACCTGGCTAGCCACAGCCACTCAAAAGGGAGAGGTTTTTTAGTGCCAGGAAGGAAAAAAACCTGGCAGGAAATGGCAGAAATCGTACACCAAATCCAGTCATTTATGGGGTGGAATCACAGTCGATGGCCTCCACTCCAAACCAACAGATACAGATATTAGTGTGGGAAAAAAGTACCCCCCCCCCAGCACCACCAATGCCACCAATCAGATGACATTCTTCTTTGCAAATACAGGGTCTAAAGCCAGCAACAAACAACAAAATACCTTTTATCCGTGGACTGCTTACAGAGGCAAATGCAATGTTTGCGGCTTTCACTGAGACCCACATAAAGGATCACTTGGACAGCGAAATATGGATCCCAGGTTACAACCTATACAGATGCGACAGAGTGAACAGGCAAAAGGGGAGGGGCGGTTGGCCTGTATATCGCAGAGTCACTTATTTGCACAGAACTCCTAAATGACTCAAATGATGTAGTTGAAGTCTTAGTGGTAAAGATCGAAACCAAAATCTAGTCATTGTGACAGTCTACAAGCCTCCGGATACAACGTCCCAACAATTCCAGGAACAACTGTTGAAAATTGACCACTGTCTGGGAAACCTTCCAGCTCCTGCCCCCAACATCTTGCTCCTGGGGGATTTCAACTTAAGGCACCTAAAATGGAGGAACATAGCAAATAATGTTGCTGCAGTGATAACACCAGGAGGCAGCTCAGACGAGAACTCTCACACACACGAGCTTTTAAATCTCTGCACAAAATTCACCTTAAACCAGCAAGATAAGATAAGATAAGATTTCGTTAGGATTTTTAACCCCGGATGGTTAGCCACCCAGGATAACCCAAGAAAGTCAGTGCGTCATCGAGGACTGTCTAACTTATTTCCATTGGGGTCCTCAATCTTGTCCCCCAGGATGCTACCCACACCAGTCGACTAACACCCAGGTACCTATTTGCTGCTAGGTGAACAGGACAACAGGTTTAAGGAAACGTGTAGAAATGTTTCCACCCGTTGGGAATCGAACCCGGGCCCTCCGTGTGTGAAGAAGGAGCTTTAGCCACCAGGCCACCGGGCCCTACACAAATAATAGAGCCTACTAGACTGGAGAATACGCTGGACCTCATCTTCACTAACAATGATGATCTGATACGAAATGTCACAATATCAAAAACAATATACTCGGATCACAACATAATCGAGGTTCAGACATGTATGCGCGGAGCCCCAGACCGACAAAATGGGATCAGTCACGGGGGAGACTTCACCAAATTCAACTTCAATAACAAGAACATAAAGTGGGACCAAGTAAACCAAGTCCTAAATGATATAAGCTGGGAAGATAGACTAAGCAACACAGACTCCAACTTATGCCTAGAACAGATTAACTCGGTGGCACTCGATGTATACTCAAGGCATATTCCTTAAAGAAAAAGGAGGAGTAGATGTAAAATAGAAAGAGACAGGCACTCCCTTTACAGGCGACGGAAAAGAATAACAGAGTGGCTAAAAGAGGCCAATATATCTTCAATGCCTAGGGAGATACTGGTCAGAGAAATAGCAAACATCGAACTTAAGCTAAAGGAATCTTATAGGAGTCATGAATCGCGGGAAGAACTAAAAGCCATAAATGAAATCGAAGAAACCCAAAGTATTTCTTTTCTTATGCCAAATCAAAGTCGAGAACAACATCCAGTATTGGGCCCCTACTTAAACAAGATGGGTCTTACACAGATGACAGCAAGGAAATGAGTGAGCTACTCAAGTCCCAATATGACTCACTTTTTAGCAAGCCATTAACCAGACTGAAAGTCGAAGATCAAAATGAATTTTTTATGAGAGAGCCACAAAATTTGGTAAACACAAGCCTATCTGATGTTATCATGACACCAAATGACTTCGAGCAGACGATAAATGACATGCCCATGCACTCTGCCCCAGGGCAGTCAAGAACTGCAAGAAGCCCCTATCACGTGCTTTTAACATCCTATAGAGAGAGTGTTATGCAGGGTTCTGCATGGCGCTGTAATGTATATACAGTAGAGAAGGGTGTCATAATAGTATGAATCTTATAATTGTAAAGCATGATTTTATAATTCATAATGTGCTTTTGGGGATACTGTAAAGTAGGTTAAACTATTATTATTAAGAAACCCTGCTAGGGATTTATTTTCCAACTGTGTTTGGGTACGCGGGGTAAGCGTGGCTGGGAGGAGTCACGTGGAGTCAGCATGGTGTGGAGGTTGGCGTAGGAGATGCTGTGTATTTAAGCTAAGTTTGTAGTTGTGTACT
Source organism: Cherax quadricarinatus (assembly GCF_038502225.1). NCBI lineage: Eukaryota > Metazoa > Arthropoda > Malacostraca > Decapoda > Parastacidae > Cherax > Cherax quadricarinatus. Next base: position 45,374,360 of record NC_091309.1, read on the forward strand.
CCTTTTGTTTAGCTAACCCAAGCCATAGGCTCTTCTATGGCTTACCTGTATGTTCACCTAGGCTCTGACATGGTCAGGGTGCTGTGGGATGAGTGAAGAAATAAGAAATGGGGTTGGTATTGGAGTAGAGTCGGCCTGGTGCTGACTAGGGCGAGTGTTATTGTTACTGGACTGCCAAGCAGCTGTTTCTTGTGTACCGTCATTTGGGCGTTTTAGGATGAAGGTGTTTCTAGAGTGTGTATATAGTGTTATGTTGAATAAATAGATATATTTTCCTAACTAGGATTTTTGCCTAACCCTCTGTTAACCAACCCATTGAAGTAACAAATACTGGTATAGCGCTTTCTGTTTTGACTGGGATAGCCCTTGGTGGCCTGTTTATGCCTGACATGTGTGTGACTTTTACCTTTCCCCATAGACAAGGCTCAAGCCCCCAGCTATCCCACTTTTCTGCATAACAGAGAGAGCATGGACACTGGGGTCGTCCAACAGTTACTAAAAACAACAGACATAGCCCTGCTCCACAAAGGGGACAGTAAAGCAATAGCAAAGAACTACAGACGTATAGCACTAACATCCCATATCATAAAAATCTTTGAAAGGGTCCTAAGAAGCAAGATCGCCACCCATCTAGATACCCATCAATTACACAACCCAGGGCAACATGAGTTTAGAACAGGTCGCTCACCGACCCAGAAATAGCTAAACTCCTTATGATTCAGAACCAAACAATCACCAAACTAACTCTAGAAATGCAGGAACTAAAGGCTAGCAATGCAGATTACCTCAACAAGATCACTGCTCTAGAACATAAACTAGACACTCTAGAACAACAAAGCAACACCCACACCCGGTCCCTAGACACCATCAACACTTTAAAAGACCAAGTCACCCTACTTACTACCAACATTACAGAGGAAAGATCAAGAGTGGACCAACAACTTGCCAGTGTCATAACCAACTTCCAAGACCATAATGACCAACAGCAGCTATCTGACGCTGTTGTAGTTAACAGCAAACATCTCCCACCCACAGTCACCCAAGAGACCTGCATGGAGACCACCCTACAGCTTATCAAGGACCACCTTCGCCTTAACATACGTAGTGATGAATTAAAGGATTGCAAACTGATGGGCTATCATGCAGGTAAAAAAACAGTGCTGTTAAAATTCCAAACTATCTTACAAAGAAACAACCTACTAAAAACATCTATTTCTATGAAAACTGATGTTTACGTCAATGAGTGCCTTACCAAAACGAGACAAAACCTTCTTTATCGACTAAGAAAACTGCGCTATGCCCAAAAAATCCACCAGTGCTTTGTGAGGGATGGAAAAATAGCAGTTAGGAAACAGCCCACTGGAAAGAGATACTTCATCTCCACAGAACATGACCTTAAAACATTCCTAAGTGAGGCTGGACTAACAGAATCAGAGTAAAGTGCAGATAATACCCATAGTCCACCGTTAGTGTTATATTGTCATAAATTTGTGCCCCCCTAAAATTCTAATACTCCAACTACTTTTAATTGTCATTGTTGTACTCAACGACCATTCTACCTCATAGTCTTAATTGTATTAAATATCTACAGAATCTATCTCCTTTTTTACAACTTACCACATCACTGTTCCATCTTATTTTTTTTATAAACTAACCATAACTTGTCTTCAATAATTCTACCTCACTTTAAAAAATACTCAATTGCCCAATTTTATTCTAAATCCCTATTATTGCCCAATTTTACTTTAAACTATATTGATCAAACTTATTATAAACTTCTTTTATTGACCATTTTTATTCCATACTTTTTTAACCTAGTATTTTCAACTACAACTTTTATATCATCCTCTCTACCATCTTACTAGCATATTATAACCAAGTCATTGCCATTTTTATTTTTATCAATTCTTTTTTTTTATTATTTTGCTACCTTAATTTGTGTATTTTATCCTGTCAATTTAAATCTAATTATACTCTAATTCTTGTAAACAACTTATATAAGACCTTAGTGCAATTACAATTGAGAGTCTTATTCCTTTATTATATTATTAGATTAATCACAGTTTTACTCTAGCTTATTCTAGCTCAATACATAGTCAATACCAAATTCACTATACTAGACCATAGTGCAATTACTAGTGAGAGACTGGTGCTATTTGTAATTTGTATTTTTATATTATTAGACTAAAGTTGTTGTACTATAGCTCATTCTACCTCAAGACATAGTCAATACCAAATTCACTATATTAGACCATAGTGCAATTACTAGTGAGAGACTAGTGCTATTTTTAATTTGTACTTTTATATTATTAGATTAAACCTATTGTACTTTAGCTCACTCTAGCTCAAAACATAGACTCCACAAAAGTCATTATTAGACCTTAGTGCAATTACAAGTGAGAGTCTTGTTCTATTTTTAATTTGTACTTTTATATTACTAGTTTATACCTAGTTGTACTTTAGTTCATTCCAGCACAACACACAGACAACATCAACTTCATTATGTGTAGTAGTGACTATACCCTACATGACCAAAATACTCTAGCTATATACTTGTCCAAACTTCCAACCACTACAGATATCAGTAGTAGAACTCAACACACAACTCAGGATATAAATAACCATAACTTTAAACCTAGAAGATGATTGATCACGTTGACCCTGATCTAAACCTCCATAATCTGACACCCAATCAAAACCTATTGGAAAGTAACTGCCTTTATTACACAGCATCACAAGCCACCACTATCCTAAACAATGCTAAAAGTCTATCAGTACTTAACTACAACATCAGGTCCTTAAGCAAACACTATGATGACCTCCTAGCACTCCTTGAATCACTAAAGACACCCTTCTCCTGCATTATTCTTACTGAGACCTGGCTTAAGCAGGACACAATAGATATCTACCCTCTACCAGGATACACAGCAATTCACAACTGCAGAACAAACCAAGTTGGGGGTGGTATTGCAATCTATTACTCTAACCAATTATCTTGTCTTAGCACCACTTGCTTTAGTGATGAATATGGGGAATACATTTTTGCTAATTTTACTGTAAAAAACCTTAAGACGCCTATAACAATCGGTGCCATTTACCGGATACCTCACACAAACATCCCAAATTTCAGTGAGAAATTAAAGTCACTAATAACAAACAGACAAATGAATAAGCACCACCTTCTCTTAGCTGGAGACTTCAACATCAACCTTGGCTTACTAGATGATCAGCCTGTAACTGATTTCATCAACAATATGAACAACACACTTCTCATACCAACAATATCTAAACCAACCAGGCTCACTGAGACAAGTGCAACCATAATAGACCACATATGGACCAATATACTAGCCCCCCTTAAATCAGGGATAATCACAGATAGCACTACAGACCACTACCCTACCTTCCTCCTGACAAACATTAGTAAACCACCACTTGAATACAACAAAGTCTCATTTAGACTCCATGACGAGGCCTCAGTAAGGAAGTTCACAGCTGACCTAGAGACTGTTGATTGGCCTACAGAATTCACCAAGGCCAATGGTATTGATGACTGGACAGACATCTTTCTTAACAAATTACTTAGACTATACAACAAACATTGTCCTATAAAAACAAAACAGATCACAAACAAACGGCTTGGTTGCCCATGGCTAACCAGCACTATTCTGAAATCCACTGACAAGAAACACCAATATGAAAAGCAATATAGACAGGGCTTAATACACAAAGATACTCTTAAACACTATTCATCAGCTCTCACCAAAGTAATAAAAAAAGCCAAACAACTATACTACTCCAGTAGATTCACAGACACTAGAGGAGATATAAAAAAGACCTGGAAAACACTCTATCAGATTCTAGGGACCCACAAACTGAGAAAAACCAAGAATATTGTCCTAACTAAACCTAATGAAACACCACTACATCCCACTGACACAGCTAACAAGATAAACGACTTCTTCTCAAACATAGGATCTAATCTCGCCAGTAAAATCCCACATACCAATGCCCATGCCGGGGACTACCTAGATGGAAATTTCCCTAATTCCTTCTATCTTGCACCAACTGAGCCCACGGAAGTCATTGAGATCATAAAGTCACTTAAAAATAACTCGGGGAATCTGTCTCATGTCCCACCATTACTGCACAAGCGAGCGGCCCATGTCCTTTCGCATGCTATTTCATTACTTTTTAACAAGTCAATAGAGACTAGCACCTTCCCGAAACTACTCAAGATGGCAAGGGTTACACCAATACATAAAGGTGGTGACCCTACAGACTTAAACAACTATAGGCCAATATCTAACTTACCATTGCTATCCAAAATCTTTGAGAAACTCGTGCACAGGAGACTGTATTCATTTATAACGGCTCAAAACATACTCAACCCCTGCCAGTTTGGATTTAGGAAAAATAAAAGCACTAATGATGCAATCATAAAAATGCTAGATCTGCTTTACACAGCATTGGAAAATAAGGAATATCCACTAGGAATTTTTATTGACCTAAGAAAAGCTTTTGACACAGTAGACCACGACATCCTACTCCACAAACTTGATCACTACGGTATAAGAGGTCATGCACTTGCTTATTTCAAATCTTACATTACTAATAGGTATCAGTACGTCACCATTAAAGACACAGCAGGAGGCCTGGTCACAGACCGGGCCACGGGGGCGTTGACCCCCGAAACTCTCTCCAGGTAAACAGCATCAGCAACACGGCCACTTGATACTGGAGTTCCGCAGGGAAGTGTCCTTGGTCCCCTGCTCTTCCTCATATACATCAATGACCTTCCAAACGTATCCCAACACCTGAAACCCATTCTCTTTGCTGATGACACGACTTATGTCATCTCTCACCCTAATCTTGCCACCCTCAACACCATTGTGAATGAGGAGCTGATTAAAATATCGACTTGGATGACAGCCAATAAACTTATGCTTAACACTGACAAAACCTACTATATTATGTTTGGTAGCAGAGCAGGAGATGCACAAATTAACATTAAGATTGACAACACTCTAATTACCAGAAATAATGGGGGAAAATTCCTAGGCTTATACCTTGACAACAACCTGAATTTCAGCACCCATATCCAGCATATAGCCAAAAAAGTATCCAAAACGGTTGGGATCCTCTCCAAGATACGATACTACGTGCCGCAAAATGCCCTTCTCACACTATACCACTCATTTATCCATACCTCACCTATGCTATTTGTGCTTGGGGATCAACTGCAGCAACACACCTAAAGCCAATAATAACCCAACAAAAAGCTGCAGTAAGAATAATCACTAAATCCCATCCCTGGCAACACACCCCCCACTCTTCATAGATCTAAACTTGCTCCCAGTTCAGTACATCCACACTTACTACTGTGCAATCTATATCTACAGGGCCTTAAACTCTAATATCAACCTTGACCTAAAACGCTTTCTTGATAGTTGTGACAGAACCCACAGGCATAACACCAGACACAAACATCTCTACGACATTCCCCGTGTCCGACTAAACCTTTACAAAAATTCAATGTATGTCAAAGGCCCTAAAATCTGGAATACCCTACCTGAGAACTCTAGAACTGCAGACACATTCATCACCTTCAAAACTACCATTAGAAAACATTTTATCTCCCGGATACACCCCGTCAACTAACTACACGAATACCGCCTGGTGGTTCACACTTACACTCACTCACTCATTTGACCATAAACGGAAATATTAATCTCAGTCTTAAAATAATGAATCCTGTGATACTCCAATACTGAAACTATGTACTGTGCCAAAACAAAAGCATTCACATTGCTAAACTCACAAACTAGTATTTAGTCACTTAGCCATAATACCAACTTACCTCATAATTTGTAATATTTTACAATTAAGAATAAAACTAAGTATGCCCGAAATGCCTAGCCATGCTAAGCATTCTAGTGGTACACTCTGTAATCACAATTTTACTACATGTAAACCAAACAATAACCAAATTTCTGTAAACTCAGCATTGTAATCCTTATAGAGAATAAACTTTGAATTTGAATTTGAACTACTGGACAACTACAACAAAGTCCTAGATGCACTAGAAGACAAAAAGAATGCAGATGTAATATACACAGACTTGGCAAAAGCCTTCGACAAGTGTGACCATGGTGTAATAGCGCACAAAATGCGTGCTAAAGGAATAACAGGAAAAGTTGGTAGGTGGATCTATAATTTCCTCACAAACAGAACACAATGAGTAGTAGTCAACAGAGTAAACTCTGAGGCGGCTACGGTGAAAAAGCTCTGTTCCACAAGGCACAGTATTCGATCCCATCTTGTTTCTCATCCTCATATCTGACATAGACAAGGATGTCAACCACAGCACCGTGTCTTCCTTTGCAGATGACACCCGAATCTGCATGACAGTGTCTTCCATTGCAGACACTGCAAGGCTCCAGGTGGACATCAACCAAATCTTTCATGGGCTGCAGAAAACAATATGAAGTTCATCGATGAGAAATTTCAATTACCCCGATATGGTAAACATGAGGAAACTAAAACTTCATCAGAGTATAAAACAAATTCCAGCCGCAAAATAGAGCGAGAAACTAACGTCAAAGACCTGGGAGTGATCATGTCGGAGGAGCTCACCTTCAAGGACCATAACATTGTATCAATCGCATCTGCTAGAAAAATGACAGGATGGATAATGAGAACCTTCAAAACTAGGGATGCCAAGCCCATGATGACACTCTTCAGGTCACTTGTTCTATCTAGGCTGGAATATTGCTGCACACTAACAGCACCTTTCAAGACAGATGAAATTTCTAACCTAGAAAATGTACAGAGAACCTTCACGGCACGCATAACAGAGATAAAATATCTCAATTACTGGGAGCCCTTAAAGTTCCTGGACCTGTACTCCCTGGAATGCAGGCAGGAGAGATACATGATTATATACACCTGGAAAATCCTAGAGGGGCTAGTACCAAACTTGCACACGAAAATCACTCTCTCCGACAGCAAAAGATTCGGCAGACGATGCGACATCTCCCCAATGAAAAGCAGGGGTGTCACTAGCACGCTAAGAGACCACACAATAAATGTTAGGGGCCCAAGACTGTTCAACTGCCTCCCAGCATACATAAGGGAGATTACCAATAGACCCCTGGCTGTCTTCAAGCAGGCACTGGACAAGCACTTAAAGACGGTACCTGACCAGCCGGGCTGTGGCTCGTACGTTGGATTGCGTGCAGCCAGCAGTAACAGCCTGGTTGATCAGGCCCTGTTCCACCATGAGGCTTGGTCACAGACCAGGCCGCGGGGGCGTTGACCCCCGGAGCTCTCTCCAGGTAAACTCCAGGTCCTTGGCGTTCTGCCTGAAAGAACCCTGCCAAATATCTGTCCTGAATACAACTACAAGCTCACTACCTCTACGAAAACTCCACAACAAACTGGTAACCTTAAGCATCCTAGGGCTTTAGCTTCTATTTTAGTTCCCAAACCTGACTGCACTTTCAGGCTGCATTTATGTAAATGCAGTTAACTTACTAGATATTTAACCTCTCCCACACATTAAAGACCTTATTGATCGTGTGTCAGGAACACTGTACGTAAAACGATTAGATTTCCTATGAAGATATCAAGTGCCACTTACTATGTGTGGTCAAGATATTTCTTTCACTGCTCAAGACTGACTGTTCCATTATCTCGTCACACCATTTGGTGTATTCAGTGCAACCTCGTCTTTCCAGTGCCTGATGCACAAATTGACCTAAAACTTGTATGGAGGACTTATCAGTTATTCTCAGTTATGGTCGTTTTGCATCCTACTTCCTTTCCTGATGCTGTGCTGCTCACGGCTGCTTTCAGCTTTTTACTCTTTGGTGAACTAGTCACTGTAAGATCCTAAAGTTCAACCTACTTGTTTTATTGAATTTCTGTGGGTCAATTTGTTTATTTAGGCATTTGTCAATTACGTTATAAGTCGAGTCTAGCCGAGCATGTGAGAAAACACACACACACAGGCGAAAGGAACAAGAGAGACAAGGCTAAAATCAGTAGAGAACAACCAGAGTCGAGTGTGCAAACACCCACAGAATCACCCTCAGAATCCCACAGCCAAACACACCCCACACTCACAACCCCCCTCCCCACAATATGCAGTAGAATCCCATAGTGCTCTACCACAAACCCTCCAGATACGAAAAAGGATTTTGGAGTTTGTATAATACCAAGCACATCTCTTGAGGTGCACATCAACCAAATAACTGCTGCAGCATAAGGGCAACTAGGCAATCTAAGATAAGGATTCCGGCATCTCAGGATGGAATCGTTCCAGACCTTGTACACAGTGTACATCAGGCCCATACTGAAGTATGCAGCTGCAGTTTTGGAACCCACACCTGGTCAAGCACGTCAGAAAACTAGAGAAAGTGCAAAGATTTTCAATGAGGCTAGTCCCGGAGCTAAGGGGGGATGGTAATTCTTAGACAGCTGATTATCAAGAGCAGGAAGGAGAAAGTCATGAAAAGTGGACAAGTCAGGAAGATTACGAGAACGAGATTGACGAAAGAAATCAAAAGAGCTAATCAGGTCAATGCCAGCCCGATGGGTAGATGAAGTGGCAGAGGAATGGTCAAAACCAAGAAGTTCAAGCTGATGTTGGCAGAGTGTGACAGAAGACAGGTTAGTAACACAGTCAGTAAGAGAGAATTTTGACGAACAGCTGAGATAAGACGTTGAAGTTTATTCTGTAGTTTTAAAAAATTAATTTATGAATTATGGCGAGCAGTGTTTTTTTAACAAGAGTCCTTTAACAAGTGTCTTTGATAGATGGTTAGATAACTAACACACAGATTCACACAAACACAACTGTTATACTGTAAAGACTAACCCAAAATTGCTCCACAGCTTCCTGAGACTTGATCAGCTGAATAAGGTAAGCCTCAACTTCTACATTTGAAGCGTGCCAGCTGAAGTTGTCATATACATTTTCTGAAGTACATTCCTCATAGATAGGATTCATCTCTTTCACCGTATCACTCATCTGAAAAATAAATGATAATAATACTTAATGTAACATTTAATAGATATTCCATATCTAGATACCCATCAGTTACACAACCCAGAGCAACACGGGTTAGATCAGGTCGTTCCTGTCGTACACATAGATTTTGCAAAAGCTTTTGACAAGTGCGACCATAGTGTAATAGCGCACAAAATGCGTGATAAAGGAAAAACAGGAAAAGTTGGTAGAGGGATCTATAACTTCCTGACAAATTAAACACAAAGAGTAATAGTAAACAGAGTAAAGTCTGAGGCAGCTATGGTGACAAGCTCTGTTCCACAAGGCACAATAGTTGCTCCCATTCTATTCCTCATCCTCATATCTGACATTAACAAAGATGTAAGTTCCGTGTCTTCCTTTGCAGATGACACCCGGATTGCCATGGCAGTGACCTCCATCGAAGACAACACAAGACTCCAAGAGGACATAAACCAAATCTTCAAATGGGCCTCACAAAACAATATGAAGTTCAGTGAAGAGAAATTTCAACTACTAAGATATGGAAAACTTGAGGAAATTAAAACTGTATCAGGGTATACAAAAAACTCTAACTATAAAATAGAGCGAAAAAGTAATGTGAAAGTCCTGGGAGTGATAATGTCAGAGGATCTTGCTTTAAAAGACCAAAACAATGCATCTGCTAGGAAAATGATAGGATGAATAATGAGAACCTTTAAAACTAGGGAAGCCAAGCCCATGATTCTCTTCAAATCCCTTGTTCTCTCTAGGCTGGAATACTGCTGTACACTAACTGCCCCTTTCAAGGCAGGCGAAATTGCTGACCTGGAGAGTGTACAAAGAACTTTTACGGCACACATAAGCACGATAAGGCACCTAAATTACTGGTAATGGTTAAAGGCCCTTGATCTGTATTCCCTGGAGTGCAAGGAATAAAGATCAAAAGACTCGGCAGGAGAGGCAACATTTCCCCAGTGAAAAGCACAGGCGCCACGAGTACTCTGAGAGACAACACAATAAATGTCCGGGGCCCCAAGACTGTTCATCTGCCTCCCAGCATACAGTGCTCATCATGGCATTATGCTGGGTGAGTGCCCTGGCATAATGCCGTGATGAAAATCAAAGGCCTACCATACAGGGTGGGGGGAGATCTTTTTTTGTCAGTGCATTCTGCTGGGTAGCAGTCGTTAGCATGATGTCATGGCCTGCTGCCATACTTCACAATGATTTCTCATTGCTCACGTGGCTGCCGTGGTCAGAGGAAGTGTTGCACTTTTGTTTCTTATCTTCTCCATGTTTTGTCCAGTGTTCCCTTTGGTTTTGGGGCAATACATCTTTGATTATGGGTAAAAGGAAGTATTTAACACCTGTAACTATAGCTCAAATCATAGGGCTTCACAAAGCTGGGCACCAGACGAAAGAAATAGTGGAGAATGTTAGTGTGTGTGTGAGCGTTCAGTGAGGAACTGGGTGCAGCGTTTCGTGGTTGGTGGCGGTGTTGAGTTACCGTTTGACAAACCTTGGCCTGGCCCCTCCAAGAAGATATCTGTTCGTACCTTAACTGTGTTAAAGAAGCAGTTACTCTCTAACTGCAAAAAAAAAGATAAAAATAAAATAAATAAAATAAAAAAAATGGTAAATAAGTTATGGAAGATTTAAGAAAGCGAAAGCGTATAGAGGTTGCTCTAACTGCTGTCAGTAACACTGTCCATCAAAATTACGGAAGTTACACTATATCCAAATTGTTAATACGATATCATCCATTCTGGAGACCTCTGGAACATGAAGTTGACACGTCTTCCAACACATCTCGGCACAATTTTATTACTACAACTACTACTATTACTACCATTACCACCAGTACTACTACTACTACTACTATTACTACTACTACTACTACTACTACTACTACTACTACTACTACTACTACCCTTGCGGCTTTCTATCCCACTCCTACCACAATATATAATGGTTTCTTAGTTATCTCTGTAATTGACAGGTTCACCACCACAAACAGAAGGTCAGCAGGATTCTGGACTCATCCACACCCGGAAGCACACGGCTTCTTACCAAAGGAACAAGTCACGATATTCCAAAGACTCAACCAAAGGACTCCGATTTGGAAATGTGGGGCGCAGTTCTGGCTAAGACGCTGCGGGACCACTCAATGGACTCCTTGGGATTTGGGACAGCGATACAAGTGAAAGTAGCCTGGCCAGTGAGGTGGGTATGGACAAAGAAATGCCCATCCTTACCACAGAATTACCGTATGACGAAGGCTGGCATAGAGGACCTCTTACAGCTCAACTGGATCTCAGTTGCTGGGAAAAATACCAGGTTAGGATGTACAACCCAGAACCTTTGAGGTGCTTCAGGTGGCACAGGTACAACCACCTTAGCACCCAGTGTTAGTTTAAGGAAATATGCGGTACCTGTAGCGGGTTTAACCCGACCAAGGATTGCTTGAGTGAACTGAAGAGAGGTAAAGCTACAGAACCCTGATTTCCGAACTGTGGAGAGAAACATCATGCATTGCCCGGAGAGGCTCCGCCCCGTCAGGGCAGCATGGAAAACCCCTGTTGTTCAGCCTCCAGCATCAAATAGTGCCCTAGCCACTGAGCAGCAGCCTCGTCCAAAGAAAGCTACAATAACCCGGAATCCAGGGAAGCCGAGGAAGCATAAGCGAAGTTATTGCTCCCGTGCTCAACCAATTCCCGATACTTCTGCTCAAGCTCTCATCTAACTGATGCACCTGTGTGATAAATGGTTTAAAACCTACAAGTTGAAGATTGAAACACTTATGCAACATATGAGAATCTTTATTGAGGAAACGTTTCGCCACACAGTGGCTTCATCAGTCCAATACAAAGCAGAAAGGTGATAAGATAAGATTTCGTTCGGATTTTTAACCCCGGAGGGTTAGCCACCCAGGATAACCCAAGAAAGTCAGTGCGTCATCGAGGACTGTCTAACTTATTTCCATTGGGGTCCTTAATCTTGTCCCCCAGGATGCGACCCACACCAGTCGACTAACACCCAGCAGGTTATTAATAGAATATTCAAGAGGTTGCTAGTAGAATTGCAGTAAATCAACCATTCAAATCATTATGAAGCTGTGTGTAGTCTGTGGTCAGTCAAACAAACGGGCTTCCGCATGCATAAATTGTCATTTCTGTGGAAATTGGTGTCACGCCCCTTGTGCAGATATCCAAGAACTAGCTACAAGCAGTATTAAAACAGGGAAGTGTTTTTGGGTATGCCCAAATGAGATAAATCTGTGGACTAAAATCACAAGGGTATTAAAAGAGGTCAACATCAAAGCTGCTTTCATAGAAAACCTAGAAGCTTTCTACAACAGATGGGAACATAAAAAGTCCGGGCTGAATGGTACTGCCCTTGATACTGGCCATGTAGTCAGAAACTGTAAGGCTGGAGATGATGTCCTGGTAGTCAGTAAATGGGGGGCTGATAGTGCTGTCCTGGGAGACAGTAATGGGGAAGCTGGAGGTGCTGTCCTGGGAGACAGTAATGGTGAAGCTGGAGGTGCTGTCCTGGGAGACAGTAATGGTGAAGCTGGAGATGCTGTCCTGGGAGACAGTAATGGGGAAGCTGGAGATGCTGTCCTGGGAGACAGTAATGGTGAAGCTGGAGATTTTGTCCAGGTAGTCGGGAATTATACGCAGGAAGGAATACATATGAATGACCTCATAGGGGACAGGAGCCATAGTAGGGAAACAAGTGTAGTCAAAGATAAGATAAAACCAATATTGCAAACTAGAAATACCGCAGGAAATAGCAAACAAGAGGACTCCACTAGCAATAGTGAGGATATATTACCAAAAACAAATGGTGGGAGCTCCATTGTTGGTGCTAGGGAGGATAGAAGTAAGACAGGGAAACATGCACCAACAGGGAATACAGTCACAGAAACCCAAGGCAAACGGAAACCAAGCCTGTGCACATACTATGCACTCGGTATCTGCTGGCATGGGAAATCTGGAAAAACAGATGGGACGTGCAACTATGACCACCCTAGGAAATGCCATGCCCATATGACAACAGGAAAATGCAAACTCCCTTCCTGTAAGCTTTTTCACCCTGAACTGTGTACCTCCTCAGTACAGGAAAGACTGTGCTATAACTTAAATTGCCAGGCATACCATCTAAAGGGGACAAAAAGATACAAAACATCCAGGCCATGGGAAAACCTGGGTAGCCACAGCCACTCAAGAGGGAGAGGTTTTTTAGTGCCAGGAAGGAAAAAAAACTGGCAGGAAATGGCAGAAATCGTACACCAAATCCAGTCATTCCTGGAGTGGAACCACAGTCGATGGCCTCCACTCCAAACCAACAGATACAGATACTAATGCCGGAAAAAAAATCCCCCCCCAGTACCAACAATACCACCAGTCCGATAACATTCTTCTTTGCAAATATACAGGGTCTAAAGCCAGCAACAAACAACAAAATACCTTTCATCCGTGGACTGCTTGCAGAGGCAAAGGCAATGTTCGCGGCTTTCACTGAGACCCACATAAAGGATCACTTGGACAACGAAATATGGATCCCAGGTTACAACCTATACAGATGTGACAGAGTGAACAGGCAAAAGGGGGGGGTTGGCCTGTACATTGCAGAGTCACTTGTTTGCACAGAACTGCTAAATGCCTCAAATGATGTAGTGGAAGTTTTAGCAGTAAAGGTCGAGAACCAAAACCTAGTCATTGTGATAGTCTACAAGCCTCCGGATGCAACATCCCAGCAATTCCAGGAACAGCTGTTAAAAATTGACCACTGTCTGGAAAACCTTCCAGCTCCTGCACCCAACATCTTGCTCCTGGGGGATTTCAACTTAAGGCACCTAAAATGGAGGAATATAGCAAATAATATTGTTGCAGTAATAACACCAGGAGGCAGCTCTGATGAAAACTCACACTCACGCGAGCTTTTAAATCTCTGCACAAAATTCAATTTAAACCAGCAAATAATAGAGCCTACTAGACTGGAGAATACACTAGACCTCATCTTCACTAACAATGATGATCTGATAAGAAATATCACCATATCAAAAACAATATACTCAGATCACAACATAATTGAGGTTCAGTCATGTATGCGCGGAGCCCCAGACCGACATAAGGAGATTAGTAACGAGGGAGCATTCACCAAATTCAACTTCAATAACAAAAACATAAAGTGGGACCAAGTAAACCAAGTCCTAACCGATATAAGCTGGGAAGATATACTAAGCAACACAGACCCCAACTTATGCCTAGAACAGATTAACTCGGTGGCACTCGATGTATGCACAAGGCTTATTCCTCTAAGAAAAAGGAGGAGTAGATGTAAAACAGAAAGAGACAGGCGCTCCCTTTACAGGCGACGGAAAAGAATAACAGAGCGGCTAAAAGAGGTCAATATATCTGAAATGCGTAGGGAGACATTGGTCAGAGAAATAGCAAGCATCGAACTTAAGCTAAAAGAATCCTTTAGGAGTCAGGAATCGCGGGAAGAACTAAAAGCCATAAATGAAATCGAAAGAAACCCAAAGTATTTCTTCTCCTATGCCAAATCAAAATCGAGAACAACGTCCAGTATTGGGCCCCTACTTAAACAAGATGGGTCCTACACAGATGACAACAAGGAAATGAGTGAGCTACTCAAGTCCCAATATGACTCAGTTTTTAGCAAGCCGCTAACCAGACTGAGAGTCGAAGATCAAAATGAATTTTTTATGAGAGAGCCACAAAATTTGATTAACACAAGCCTATCCGATGTTATCCTGACGCCAAATGACTTCGAACAGGCGATAAATGACATGCCCATGCACTCTGCCCCAGGGCCAGACTCATGGAACTCTGTGTTCATCAAGAACTGCAAGAAGCCCCTATCACGAGCCTTTTCCATCCTATGGAGAGGGAGCATGGACACGGGGGTCGTCCCACAGTTACTAAAAACAACAGACATAGCCCCACTCCACAAAGGGGGCAGTAAAGCAACAGCAAAGAACTACAGACCAATAGCACTAACATCCCATATCATAAAAATCTTTGAAAGGGTCCTAAGAAGCAAGATCACCACGCATCTAGAAACCCATCAGTTACACAACCCAGGGCAACATGGGTTTAGAACAGGTCGCTCCTGTCTGTCTCAACTATTGGACCACTACGACAAGGTCCTAAATGCACTAGAAGACAAAAAGAATGCAGATGTAATATATACAGACTTTGCAAAAGCCTTTGACAAGTGTGACCATGGCGTAATAGCGCACAAAATGCGTGCTAAAGGAATAACAGGAAAAGTCGGTCGATGGATCTATAATTTCCTCACTAACAGAACACAGAGAGTAGTCGTCAACAGAGTAAAGTCCGAGGCAGCTACGGTGAAAAGCTCTGTTCCACAAGGCACAGTACTCGCTCCCATCTTGTTCCTCATCCTTATATCCGACATAGACAAGGATGTCAGCCACAGCACCGTGTCTTCCTTTGCAGATGACACCCGAATCTGCATGACAGTGTCTTCCATTGCAGACACTGCAAAGCTCCAGGCAGACATCAACCAAATCTTTCAGTGGGCTGCAGAAAACAATATGAAGTTCAACGATGAGAAATTTCAATTACTCAGATATGGTAAACATGAGGAAATTAAATCTTCATCAGAGTACAAAACAAATTCTGGCCACAAAATAGAGCGAAACACCAACGTCAAAGACCTGGGAGTGATCATGTCGGAGGATCTCACCTTCAAGGACCATAACATTGTATCAATCGCATCTGCTAGAAAAATGACAGGATGGATAATGAGAACCTTCAAAACTAGGGAGGCCAAGCCCATGATGACACTCTTCAGGTCACTTGTTCTATCTAGGCTGGAATATTGCTGCACACTAACAGCACCTTTCAAGGCAGGTGAAATTGCCGACCTAGAAAATGTACAGAGAACTTTCACGGCGCGCATAACGGAGATAAAACACCTCAATTATTGGGAGCGCTTGAGGTTCCTAAACCTGTATTCCCTGGAACGCAGGAGGGAGAGATACATGATTATATACACCTGGAAAATCCTAGAGGGACTAGTACCGAACTTGCACACGAAAATCACCCACTACGAAAGCAAAAGACTTGGCAGACGATGCACCATCCCCCCAATGAAAAGCAGGGGTGTCACTAGCACGTTAAGAGACCATACAATAAGTGTCAGGGGCCCGAGACTGTTCAACTGCCTCCCAGCACACATAAGGGGGATTACCAACAGACCCCTGGCAGTCTTCAAGCTGGCACTGGACAAGCACCTAAAGTCAGTTCCGGATCAGCCGGGCTGTGGCTCGTATGTTGGTTTGCGTGCAGCCAGCAGCAACAGCCTGGTTGATCAGGCTCTGATCCACCAGGAGGCCTGGTCTCAGACCGGGCCGCGGGGGCGTTGACCCCCGGAACTCTCTCCAGGTAAACTCCAGGTACCTATTTGCTGCTAGGTGAACAGGACAACAGGTGTAAGGAAACGTGTCGAAATGTTTCCACCCGCCGGGAATCGAACCCGGGCCCTCCGTGTATGAAGCGGGAGCTTTAGCCACCAGGCCACCGGGCCTGCACTTGTGTCTTATTTATCATCCTTTTCATCTTCCACTGTTCTTGCCTGTACTGGACTGATGAAGACACTGGCTGGCGAGACGTTTCCTTCAAAAATAAAGATACCTAAATGTTGCACAAGTCTCTCACCTATGATCTTGCTGGCTTTCTAAATTATTTATACAACAACTGTGACTTATTTCTGATCAGAAGAGACATTCTCCGATTATTTCACAGAAACCAACTTGGCTATAAAACTGGAAAAAGAACTTAAATGAGCGCTAAAGCAGGCCTGCTGGCCCATTTTAGTCAGGTCAAACTCACACCATTACACACCAATTCATGTACTGGTTTAACTTATTTTTAAAAGTACTCAAGTTTTTAGCTTCAATTACGCTACTCGGGATTTAGTTTAAATATCTTTCATAAATCTAAACTTTTCCAACTTAAAATCATTATTGCTTGTCCTGTTTTAGTTAGATATTTTAACATGTTACATATAGCCCCTTTATTTATTCCTATCTTCTATTTATACTCCTTTCCAAAAAGTGGCAATTCAGTGCCCTCAGTCTGTCCTCGTAGGAAAGATTTCTAATAGATGGAATCAACTTTGTCATACTTATCAACTTCGTCATACTTATCAACTTCGTCATACTTATCAACTTCGTCATACTTATCAACTTTGTCATACTTATCAACTTCGTCATACTTATCAACTTTGTCATACTTATCAACTTTGTCATACTTATCAACTTTGTCATACTTATCAACTTTGTCATACTTATCAACTTTGTCATACTTATCAACTTTGTCATACTTATCAACTTTGTCATACTTATCAACTTTGTCATACTTATCAACTTCGTCATACTTATCAACTTTGTCATACTTATCAACTTTGTCATACTTATCAACTTTGTCATACTTATCAACTTTGTCATACTTATCAACTTTGTCATACTTATCAACTTTGTCATACTTATCAACTTCGTCATACTTATCAACTTTGTCATACTTATCAACTTTGTCATACTTATCAACTTTGTCATACTTATCAACTTTGTCATACTTATCAACTTTGTCATACTTATCAACTTTGTCATACTTATCAACTTTGTCATACTTATCAACTTTGTCATACTTATCAACTTTGTCATACTTATCAACTTCGTCATACTTATCAACTTTGTCATACTTATCAACTTTGTCATACTTATCAACTTTGTCATACTTATCAACTTTGTCATACTTATCAACTTCGTCATACTTATCAACTTCGTCATACTTATCAACTTTGTCATACTTATCAACTTTGTCATACTTATCAACTTCGTCATACTTATCAACTTTGTCATACTTATCAACTTTGTCATACTTATCAACTTTGTCATACTTATCAACTTCGTCATACTTATCAACTTCGTCATACTTATCAACTTTGTCATACTTATCAACTTTGTCATACTTATCAACTTTGTCATACTTATCAACTTTGTCATACTTATCAACTTTGTCATACTTATCAACTTTGTCATACTTATCAACTTTGTCATACTTATCAACTTTGTCATACTTATCAACTTCGTCATACTTATCAACTTCGTCATACTTATCAACTTTGTCATACTTATCAACTTTGTCATACTTATCAACTTCGTCATACTTATCAACTTTGTCATACTTATCAACTTTGTCATACTTATCAACTTTGTCATACTTATCAACTTCGTCATACTTATCAACTTTGTCATACTTATCAACTTCGTCATACTTATCAACTTTGTCATACTTATCAACTTTGTCATACTTATCAACTTTGTCATACTTATCAACTTTGTCATACTTATCAACTTCGTCATACTTATCAACTTTGTCATACTTATCAACTTTGTCATGCTTATCAACTTTGTCATACTTATCAACTTTGTCATACTTATCAACTTCGTCATACTTATCAACTTCGTCATACTTATCAACTTCGTCATACTTATCAACTTTGTCATACTTATCAACTTCGTCATACTTATCAACTTTGTCATACTTATCAACTTTGTCATACTTATCAACTTTGTCATACTTATCAACTTTGTCATACTTATCAACTTTGTCATACTTATCAACTTCGTCATACTTATCAACTTCGTCATACTTATCAACTTCGTCATACTTATCAATTTTGTCATACTTATCAACTTCGTCATACTTATCAACTTCGTCATACTTATCAACTTTGTCATACTTGTCTATATATCTTAAGTGCATTTATGTTCAGAACTGCACAGCAGCATAATTTAAAGAAGGCCTAAACAACGATATATGAAACTGAAGCATAACCATGATTTTCGTTCTGCCGACTGGGGTAATCTGACTAATGATTTTATTGACGAGGATCGTACGATAACAATGGGATCTACATTGGTGATTTTCTTTCTTAATAATGTACAACGTGAAGAGAAGTAAGTTAGGTCAGATAAAAACTGTATCAGATGGATGAATTGGAAACTAAAGCATTTATTAGCAGAGAAAAGAGGAAGATGATAATCAGACACATGTGCATCATCTGGGTATCTTTACTATAGACGTTTCGCCATCCAGTGGCTTTGTAAATACAAATTCGAGGACATAATTGGAAAACAGTAGAACTATAGTACATAAAAAAAGATAAAAAAGAATTAGAAAAAAGGCGAAAATAGGAATTTAAAGGAACATCAAAAGAGGCGAGTTCAATCTTATTGACAAATATGTTCATTTCAAAAGAGAAGTAAAAAAGAGGATTACAGAGGCTAAATGTGACTATGAAACTAAGGTTGCTAATAATTCAAAGGCTGATCCAAAAGGGTTCTTCCAAGTCCATAGGACAAAAGTCAGGAAAAAATAAGGACTGCTGAGGATTTGGGATGGATAGTTGACTGATAATGAAGTCTTTATTCAAGAAGATATAAATGATTTCCCAGGAAGTTACTAGATGGAGAGTTGGAGGTATCGAGAAGATGGAAGGAATATTTTGAGGAATTGTTGAACATTGATGAAGATGGGGCAGCGGTGATATCGTGCATTGGCTAGGGAGATACCACATCTTGTAGGAGTGAGGAAGAGCCAGACAGTGTGGGGGAGGTGTGTAAGGCTGAGGGTAGAATGAAAGGGGCAAAGAAAACAGGTGGCGTTATATTTCTGGAATGGTTGGTGCTTTTACATAATAAATATATGAAAGAAGAGATGATAACTAGGGATTGGCATGCACAATTCTTTTGTATAAGGCAAAAGGGGCAAAATAGTGTAAAAATTACTGGAGTATAAGCCTGCTGAGTACACTTGGTAATGTGTATGGTAGAGTTATTATCGAAATAATTAATGAAAATACTGAGAGAAGGGTATCAGATGAACAAGAAGGCTTTAGGAGTAGGGGATGTGTAGATCAGATTTTTAAATGTAGCATATAAGCGAGCTGTATTTAGATAATGGCAAAGACGTTTCCGTCGCATTTAAGAATTTGGAATAGACATGATAAAATGAATAGGGCAGCAATGTAGCAGATGTTGCAAGTGAATGGAATAAGTGGTAGGTTACTGAAAGCAGTTAAGAATTTTTAAGAGGATAGTGAGACTCACGTTAGAGTATGTCGGAGAGAAAGAAATTATTGCCTATCAAAAGTAGGCCTTAGATAGGGATGTGTGATGTCAACATGGTTGTTCACTATATTTATAGATGGGGCTTGAAGAGAAGTGAATGTTCAGGTATTAGCAAGAGAATCTATCATAAAGTGAGAGTTGTAACAGTTGTTTTTGCTGATGACACTGTACTTTTGGGAGATTCTGAGGAGAAATCGTAAAGGGTGGTGGAGGAATTTGGTAGGATATGGAAACGGAGATTTAAAGTGAACACAGAAAACAGTAGCTTGATGAGTATAACAAATAGTTTAGGTAATGAAAGCTTTGGATATCAGATTGGAGGTATGGAATATGGAGGAAGTGAAGGTATTTAGGTAATTGGAAGTGGACTTGTCAGCAGACAGGTCTATGAAAGATGAGGTGAATCAAAGAACTGATGAAGGGAAAAAGGTGAGTGGTGCACTGAGTAGTCTGTGGAGACAAAGAACATTTTCCATGGAAGCAAAGATGGGAATGTATGAGAGTATATGGGTACCAGTGCTCTTGTATGGTGGTGAATGTTACAACAAGGAAAAGGCTGCGGGCAGTGGAGAAGTTGTGTCTGAGGGTAATGTGTCGTGTGAATATTATGCAACAAATCCCTAGCTTGGAGATTAGAAGGTGTCGGGTTTCTAAAAGTATTATCCAGAGGGCTGAGAAGAGGTTGTTGAGGTGGTTTGGACATTTAGAAAGGATGGAATGATGGGCTTATAAATCTGTAGTAGAATGAAGGCAGGGTAAAGATCGTCCTAGGAAAGGCTAGAGAGAAGGGGTAAAGGAGGTTTTGTGTGAGAGGGGTTTAGACTTCCAGCAAGTGTGTTTGAGGGTATTAGATAGGAGCGAATGGAAACAAATGGTTTTTATGACTTAACGTGCTGGTGGAATGTGAGTATATGATGGGATTCATTGAAACTCATCATCTATGAACACTGGCATGCAAATACGCTAAGCCTAGATTTCAGAGATGAAGAAATCTTGAAGATTAATGGAATAGCTAATAATTTAAAATACCCAATATACTTAAATTGATAAACTGCTAGAAATATATTTTACAATTCAAAAAAGGACAAATGATCATATTCAACTAAGAATATGTAGGTTCTTCCTTAACATGAGACCCTCCACATACCATCTCTACTTAAATTTGGGAAGAAATTAAGCTATGTTTAACAAGTCGTCGGCCATCCCACCAGTGTGTGTGTGTGTGTGTACTCACCTAGTTGTGGTTGCAGGAGTCGGGTCACAGCTCCTGGTCCCGCCACTTCTCTGGCAGCTACTAGGTCACTTTTTTGCTCCGTGAGCTTTATCATACCTCTTCTTAAAGCTATGTATGGATCCTGCCTCCACTCCATCACTTCCCAGACTATTCCACTTCCCGGCAACTCTCTACCTAACATCCGTGTTATTCACTTGAGTCTTCAACATCCAAATGTGACCCCTTGTTGCTGTGTCCCATCTCTGGAACATCCTGTCTCTGTCCACCTTGTCGACTCCTCTCAGAATTTTGTATGTCGTTATCATATCCCCCCTATCTCTCCTGTCCTCCAGTGTCGTCAGGTCGATTTCTCTTAACCTCTCCTCGTAGGACTTACCCTTTAGCTCTGGGACCAGTCTAGTTGCAAACTTTCTCTAATTTCCTTACAAGCTTGGCTAGGTGTGGGTTCCAAACTGGTGCTGCATATTCCAATATAGGCATAATGTACACAATGTACAGGGTCCTAAACTATTCCTTATTAAGATGTCAGAATGATGTGCTTAGGTTTCTCAGGCGCCTGTAAGCTGCCGCAGTTATTTGGTTGATGTGCACCTCAGAAGATGTGCCTGGTGTTATACTCCCCCCAGGGTCATTTTCCTTGAGTGAGGTTTGTAGTCTCTGACCCTTAGACTGCACTCCGTCTGCGGTCGTCTTTGCCCTTCCCCAATCTTTATGACTTTGCACTTAGTGGGGTTGAACTCCAGGAACCAGTTACTTGACTAGGTCTGCAGCCTGTCCAGATCCCTTTGTAGTTCTGCCTGGTCCTCTTCCGATGGAATTCTTCTCATCAACTTAACATCATCTGCAAACAGTGACACTGCAGAGTCTATTCCTTCCCCAATGTCATTCACAAACACCAGAAACAGTACCAGTCCTAAGACTGACCCCTGTGGAACCGCACTCATTACAGGCGCCTACTCTGATGCCTCGCGACTTACCATGACTCGCTGTTGTCTTCCTGACAGGTATTCCCTGATCCATTGCAGTGCCTTCCCTTTTATCCCTACCTGGTCCTCCAGCTTTTGCTCTAATCTCTTGTGTGGAACTGTGTCATATGCCTTCTTACAGTCCAAGAAATTGCAATCTACCTACCCCTCTCTCTTTTGTTTTACTGCTGTCATCCTGTCATATATCTTCAGTAGGTT
The DNA here is from genome assembly GCF_038502225.1 of Cherax quadricarinatus. Lineage (NCBI taxonomy): Eukaryota > Metazoa > Arthropoda > Malacostraca > Decapoda > Parastacidae > Cherax > Cherax quadricarinatus. The sequence goes on from NC_091309.1 coordinate 45,396,985, forward strand.
TGTGACACAAGATTTCCCATCCCTGAAACCGTGCTGGCTGTTGTTGATAAGCTAATTCCTTCCTAGGTGCTCCACCATTCTTCTCCTGATGATCTTCTCCATGACTCTGCATACCATATATGTCAGTGACACTGGTCTGTAGTTTAGTGCTTTGTGTGTGTCTCGTTTTTAAAAACTAGGAACTACATTTGCTGTCTTCCGAACCTCAGGTAGTCGCCCTGTTTCTATAGATGCGTTGAAAATTGTTGTTAGTGGTACACAGAACCTATGGAGAGATGTTATCCTGCCGCACCGTCTTTGAGGTATCTAGTTCACTTAGCAGCCTCTTCACTTCTTCCTCCGTTGTATGTATTGTGTCCAACACTTGAATGTGTACCTCAGCTCTCCTTCTTTCTGGAGTCCCTTTTGTCTCCTCTATGAACACTTTGAATCTCATGTTGAACGCCTCACATACTTCATGGTCGATTCTTGTGATCTCCCCTCCTTCCTTCCTCAGCCTGATTACCTGGTCCCTGACTATCGTTTTCCTCCTGATGTGGCTGTACATCAGCTTCGGGTCAGATTTAGCTTTCGCTGCTGTCATTTTTGCATTACCGCAGGGCCTGCTTTCTTACCTGTGCATATTCATTTCTGGCTCTACGACTTCTTTCCTTATTCTCTTGGGTCATTTGCCTTCTATACTTCTACCATTCTCTAGCACACTTGGTTATGGCCTCTCTACACCTTTGGGTGAACCAAAGGCTCATCCTGGCTTTCTCGTTATATCTGCTACCCTTAGTTACAAACCTCTCCTCAGCTTCCTTGCATATTGCTGCAAGATATTCCATCATCACGTTTACTGACTTCCCTGCCAGTTCTCTGTATCACTGAACCCTGTGCAGGAAATTCTTCATGCCTGTGCAGTCCCCTCTCTTGTAGTTTGGCTTCATTCGTCCTGCCCTTCCTGCTTCCCTCTCCACATGTAATTCTATGTATTCGAAGCTCAGAACTACGTGATCACTGGCCCCAAGGGGTCTTTCATATGTGATGTCCTCAATATCTGCACTACTCAAGGTGAATGTTAGGTCCAGTCTCGCTGGTTCATCCTCTCCTCTCTCTCTGGTAGTGTCCTTTACGTGTCTGTGCATGAGTTTTTCCATTACCACCTAAATCTTCTTAGACCTCCATGTTTCTGGGCCTCCATGTGGCTCCAGGTTTTTCCAGTCGATTTCCTTGTGTGTGTCAGTGTGTGTGTACTCACCTAGTTGCACTCACCTAGTTCTGTTTGTAGGGGTCGAGTCACAGCTCCTGGCCCCGCCTCTTCACTGGCCGCTATTAGGTCACTCTTCCTGCTCCACGAGCTTTATCGTTCCTCTTCTTAAAGTTATGTATGGATCCTGCCTCCACTACATCAATTTCCAGACTATTCTACTTCCTAATAACTCTGTGACTGAAGAAATACTTCCTAACAAAACTGTGATTCATCTGAGTTTTCAACTTCCAACTGTGACCCCTTGTTGCTGTGTCCCATCTCTGGAACATCCTGCCTCTGTCCACCTTGTCGATTCCTCTCAGAATTTTATATGGCATTATCATATCTCCACTATCTCTCCTATCCTCCAGTATCGTCATGTCAATTTCCCTTAGCCTCTCCTCGTAGGACATGTCCCTTAGATCCGGGACTAGTCTTGTTACAAACCTTTGCACTTTCTCTAATTTTCTTACATTCTTGGCTAGGTTTGGATTTCAAACTGGTGCTGTATACTCAAATATAAGCCTAACGTACACTGTGTACTAGGTCCTGAATTATTCCTTATTGAGATGTCGGAATGCTGTTTTTAGATTTGATAGGGCCCATATGCTGCAGCAGTTATTTGGTTGATGTGCGCTTCAGGAGATGTGCCTGGTGTTATACTCACCCAGAACTTGCGATCTTGGCTTAAATAGCAACGCTCATCTTGCCATATAGGGCAAGTGAAAATTTGTGTATGGAATAATCTCGCCAAAATCATTCTGAACCTAACGAAAAAAATATATTTCACTGTGTTTGTTTAGTATTAAATTACTGTAAACAAATCTAAAATATATTTAGTTGGGTTAGGCTAAAATAAATTGCGCTTGTTATAATAAGGTTAGGTAAGTTTTCTAAGTTACTTTTGGTGCAAAATTATGAAATTTACATCAACATTAATGAAAAAATATATCTTTAAACGTATAAGAGAAAATTTTAGAAGGGACTTAATTTTATATTAGTTCTTGCTAATTGACCAGTTTTACATATTCGGCACGACATATATATATATATATATATATATATATATATATATATATATATATATATATATATATATATATATATATATATATATATATATATATATATATATATATATATATAGCATCAGCTTTACTAGAGATATTAACAATGCAAGGAATTCGCAAGAGCAGGCGAAATATACACAAACACTGATCTCTGGCTGAAGGAGACTCGAACCTACGAACCTTGGAACAAGGTAAGCAGAGCTTTACCAATGTACCCACACTGGACAATCAGTGTTTATATATATATATATATATATATATATATATATATATATATATATATATATATATATATATATATATATATATATATATATATATGTCGTGCCGAATAGGCAGAACTTGCTATCTTCGCTTAAATAGCAACGCTCATCTTGCCATATAGGACAAGTGAAAATTTGTGCATGCAATAATTTCGCCAAAATCATTCTGAACCTAACGAAAAAAATATATTTCACTGTGTTTGTTTAATGTTAAATTATTGTAAACAAATCCAAAATATATTTAGTTGGGTTAGGTTAAAATAAATTGTTCTTGTTATAATAAGGTTAGGTAAGTTTTCTAAGATTCTTTTGGTGCAAAATTAATTTTTTTACATTAACATTAATGAAAAAAATATATCTTTAAACGTATAAGAGTAAATTTTAGAAAGGACTTAATTTTATATGAGTTCTTGCTAATTGACCAGTTTTACATATTCGGCACGATATATATATATATATATATATATATATATATATATATATATATATATATATATATATATATATATATATATATATATATATATATATATATATATATATATATATATATATATATATATATATATATATATATATACAGAGAGAGAGAGAGAGAGAGAGAGAGAGAGAGAGAGAGAGAGCCGGGATTGATGGGATAAAGATAGAAATGTTAAAAGCAGGTGGAGATATAGTTTTGGAGTCGTTGGTGCAATTATTTAATAAATGTATGGAAGAGGGTAAGGTACCTAGGGATTGGCAGAGAGCATGCATAGTTCCTTTGTATAAAGGCAAAGGGGATAAAAGAGAGTGCAAAAATTATAGGGGGATAAGTCTGGTGAGTATACCTCGTAAAGTGTATGGTAGAGTTATTATTGTAAGAATTAAGAGTAAGACGGAGAATAGGACAGCAGATGAACAAGGAGGCTTTAAGAAAGGTAGGGGGTGTGTGCACCAGGTGTTTACAGTGAAATATATAAGTGAACAGTATTTAGATAAGGTTAAAGAGGTTTTTGTGGCATTTATGAATTTGGAAAAGTCGTATGACAGGGTGGATAGGGGGGCAATGTGGCAGATGTTGCAAGTGTATGGTGTAGGAGGTAGGTTACTGAAAGCAGTGAAGAGTTTTTACGAGGATAGTGAGGCTCAAGTTAGAGTATGTAGGAAAGAGGGAAATTATTTCCCAGTAAAAGTAGGCCTTAGACAAGGATGTGTGATGTCACCGTGGTTGTTTAATATATTTATAGATGGGGTTGTGAGAGAAGTAAATGTGAGGGTCTTGGCAAGAGGTGTGCAGTTAAAAGATAAAGAATCACACATAAAGTGGGAGTTGTCACAGTTGCTCTTTGCTGATGACACTGTGCTCTTGGGAGATTCTGAAGAGAAGTTGCAGAGGTTGGTGGATGAATTTGGTATGGTATGCAAAAGAAGAAAATTAAAAGTGAATACAGGAAAGAGTAAGGTTATGATAACAAAAAGATTAGGTGATGAAAGATTGGATATCAGATTGGAGGGAGAGAGTATGGAGGAGGTGATTGTATTCAGATATTTGGGAGTGGACGTGTCAGTGGATGGGTCTATGAAAGATGAGGTGAATCATAGAATTGATGAGGGGAAAAGGGTGAGTGGTGCACTTAGGAGTCTGTGGAGACAAAGAACTTTGTCCTTGGAGGCAAAGAGGGGAATGTATGAGAGTACAGTTTTACCAATGCTCTTATATGGGTGTGAAGCATGGGTGATGAATGTTGCAGCGAGGAGAAAGCTGGAGTCAGTGGAGATGTCATGTCTGAGGGCAATGTGTGGTGTGAATGTAATGCAGAGAATTCGTGGTTTGGAAGTTAGGAGGAGGTGCGGGATTGCCAAAACTGTTGTCCAGAGGGCTGAGGAAGGGTTGTTGAGGTGGTTCGGACATGTAGAGAGAATGGAGCGAAACAGAATGACTTCAAGAGTGTATCAGTCTGTAGTGGAAGGAAGGCGGGGTAGGGGTCGGCCTAGGAAAGGTTAGAGCAGTGGTTCCCAAACTGGGGGTAAATTACCCCCTGGGGGTAATTTAACCATTTTTGGGGGGTAATGGAGGGGTGACAGAAAAAAAGTTATGAATTCTGAAAATCAAGAAAACAATGCGGTACCCGGTATGAGGATTATTGTTAACTTTGTCTTAGTATATAAAGTTGTAAAGTAAGCCTATTATAAGTAAGTAATAAAGTTAAACCAAATAACAATAAACATCAAAAACTAATATACAGTATTAGAAAAGAAGAAATATATAGCTGTGTGGAAACCCAAAAGTACACAAATAACCCGCACATAAAAGACAGAAGCTTACGACGACGTTTCGGTCCGACTTGGACCATTGACAAAGTCACACTAACAGAGGAGGAGGAGGACGGCTATATATAGGCAGGAAGAGGTGGAGGTAGTAGTAGTGGTAGTAGTAGTAGTAGTAGTAGTACAAGAATTGTATATAATACCGACAGGATGAAATGACACATGCACAACACCCGGGCATCCCCACCGTAGACGTTTCGCCATCCAGCCAGCCACTGGATGGCGAAACGTCCACAACAAAGACAACCAGACGCCGCACATGTGTCTAATTTCATCAGTAGAAGTAGTAGAAGAAGAAGAGGTAGTAGTAGTGGTAGTGGTAGAAGTGGGAAATAAGGAAGACGAGCCAGTCAAATACAAAGGAAGGGGAGCACTGCAAGAGAGCTAGAAACCCACAGAGGGAGAGCAAGCGCACCGAGGTGCGTGAAAGGGGAAGTGGTGAAATAAAATAAAGAAGGAACAGAAACACGAGACAGGAGAGAGAAAGACAACCCAGAGGAGAAAAGGAGAGAGGAAAGGGGAAGAGGAAGAAGAAAAAGAAGAAGAAGAAGAAAAAATGAGGATTCAGGTTAAGTCACGGGTGTTCTGAAGTTTGGAGCATTTTACAATGTAGTGGGAGAGGAAGGCATCTACAGAGACGAAGCCAGGGCTAAGGTTCATACAAGGAAAGTTGTGTATAAGAGAGGATTCAACTAAACGGCGACTGTACGAGTTGGAAGTAGGGAAGACAGTTTTAGCAGAAGACCAGTCAATAGGATGGCTATGATCTCTGACGTGACAGAAAAGAGCATTGTTAGTGTCGGCAAGCCTAACACTATTTTTGTGCTCCCTAAGTCTGTCAGAAAGAGATCGACCAGTTTCTCCAAAGTATTGAAGAGGACAGGAGGAGCAAGAAATAGAGTAGACACCAGGAACATCTGTAGAGGGAGGAGAGGTATGAACGAGATTAGTGCGAAGAGTGTTAGTCTGGCGGAAGGTAAGCTTGATGTCTAAGGGACGGAGAGAATTGTTGAGATTAGAAAGACCGGAAATGTAGGGAAGGCAGAGGATAGAAGAGTTCCCATGAGTAGAGAGTTTGGGAGAGAAGAAATTGCGTTTAGCACGTGAGAGGGCAGAGTCTATGAAATGGGAAGGGTAGCCAAGACGGGAGAACGAATTATAAAGAGTGGAAATTTCTGCTGGAAGGAACTGAGGATCACAGATGCGGAGGGCACGGAGAAAGAGGGAGATAAGAACACTTTTCTTGACAGGGGAAGCATGATAGGAAAAGTAGTGAATGTACATGCCACTGTGCATAGGTTTACGGTAAACGGAAAAGGAAAAACCTGTATCTGAGCGGTGGACATGGACATCAAGGAAAGGAAGTAAGGAATTAGATTCCCATTCAGCTTTAAACTTAATGGAAGGGGCAAGATTGTTAAGAGCTTCAAGAAAAGGTTGGAAGAGACTGTAGTCATGAGGCCACAGAGCAAAGATGTCATCCACATAGCGGAGCCAGAGTGAAGGTTGCACATCGAGGGTAGGAAGAAGAACAGTCTCGAAGTATTCCATGTAAAGATTAGCAAGGACAGGAGAGAGAGGAGAGCCATCCAGTGGCTGGCTGGATGGCGAAACGTCTACGGTGGGGATGCCCGGGTGTTGTGCATGTGTCATTTCATCCTGTCGGTATTATATACAATTCTTGTACTACTACTACTACTACTACTACCACTACTACTACCTCCACCTCTTCCTGCCTATATATAGCCGTCCTCCTCCTCCTCTGTTAGTGTGACTTTGTCAATGGTCCAAGTCGGACCGAAACGTCGTCGTAAGCTTCTGTCTTTTATGTGCGGGTTATTTGTGTATCGTTCCAGTCACGGTATTGTGCCTTTTTGTTATTTATTTAACCCAAAAGTATTTTGACAAGTATGCTTCAGGACAAAAGTCACTCAGTAGCCCAGATCGACCTGTCCAGTACGCGTCACTCACTTCCTGAGGCTGCCTCTATTTCACACTGTCAGTTTATCTGTGAGCATCAGCTGAGGTAGACATAAGCTGGTATGTATGTGTACTGCCCTGTGCAGTATATAGTTAGTATTTACCCACTGTTACTGTGAATTTGTAGCTATTATTAATTTTATATATAACATATGTGTGGTTCTTACGTTTTCAATGGTTTTGCTCGGATTAGCAGAGTATGCGAGGCTGTATACGTTCACGTTTAGCCATATATATCAATAATAACAACATTTTGTGAAAGGGGTAACATGCTTTATGTGGCATGTTAAATTGGGTAACAAGCTGAAAAAGTTTGGGAACCACTGGGTTAGAGGGAGAGGGTAAAGGTTTCGTGTGCGAGGGGCTTGGACTTCTAGCCGGCATGCATGAGCGTGTTTGATAGGAGTGAATGGAGACAAATGGTTTTTAATACTTGACGTGCTGTTGGAGTGTGAGCAACGTAACATTTATGACGGGATTCAGGGAAACCGGCAGGCAGGACTTGAGTCCTGGAGAGATGGGAAGTACAGTGCCTGCACTCTGAAGGAGGGGTGTTAATGTTACTGTTTAAAAACTGTAGTGTAGAGCACCCTTCTAGCAAGACAGTGATGGAGTGAATGATGGTGAAAGTTTTTCTTTTTCGGGCCACCCTGCCTTGGTGGGAGTCGGCCAGTGTGTTAATAAAATATATATATATATATATATATACATATATATATATATATATATATATATATATATATATATATATATATATATATATATATATATATATATATATATATATATATATATATATATATATATATATATATATATATATATATATATATATATATATATATATATATATATATATATATATATATATATATATATATATATATATATATATATATATTTCAGGGAGAAGGCTTACAGCTTTTCATCTCATCCCCTGCATGCATCAGCCTTACTAGAGATTTGAACAATGCAAGGAATTCGCGAGAGCATGCAAAATATACACAAACACTGATCTCTGGCTGAAGGAGACTCGAACCTACGAACCTTAGGTCAAGGTACGCAGTGCTTTACCAATTTACCCACTCTCGACCAATACCTTGGCATGTAGCATGAGCTACACGTTTGATCCAAGGCAGCCAGCTTTCAGGGAGAAGGCTTACAGCTTTTCATCTCATCCCCTGCATGCATCAGCCTTACTAGAGATTTTTGTGTATATTTCGCATGCTCTCGCGAATTCCTTGCATTGTTCAAATCTCTAGTAAGGCTGATGCATGCAGGGGATGAGATGAAAAGCTGTAAGCCTTCTCCCTGAAAGATGGCTGCCTTGGATCAAACGTGTAGCTCATGCTACATTATATTACATGTAAACTATATTAATAGACAGAATACATCAACAGAAAACACAAACATGAATACATTGGTACAATGTGTCAAAAATTGCGAATCTCCTCCAGGTCCTCCAAAGCCGGACGCGAGCCCAGTATGCAGCATGCATTTACCCTTTGGATGGCCACACTGAGGCGCTGGAACATGAAAGTGGCTGCCCGTGGGTCCCTGGTGGTGTCGATGAGTCTGGAACCCAATTCTTTAAGGAAACGTGTGGCAGTTTTTCCCCATGATCCCAACGTCTCTGATCCCACTGGGACATATTGATACTGTTGGCTAATGTCTCTGTACTTGCTGATCTTGTACTCCTCCTTGTGGTCAGCAGCTCCTCCCTGTCGCCCAACACAGTGATAGATGTAGGTGTCAGCCAGTGTCGACACGTAGGTATAGTCCCATGCTAAGAGCTTCCTATTTTATCAAGGATAGGTGGTAATCCTGTCAGGGCAGTTTGCTGGGTTGTGGGTATTGTTGGTGCTGCTCGTGATCGGGGCTCTCAGTTGGGCATCCAGCTGCAGCAAGGGTTCTCTTTATGTCGTTGACTTCATTGTGTCTTGTATGCCAGCCCTTGGTTTTGGAACAGTTAAGACCATGGAGACCATATTGGTCAGCTTGCGCATCACAGCAAATTCATGTTCATTCTGTGTGAATTGGGGCAGCGAGGCAGAGAGCCACTGCAATACGGAGAGTCTTAGGGTCGAGGCGTGGTCCCATTGCAGAAATGGGAACTGTTTGGAGGAAGTCTCTGGAATGAGGTGCACTCACAGCTTGAAAACTGGCAGTCTCCCTGTCTGATGTTACAGCCTTAATTAAGCATGCTGGCAAGCACCTTTTCAGCGATGAGGCCATCCCAACCTGACTATATGCAGGTCAATGCTGCACTCGGTTTTGGTGCTGAAGCACCAATACACACACGCACACACACACACACACACACACACATTTATATAAATATATATATATATATATATATATATATATATATATATATATATATATATATATATATATATATATATATATATATATATATATATATATATATATATATATATATATATATATATATATGTATGTATGTATGTATGTATATATACGCAAATAGCAGACAGGTGATTTTAACAATGCAAGACAGGTTGATAAATTCTACACGTGTGTAACACTTGGGAGTCTTAACTGTGGAAACGTTTGCCACACAGCAGCTTCATCAGCCCTATACAAAGAATTGTGAAGATCAGTAGTAGTTGGAGGTAAACAATCCCTCAGGTTTTAGTCGATGTCTGACAATCTTGAAAAGAATACATGTAACATATGCACGAAGAAGTGGCTTATGTACTGTAGACAGGTGAGGTGAAGCAGGCATAGGCGATATCACATTGGATTTGTCCAGTGTGATGTCGCCTACGACTAAAAGAACTTCCTACAGCTTGTATTACACCGAAAATTAAAATACAACAGTTGTATGGTGCCCATCACAACAACAAAAGAGATAAAAAAAATGGGGGAAATGATGAAAACTCTAAATAAGTGAGCTGATACGAGGAGAACAGGAGACAGGATAATTGCAAATTCCAGCAGCAAGGATAAAAAGACGACACTTGAAATCTGAGGAAAAACCACGAAAGGATTATAGAAAATGACTTTGCAAACAGTGATTGATCAATAGAATTATTTAAGAGAGGAGACTGTGAGTGCTTCAGCAATAAGAAAGTATAAATTTAATTTGGAAAAACATTAAAGATGGGACACCACGAGTGTATAAATGCTCCTATAACTACAAATAGGTAATTCCATAAACAACTAGGGGAAAACACCACCAAGTAAGCAGACATAAATATTTATTTACCATGAACAGTTAAACGTATTTTTAAAACTTGTTTAGAAGAAATTAACGTTTCATCAAGTTCATTACTTAAATAAGTTATAGAATGTAAAGTTTCCTCAAGTTCATTACTTAAAGAAGTTATAGAAAATAAAGTTTCCTCAAGTTCACTACTTAAATAAGTTATACAATGATTGGCATTTTGATTCACTTAAAGTTTTTCTCAGTTTATCTCAACAACTGCTGGTTCACTTTAAGTTTTTCTCACAGTGCATCTCAACAACTGCTGGTTCACTTTAAGTTTTTCTCACAGTGTATCTCAACAACTGCTGATTCACTTAAAGTTTTTCTCACAGTGTATCTCAACAACTGCTGATTCACTTAAAGTTTTTCTCACAGTACATCTCAACAACTGCTGATTCACTTAAAGTTTTTCTCACAGTGTATCTCAACAACTGCTGATTCACTTAAAGTTTTTCTCACAGTGTATCTCAACAACTGCTGATTCACTTAAAGTTTTTCTCACAGTGTATCTCAACAACTGCTGATTCACTTAAAGTTTTTCTCACAGTGTATCTCAACAACTGCTGATTCACTTAAAGTTTTTCTCACAGTGTATCTCAACAACTGCTGATTCACTTAAAGTTTTTCTCACAGTGTATCTCAACAACTGCTGGAAAATAAAGCAAAATAACATTTTTCTATTAAAATAACCCACTAACCTGGACATCTGGAAGTGTGTCGTAAATGTTGTGGTGAGTGGGAGGTGCTGCTGGTGGTGCTGCTGGTGGTGCTGCTGGTAGTGTGATGTCCACCCGTGATGGAGCAACTTCAACTGACTGATGATCATCTACCGCAGTGCAACATTCATCATACAAATCCTGGTTCTCATCCTCTGATAAATGAGACACATATGTTAAGATGGAATTTCTAATTTTTTTTTTTTTTTTTTTTTTAAAATTCATCGTGCAAAAACCCAGCACGTAACATAAATACAAACTAAAACACTTCATGTCGCAAATAACTTATTACTCAAGAATCATGTTATACAAGACTGATACACATCATAATTATACATAAAAAGTCTACTATATTATACCTACATTCTGAAAAGTGTTATATCTACCATAACGAGACCTTGAGCTCTACATCCACACTTGGATGCCATGAAGTCCCAATGAAAACCAGGAAACCATTCCAAACCCACATTCACAACACTCTCACGACCCCCCCCAGGGAGGCGAGCCCGCTGTTGCCCCCTGACTCCCTCCAACCTATGAAAACCCCTTCACTCACTCATTATCAATCACAGATTTACGAGAATCCCTAACGTTAGCATTCTATACCCCTCTGAGAAAGCCTGATCCCACCTCCTCCCATACAAATCTCTGTTACGACACATCCTACGATAGAACGTTACCGCAAGAACCTTTCTTCTCTCCTCATTATCCCCTCTCCCCCTCATCACCCACGACATATATATATAATCTACCATGATATAATCTAAAGCTCTTATGACACCCTCGTCTAACCCACCCATATCTAGACTTAGAGCACGCAAAACCGACACCCCACGGCCCCCCACCCTCTGTACCAACCTACTTAACCAGCACCTAACCTCCTCTAGCCTTTCACAAAAGTAAACTACATGGAACGCTGTCTCATCCCCTCCACAGATACCACACCCCCCACCCTCTACAACCTGTCTGTTTCGTAATATCTCACCAGACGGAAGGATCCCATGCAGAAAACGAAACATCACCTCACGCGCCCGAGGCTTTAACTTCAATTTACTAAATCTAAACCAAATACTCTTCCACACATACATGGGGAACAAACCCTCAACTGGGACAACGCACCTACCTACAAGTAACCTACACAAAACCCTTATACGAACCTTTCTCAGTTCCCTAACCAACATCACAGCCCTCAAAACTATTTCACATTCCCTCAACTCCATTCCTTGATACCACATACCCAGCCTGTCGTGTATCCTTCCCAAACGCCCCGCGTTCACACCCTCACGCAACACTTCCCATTTAATAAACACACATTTAGCCCTCCGTCTCAAATCCAACAACCCCAACCCACCCTGACTTACAGGTAACATTACAACCTCCCTCTGTAACCAATCACAACGTGAACCCCATAAAAATTTGTACACCCGTCTTAGTATCCCCGCAATCGCTGTCCCTGTAATTGGGAACACAGCTGCAACATACCAAACCTTACTATACAATAAAATGTTCACGACTATCACTCGCTGTATCAGAGTTAGGTGCTGGGGTCTCAGAACACCTAGGCGCCCCACGATCCTTTCCAATAACCTATCCGAATTTTCCTCCCGCGCCGCAACCATGTCATCCCTATAAATAATACCACAAATCTTTAAAGACACCGCCCATTCTTTAACAACATTACATCTCCCCCCCACACCCCCCACCCAAGAACCCAACCCATGCACCTTGACTTCGCACTATTTACCTGCATACCCGTGGCACTTCCAAATAATTGCACCACCTCGTCCAACACTCTCATTGACATCCCTGCACGAATGAGAACAGTGGTGTCGTCAACATATCCAATTAACCCCGGCCAGGCCCTCCCACCCCCCACACTTCCCTCACATGGCGTACATAAGCTACGGTCAACCATTCTATAAAAGGGGTCCTGGAAACACGCAAACAATATTTGGGACATGGGGCATCCCTGTCTAAGGCCTCTTCCCATTGTAATTTCCCTCCCCATACACCCATTAATCTGTATCCTCATTTTCGCTCCCTTGTACAACGTATTTACCCACTCGACTATTTCCTCCCCAAAACCCTGTCTCCTAAGTATAACCTGCAAAGCTCCCCTTTCCACTCTATCATATGCTCCCTGCCAGTCTAGAGCCAACAAAGCCGCCCCTCCACCCCCACCCTTAGCTTCCACAAAACTTCTCAGTATCCCATGTCCTTCAATCATCGACCTTCCCGGCAACCCGAACTGAGATTTTGACACCACCCTCTCCACTACACATTTGAACCTATTACCTAAAATTTTTGCAAACACCTTATAGTCTGCACACATCAGTGATATGGCTCGGTACTCCCGAAGGGTGGGCTGCCCCTTGACCTTCGGGACCAACACTACTACTGCTGTTTCCTGCTTCTCCCCCAACTTACCCTTCTCCTTCATACTATTAAATAACCTAACTATAAATTCCTTTATCAATGCCCAATGTTGTAAATAAAATTCTACCGGGAGACCATCAATACCGGGAGCTTTCCCCTTCCTCATTCCCCTTAACGCATTCTCTATTTCCTCTGCCGTAATCGTCCCACCTAAAGCCTTTCGATCACTATTTCCTAAATTACACGTCACATACGTACACACCTTGTCCAATGCCCCGTCACCCACCCCCCCACTGTTCCAGTACTTCTCGTACCAAGCCTCCGCATACGCACACATCCCCTTCGTGGTTCGTATCTCCTGCCCTACTCTATAATTCCCAACCATCTCCGTTACCTCTAAACATGGTATAGCCGTCAGCGCCTGCCTTTGCTTTTGATGCCGCAAAACACACGCTGACGGCTTGTCGCCCCAAAGCACTTCCTCCACCCCTGCCTGCATCCTTACAGCTTGAAACCTTTCATTTTGCAACACCCTCAACCTCCCCTTTATTTCAGCTATTTCATCCATAGGAAAATTATTCCCACCCACCCCCCTCCCATAGCAACCTCTTAACCTATCCTCTAAATAGTTAGCCAGTCCATATTTTAAATTATTAATACGTTTTCCTTCTCTCACATAAAACTTTCTAATCCTTTCCTTTGCGACACTATCCCACCATGTCACAATGTCATCCACTCCCTGTTCTTCCACACTAAGCTCCCTCCATAGGACTGAAAACCCCTCCAACCCCTCCTCATCACCTAACACACTTATATTTAATTTCCAATAACTTCTATATATGTCCGCGAGCGTCCCCCACCCAACCTCCACCACCACTGCCCTATGATCTGACATTGTAGCCTCAACAGTACTGAAAGATTTCACGTCCACTCCCTGAGAAAGGTACACTCTATCTAGTCTCGCAGCATAACCACTCCTAACAAACGTATATTCAGTCTCCCACACCGCTCCCCCAAAGGCATCACGTAACCTAACATCCCTTAATAAATCCCTAAGAGCCACAGACATATATCCAGCCCCTCTTGGGTCCACATCAGCCACCCTGATTACACTATTCCAGTCCCCACCAACTATCGCCACCTCTGGCAGTGCACTTAAGAAAAACACAAGATCCTCACACACAAAATCATTCTTTACCTTTATGTTATTTTCTGCCGGCGCATACACACTCACAAAAGACACACGCTTACCCATCCACCACCCATCCACACGCAACACCCTCCCTCCCCCTCCTCCCTCGCTTCTCTGCAAAACAAACGGGCTCGTCTCCCTTATTAAAATTCCCACACCACCTTTTAGACGGGGAGATGGCAGGGTAACTACCCGAAATCCTGCCACCTCCAACACCCTACCCTCTTTGAAATTGTGCTCCTGCAGGAACACAACATCCACTCTAGATTTATTCAGAAAATTACGAAACCAATCTCTCTTCATACCGCTACATAACCCATTAACATTTACAGACATACACCTAAGGCCTATTAAAGTTTCCACCCCTGCTTCCTCTCATCACTCTTTACAACTCCAGAGCTTGAATTTACGTTCAACACCTTCAGAGTGCTCTCTTTCCCTCCCCCCTTCTTCCGGTGCCTCCTATCATGGCTACCACCACCTACACCACTACCTTCACACTTCACCTCAGTCTGTTTCCCAGGCCTTTGTGCAGGCGTAAGGACGTCATCAGAATCTGATGTAGCCGCCCTCTTTCTCGTGACAGTCATGTTACACATATCTTGGTCAGATGTTACCTCTCGATGAACCTCCACCTCCACCTGAGAATGGTTTAATGAGTCAATGGACGACTCCAAACCACCATCACGTCCCAAATTATCATGTCTCAGACTTTCTGGAAGCGACGATTCTCCAATGACACCACGCTCAGATGTAACATCCCTCTCTGGTGGTGACAACGTCTTCAACACCTCCACCAATTCCTCCTCAATCTCAAGAACCTTCTCTTGTACTTGCTGCTCCTCCTTATCCACAGGAGACGACACCTGATCAGGCAGTTGGGGGCGGGACTCCAACTCACCACCAGTCCTGTGTGCCCGATCCACTATCTCGCTCCACAAAACACCACGCCCTCCATCCGATGTTTGTTCCTCACCTGCCACCTTTGAAGCAGGGGCTGCGACGTCCACCACAGGTCCAGGCACATGTCTTCGCTTGTCACAGGTCGCCGCTATGTGATCATACTCACCACATAGGCGGCACGTACGTCGTTGTCCTGGGTACATTACCATTACCTGCGTCCTGAAATCTTGTAGGTACACATAGGATGGTATTGGGTGCCTCAAAGTCATTTTGAGGTTGAAAGAACCCTCTGGAAAACCAGCATAGGCTCCTGCCGCCCACGTACCATGTTGAGCATAATGCACCGTCCCATACTTCTCAAAAACTTTCCTTATATCCGCCTCGTCCGCCTCAAAGGGAACGTTGCGTAACTTGATCCACGTATAATACCGTGAAACATCTATCATTCTTACAGTGACAGCTGGTGTGACGTTAAGACTCACGTCCTGAAACCTGGTGACTAACGATTCATAAACCGTTGCTGATAGCAGTTTGACGAAAATTCGTTGTCCTCCGTTCAATGCTACACCATACAAGTCACTATCTTGTACTCCATAAGTCTCCCGTATGATCTTTGGCAATAAGACTTGCGCAGAACTGGGCGTTATCGTTCCTTTAAGTAGCTCGATGCCTACAGTATTTATCCTTCGTCTCAGACTAACCGCCATCTTGACGATCACAGTGCACCTAAGTTGTCAGCCGAGGTGTGACAGCACCACTTCACACCACTGCAGCCAGGTAACTGACAAGGGCGCTCGCCTACAAACAACAGAGGGGTGCAGAGCACTACCGCACACTACCGTGGTCAGGCAGTGAATGGATAGTTTCATTACCAGCTACTAGTTAAGGTAGGGTAAGTCACGCTCCCGTTTTTCCCGCCTTTTCTCCCCCACCCCTAAAGTGATAATTTGACTGCCGGCTGCTTGTTTAGATAGGGTCAGTCTAGCTCCCACTATCCCTTCCCCTCCCTCTTCCCCCCCCCCTTCAAAAGGTGACGTGTGGGGCTCTGGTCAAACAGTAAATCACTCGACTCGCAGCTCCCAACACTACTGTAAGTACATGCCTGCCTGGTATTCTAGTGGATTTATTGGTTAAAAGCTTCACTTTTGACCAATAATCAACTTAGTCCTTTCAGTCTTGCTCTAGGTTGACTGTTGTAATAATCACCACATCTTTTGAGTAATGTACACTGCCATGGAGAGTGATTATTTAAGCAGTGGGTAACCTGTCTATCTTTTCAGCTTGGATGACAGTGAGGGTCACCTGGCAATCAACGAGAAGAACAGGAGAAGGACTAACGTCCAGAGACTTCCCCATTTTGCATTTAAGTACCTGTGCACCTGTATGAAATTGCAGGACGTAACCCCACATCATTGCAGCGGTAAAGAACCTGCTTTCCTGTCATCGGGATACTACTCACATCGTTAATCTGTGAAGAACTAGCCAGTGGTGGTCACCAACATCTGCGACCCCCCCCCCCATCATCAGCAACGGCTATGATTTCAACAAGCAGTGTCACCAACACCAGACACCCAAGTGTTAAATTAGCGTTGAATTCAGCTATCATTTATATTTTTCATTTTTCATTTTCTTTAATGTAGGATTAATATTTCATATTTAAGTGTTTTATATTTTATATTTTCTACATAATAAAGTGTTTATGTTTGTCTGTTATTTCTTTTTCTATTCACTAATTTTCCTGAGGAGGAGCCAGCCTGGGTAATACTGTCTGAAGTTGTTACAGGGCTGAGTAAGCCTTCACAGTGGTTTATATATTACAAAATATTAATTACAAAGAAAGCCACTAGCAGGCCTAGGCATTTCTGGCAGAATAATACTAATTCTTACCGACTAATTTATATTGATACAAGTTATAGAACGGTACATTTTAATGATCATTATTGCATATTGGTATAAATGTTAGGTAATTAAAAAGTATCATTCATAAAACTGATAATAGTGAGAGTTCAAAACATATAATAGTATTACCATTAGTAAAGTTAGTAATGGGAATGGTTTTAAATAGGCCTGATACACTTTAAGTAAGTAAGTAAGTTTATTCAGGTATACACAAATACAGTTACATAGAATTATCATACATAGCAGCATATGTGTAGAGAACCTGGGATAACCCAAAAAAGTCAGACAGAGTGACTTATTTCCATTGGGGTCATTTAATTATTACGAAATTTTATATTTAGTCATTTGGGTGAGTGTAAGTGTAAAATATGGAGAAATACATATAAATAAATAAATAAATACATAAATAAATATATTTATCTCTACAAGTACATGTACAAGATATACAGACCATAGCTGACATCAATGACATAATGTTATATAGAAAGTCGCTTGTTATGCTGAGCATTTCTCGCAAATTAGGTCAGTTTTATCCCAGAATGCGACCCACACCAGTCCACTAACACCCAGGATACGACCCACACCAGTCCACTAACACCCAGGATACGACCCACACCAGTCCACTAACACCCAGGATACGACCCACACCAGTCCACTAACACCCAGGATGCGACCCACACCAGTCCACTAACACCCAGGATACGACCCACACCAGTCCACTAACACCCAGAATGCGACCCACACCAGTCCACTAACACCCAGGATACGACCCACACCAGTCCACTAACACCCAGGATGCGACCTACACCAGTCCACTAACACCCAGGATGCGACCTACACCAGTCCACTAACACCCAGGATGCGACCCACACCAGTCCACTAACACCCAGGATGCGACCCACACCAGTCCACTTACACCCAGGATGCGACCCACACCAGTCCACTAACACCCAGGATACGACCCACACCAGTCCACTAACACCCAGGATGCGACCCACACCAGTCCACTAACACCAAGGATACGACCCACACCAGTCCACTAACACCCAGGATGCGACCCACACCAGTCCACTAACACCCAGGATGCGACCCACACCAGTCCACTTACACCCAGGATGCGACCCACACCAGTCCACTAACACCCAGGATGCGACCCACACCAGTCCACTAACACCCAGGATGCGACCCACACCAGTCCACTAACACCCAGGATGCGACCCACACCAGTCCACTAACACCCAGGATGCGACCCACACCAGTCCACTAACACCCAGGATGCAACCCACACCAGTCCACTTACACCCAGGATGTGACCCACACCAGTCCACTAACACCCAGGATGCGACCCACACCAGTCCACTAACACCCAGGATGCGACCCACACCAGTCCACTAACACCCAGGATGCGACCCACACCAATCCATTAACACCCAGGATGCGACCCACACCAGTCCACTAACACCCAGGATGCGACCCACACCAGTCCACTAACACCCAGGATGCGACCCACAACAGTCCACTAACACCCAGGATGCGACCCACACCAGTCCACTAACACCCAGGATGCGACCCACACCAGTCCACTAACACCCAGGATGCGACCCACACCAGTCCACTAACACCCAGGATGCGACCCACAACAGTCCACTAACACCCAGGATGCGACCCACACCAGTCCACTAACACCCAGGATGCGACCCACACCAGTCCACTAACACCCAGGATGCGACCCACACCAGTCCACTAACACCCAGGATGCGACCCACACCAGTCCACTAACACCCAGGATGCGACCCACACCAGTCCACTAACACCCAGGATGCGACCCACACCAGTCCACTAACACCCAGGATGCGACCCACACCAGTCCACTAACACCCAGGATGCGACCCACACCAGTCCACTAACACCCAGGATGCGACCCACACCAGTCCACTAACACCCAGGATGCGACCCACACCAGTCCACTAACACCCAGGATGCGACCCACACCAGTCCACTAACACCCAGGATGCGACCCACACCAGTCCACTAACACCCAGGATGCGACCCACACCAGTCCACTAACACCCAGGATGCGACCCACACCAGTCCACTAACACCCAGGATGCGACCCACACCAGTCCACTAACACCCAGGATGTGACCCACACCAGTCCACTAACACCCAGGATGCGACCCACACCAGTC
Organism: Cherax quadricarinatus; assembly: GCF_038502225.1. Classification (NCBI taxonomy): domain Eukaryota; kingdom Metazoa; phylum Arthropoda; class Malacostraca; order Decapoda; family Parastacidae; genus Cherax; species Cherax quadricarinatus. Next base: position 45,416,343 of record NC_091309.1, read on the forward strand.
CACTAACACCCAGGTACCTATTTTGTACTGATGGTTCAACAGGGACAGAAGGTGTCTTATGGAAACACGTCCCTAATGTTTTCCAGCCGTACGGGAGTTTCGAACTCCGGACCTCAGTGTGTGAGATGAGTGAGCTAGCGATCGATGTTTTGGATGTGTTCATAATATGGATACATTATAGACACATAATAGATACATTATAGATACATTATAGATACATTATAGATACATTATAGATACATTATAGATACATTATAGACACATTATAGATACATTATAGATACATTATAGATACATTATAGATACATTACAGTGTCGCTTCAACATTATTGTTGTCAATTTATCATTCAGTGAAGATCACTTTAATGCGACCGAATCCCGGTCATACATTCTCGGTCTCAAGGCCACATTATCAGGCCTTTTTCTCGGTCTCGGCCTTGGGCAATTTGGCTTTAGTTTTATTTTCTTGGCCTCGGCGCGCCGGGTGTCACATTTTGGTCGTGGTCTTGATAATTTGTCTTAAGTCAAGTCTTAATCTTTAAGACTTGAAATAACATAGACTTGAAAAGTCAAGTCTTAATCTTTATGTTTTTTCACTGATTAATATATTTTCTTTTTTATCTCGATAATTCAGGTGCACTTTTATACAGCCTAGCAGCATTCGGAGTGTATTTTATACAGCCTAGCAGCATCTGGAGTGTATTTTATACAGCCTAGCAGCATCCAGAGTGTATTTTATACAGCCTAGCAGCATCCGGAGTGTATTTTATACAGCCTAGCAGCATCCAGAGTGTATTTTATACAGCCTAGCAGCATCCAGAGTGTATTTTATACAGCCTAGCAGCATCCAGAGTGTATTTTATACAGCCTAGCAGCATCCGGAGTGTATTTTATACAGCTTAGCAGCATCCAGAGTGTATTTTATACAGCCTAGCAGCATCCAGACTGTATTTTATACAGTCTAGCAGTATCTAAAGCGTATTTTATACAGCCAAGCAGCATCCAGAGAGTATTTTATACAGCCTAGCAGCATCCAGAGTGAATTTTATACAGCCTAACAGCATCCAGAGTGTATTTTATACAGCCTAGCAGCATCCAGAGTGTATTTTATACAGCCTAGCAGCATCCAGAGTGTATTTTATACAGCCTAGCAATATCCAGAGTGTATTTTATACAGCCTAGCAGCATCCGGAGTGTATTTTATACAGCCTATCAGCATCAGGAGTGTATTTTATACAGCCTAGCAGCATCCAGGGTGTATTTTATACAGCCTAGCAGAATCCAGAGTGTATTTTATATAGCCTAGCAGCATCCAGAGTGTATTTTATACAGCCTAGCAGCATCCAGAGTGTATTTTAAACAGCCTAGCAGCATTCAGAGTGTATTTTATACAGCCTAGCAGCATCCAGTGTGTATTTTATACAGCCTAGCAGCATCTGGAGTGTATTTTATACAGCCTAGCAGCATCCAGAGTGTATTTTAAACAGCCTAGCAGCATCCAGAGTGTATTTTATACAGCCTAGCAGCATCCAGAGTGTATTTTATACAGCCTAGCAGCATCTGGAGTGTATTTTATACAGCCTAGCAGCATCCAGAGTGTATTTTAAATTGCCTAGCAGCATCCAGAGTGTATTTTAAACAGCCTAGAAGCATCCAGAGTGTATTTTATACAGCCTAGCAGCATCCAGAGTGTATTTTATACAGCCTAGCAGCATCCAGAGTGTATTTTATACAGACTAGCAGCATCCGGAGTATATTTTATACAGTTTAGCAGCATCCAGAGTGTATTTTATACAGCCTAGCAGCATCCAGAGTGTATTTTATACAGCCTAGCAGCATCCAGAGTGTATTTTATACAGCCTAGCAGCATCCAGAGTGTATTTTATACAGCCTAGCAGCATCCGGAGTGCATTTTATACAGCCTAGCAGCATCCAGAGTGTATTTTATACAGCCTAGCAGCATCCAGTGTGCATTTTATACAGCCTAGCAGCATCAGAGAGTGTATTTTATACAACCTAGCAGAATCCGGAGTGCATTTTATACAGCCTAGCAGTATACAGAGTGCATTTTACACAGTCCAGCAGTATCCAGAGTGTATTTTATACAGCCTAGCAGCATCCAGAGTGTATTTTATACAGCCCAGCAGCATCCAGAGTGTATTTTATACAGCCTAGCAGCATCCAGAGTGTATTTTATGCAGTCTAGCAGCATCCAGAATGCATTTTATACAGCCTAGCAGCATCCAGAGTGTATTTTATACAGCCTGGCAGCATCCAGAGTGTATTTTACACAGCCTAGCAGCATCTGGAGTGTATTTTATACTGCCTAGCAGCATCCGGAGTGTATTTTAAACAGCCTAGCAACATCCGGAGTGCATATTATACAGCCTAGCACAATCCGGAGTGTATTTTATACAGCTTAGCAGCAACCGGAGCGCATTTTATACAGCCTAGCAGCATCCAGAGTGTATTTTATGCAGCCTAGCAGCATCCAGAGAGTATTTTATACAGTCTAGCAGCATCCAGAGTGTATTTTATACAGCCTAGCAGCATCCAGAGTGTATTTTATACAGCCTAGCAGCATCCATAGAGTATTTTATACAGCCTAACAGCATGTAGAGTGTATTTTATACAGCCTAGCAGCATCCAGAGTGTATTTTATACAGCCTAGCAGCATCCAGAGTGTATTTTATACAGCCTAGCAGCATCCAGATTATATTTTATACAGCCTAGCAGCAACCAGAGAGTATTTTATACAGCCTAGCAGCATCCAGAGTGTATTTTATACAGCCTAGCAGCATCCAGATTGTATTTTATACAGTCTAGCAGCATCCAGAGTGTATATTATACAGCCTAGCAGCATCCAGAGAGTATTTCATACAGCCAAGCAGCATCCAGAGTGTATTTTATACAGCCTAGCAGCATCCAGAGTGTATTTTATACAGCCTAGCAGCATCCAGAGAGTATTTTATACAGCCTAACAGCATCCAGAGTGTATTTTATACAGCCTAGCAGCATGCAGAGTGTATTTTATACAGCCCAGCAGAATGCAGAGTGTATTTTATACAGCCTAGCAGCATGCAGAGTGCATTTTCCACAGTCTAGCAGCATCCAGAGTGTATTTTATACAGCCTAGCAGCATCCAGAGTATATATTATACAGCCAAGCAGTATCCAGAGTGTATTTTATACAGCCTAGCATCATTCAGAGTGTGTTTTATACAGCATAGCAGCATCCGGAGTGCATTTTATACAGCCTAGCAGCATCGAGAGTGTATTTTATACAGCCTAGCTGCATCCAGAGTGTATTTTATACAGCCTAGCAGCATCCAGAGTGTATTTTATACAGCCTAGCAGCATCCAGAGTGTATTTTATACAGCCTAGCTGCATCCAGAGTGTATTTTATGCAGCCTAGCAGCATCCAGAGTGTATTTTATACAGCCTAGCAGCATCCAGAGTGTATTTTATACAGCCTAGCAGCATCCAGAGTGTATTTTATACAGCCTAGCAGCATCCAGTGTGCATTTTATACAGCCTAGCAGCATCAGAGAGTGTATTTTATACAACCTAGCAGAATCCGGAGTGCATTTTATACAGCCTAGCAGCATACAGAGTGCATTTTACACAGTCCAGCAGTATCCAGAGTGTATTTTATACAGCCTAGCAGCATCCAGAGTGTATTTTATACAGCCAAGCAGCATCCAGAGTGTATTTTATACAGCCTAGCAGCATCCAGAGTGTATTTTATGCAGTCTAGCAGCATCCAGAATGCATTTTATACAGCCTAGCAGCATCCAGAGTGTATTTTATACAGCCTGGCAGCATCCAGAGTGTATTTTACACAGCCTAGCAGCATCTGGAGTGTATTTTATACTGCCTAGCAGCATCCGGAGTGTATTTTATACAGCCTAGCAACATCCGGAGTGCATATTATACAGCCTAGCACAATCCGGAGTGTATTTTATACAGCTTAGCAGCAACCGGAGCGCATTTTATACAGCCTAGCAGCATCCAGAGTGTATTTTATGCAGCCTAGCAGCATCCAGAGTGTATTTTATACAGTCTAGCAGCATCCAGAGTGTATTTTATACAGCCTAGCAGCATCCAGAGTGTATTTTATACAGCCTAGCAGTATCCAGAGAGTATTTTATACAGCCTAACAGCATCTAGAGTGTATTTTATACAGCCTAGCAGCATCCAGAGTGTATTTTATACAGCCTAGCAGCATCCAGAGTGTATTTTATACAGCCTAGCAGCATCCAGATTATATTTTATACAGCCTAGCAGCATCCAGAGAGTATTTTATACAGCCTAGCAGCATCCAGAGTGTATTTTATACAGCCTAGCAGCATCCAGATTGTATTTTATACAGTCTAGCAGCATCAAGAGTGTATATTATACAGCCTAGCAGCATCCAGAGAGTATTTCATACAGCCAAGCAGCATCCAGAGTGTATTTTATACAGCCTAGCAGCATCAGGAGTGTATTTTATACAGTCTAGCAGCATACAGAGTGTATTTTATACAGCCTAGCAGAATCCAGAGTGTATTTTATACAGCCTAGCAGCATACAGAGTGCATTTTACACAGTCCAGCAGCATCCAGAGTGTATTTTATACAGCCTAGCAGCATCCAGAGTGTATTTTATACAGCCAAGCAGCATCCAGAGTGTATTTTATACAGCCTAGCAGCATCCAGAGTGTATTTTATGCAGTCTAGCAGCATCCAGAATGCATTTTATACAACCTAGCAGCATCCAGAGTGTATTTTATACAGCCTGGCAGCATCCAGAGTGTATTTTATACAGCCTAGCAGAATGCAGAGTGTATTTTATACAGCTCAGCAGAATGCAGAGTGTATTTTATACAGCCTAGCAGCATGCAGAGTGCATTTTCCACAGTCTAGCGGCATCTAGAGTGTATTTTATACAGCCTAGCATCATTCAGAGTGTGTTTTATACAGCATAGCAACATCCGGAGTGCATTTTATACAGCCTAGCAGCATCCAGAGTGTATTTCATACAGCCTAGCTGCATCCAGAGTGTATTTTATACAGCCTAGCAGCATCCAGAGTGTATTTTATACAGCCTAGCAGCATCCAGAGTGTATTTTATACGGCCTAGCTGCATCCAGAGTGTATTTTATACAGCCTAGCAGCATCCAGAGTGTATTTTATACAGCCTAGCTGCATCCAGAGTGTATTTTATGCAGCCTAGCTGCATCCAGAGTGTATTTTATACAGCCTAGCTGCATCCAGAGTGTATTTTATGCAGCCTAGCAGCATCCAGAGCGTATTTTATACAGCTTAGCAGCATCCAGAGTGTATTTTATACAGTCTAGCAGCATCCAGATTGTATTTTATGCAGTCTAGCAGCATCCAGAGTGTATTTCATACAGCCTAGCTGCATCCAGAGCGTATTTTATGCAGCCTAGTAGCATCCAGAGCGTATTTTATACAGTCTAGCAGCATCCAGAGTGTATTTTATACAGCTTAGCAGCATCCAGAGTGTATTTTATACAGCCTAGCAGCATCCAGAGTGTATTTTATACAGCCTAGCAGCATCCGGAGTGTATTTCATAAAGCCTAGCAAAATCCGGAGTGTATTTCATACAGCCTAGCAGCATTCTGAGAGTATTTTATACAGCCTAGCAGCATCCAGAGTGTATTTTATACAGCCTAGCAGCATCCATAGTGTATTTTATACAGCCTAGCAGCATCCATAGTGTATTTTATACAGCCTAGCAGCATCCAGAGTGTATTTTATACAGCCTAGCAGCATCCAGAGTGTATTTTATACAGCCTAGCAGAATCCAGAGTGTATTTTATACAGCCTAGCAGCATTCTGAGAGTATTTTATACAGCCTGGCAGCATCTGGAGTGTATTTTATGCAGCCTAGTAGCATCCAGAGTGTATTTTATACAGTCTAGCAGCATCCAGAGTGTATTTTATACAGCTTAGCAGCATCCAGAGTGTATTTTATACAGCCTAGCAGGATCCAGAGTGTATTTTATACAGCCTAGCAGCATCCAGAGAGCATTTTATACAGCCTAGCAGCATTCAGATTGTATTTTATACAGCCTAGCAGCATTCCGAGTGTATTTTATGCAGCCTAGCAGAATCCAGAGTGTATTTTATACAGCCTAGGAGCATTCTGAGAGTATTTTATACAGCCTAGCAGCATCCAGAGTGTATTTTATACAACCTTGCAGCATCCAGAGTGTATTTTATACAGCCTAGCAGCATCCAGAGTGTATTTTATACAGCCTAGCAGCATCCAGAGTGTATTTTATACAGCCTAGAAGCATCCAGAGTTTATTTTATACAGCCTAGTAGCATCCAGAGTGTATTTTATACAGTCAAGCAGCATCCAGAGTGTATTTTATACAGCTTAGAAGCATCCAGAGTGTATTTTATACAGCCTAGCAGCATCCAGAGTGTATTTTATACAGCCTAGCATCATCCAGAGAGTATTTTATACAGCCTAGCAGCATCCAGATTGTATTTTATACAGCCTAGCAGCATCCAGAGTGTATTTTATTCAGCCTAGCAGCATCCAGAGTGTATTTTATACAGCCTAGCAGCATCCGGAGTGTATTTTATAAAGCCTAGCAGCATGCAGAGTGTATTTTATGCAGCCTAGCAGCATCCAGAGTGCATTTTATGCAGCCTATCAGCATCCAGAGTGTATTTTATACAGCCTAGCAGAATCCAGAGTGTATTTTATACAGCCTAGCAGCATTCTGAGAGTATTTTATACAGCCTAGCAGCATCCAGAGTGTATTTTATACAGCCTTGCAGCATCCAGAGTGTATTTTATACAGCCTAGCAGCATCCAGAGTGTATTTTATACAGCCTAGCAGCATCCAGAGTGTATTTTATACAGCCTAGCAGCATCCAGAGTGTATTTTATACAGCCTAGCAGCTTCCAGAGTGTATTTCATACAGCCTAGCAGCATCCAGAGTGTATTTTATACAGCCTAGCAGCATCCAGAGTGTATTTTATACAGCCTAGCAGAATCCAGAGTGTATTTTATACAGCCTAGCAGCATCCAGAGAGTTTTTTATACAGCCTAGCGGCATCCAGAGTGTATTTTATACAGTCTAGCAGCATCCAGATTGTATTTTATACAGTCTAGCAGCATCCAGATTGTATTTTATACAGCTTAGCAGCATCCAGAGTGTATTTTATACAGCCTAGCAGCATCCAGAGTGTATTTTATACAGCCTAGCAGCATCCAGAGAGTGTTTTATACAGCTTAGCAGCATCCAGAGTGTATTTTATACAGCCTAGCAGCATCCAGAGAGTATTTTATACAGCTTAGCAGCATCCAGAGTGTATTTTATACAGCCTAGCAGCATCCAGAGTGTATTTTATACAGCCTAGCAGCATCCAGAGAGTATTTTATACAGCTTAGCAGCATCCAGAGAGTATTTTATACAGCCTAGCAGCATCCAGATTGTATTTCATACAGCCTAGCAGCATCCAGAGTGTATTTTATACAGCCTAGCAGTATCCAGAGTGTATTTTATACAGCCTAGCGGCATCCGGAGTGTATTTTATAAAGCCTAGCAGCATCCAGAGTGTATTTTATGCAGCCTAGCAGCATCCAGAGTGCATTTTATGCAGCCTATCAGCATCCAGAGTGTATTTTATACAGCCTAGCAGCATCCAGAGTGTATTTATACAGCCTAGCAGCATTTGGAGTGCATTTTATACAGCCTAGCAGCATCCGGAGTGTATTTTATACAGCCTAGCAGCATCCAGAGTGTATTTTATACAGCCTAGCAGCATCCAGAGAGTATTTTATACAGCCTAGCAGCATCCAGAGTGTATTTTATACAGTCTAGCAGGATACAGATTGTATTTTATGCAGCCTAGCAGCATCCAGATTGAATTTTATACAGCCTAGCAGCATCCAAGTGTATTTTTACAGCCAAGCAGCATCCAGAGTGTATTTTATACAACATAGCAGCATCCAAGTGTATTTTTACAGCCTAGCAGCATCCGGAGTGTATTTTATATAGCCTAACAGCATCCAGTGTGTATTTTATACAGCCTAGCAGAATGCAGAGTGTATTTTATACAGCCTAGCAGCATCCAGAGTGTACTTTATACAGCCTAGCAGCATCCAGAGTGTATTTTATACAACCTAGCAGCATCCAGAGTGTATTTATACACCCTAGCTGCATTCGGAGTGCATTTTATACAGCCTAGCAGCATCCAGAGTGTATTTTATACAGCTTAGCAGCATCCAGAGTGTATTTTATACAGCCTAGCAGCATCCAGAGTGTATTTTATACAGCCTAGCAGCATCCATAGTGTATTTTATACAGCCTAGCAGCATCCATAGTGTATTTTATACAGCCTAGCAGCATCCAGAGTGTATTTTATACAGCCTAGCAGCATCCAGAGTGTATTTTATACAGCCTAGCAGAATCCGGAGTGTATTTTATACAGCCTAGCAGCATTCTGAGAGTATTTTATACAGCCTGGCAGCATCTGGAGTGTATTTTATGCAGCCTAGTAGCATCCAGAGTGTATTTTATACAGTCTAGCAGCATCCAGAGTGTATTTTATACAGCTTAGCAGCATCCAGAGTGTATTTTATACAGCCTAGCAGGATCCAGAGTGTATTTTATACAGCCTAGCAGCATCCAGAGAGTATTTTATACAGCCTAGCAGCATCCAGATTGTATTTTATACAGCCTAGCAGCATCCCGAGTGTATTTTATGCAGCCTAGCAGAATCCAGAGTGTATTTTATACAGCCTAGGAGCATTCTGAGAGTATTTTATACAGCCTAGCAGCATCCAGAGTGTATTTTATACAGCCTTGCAGCATCCAGAGTGTATTTTATACAGCCTAGCAGCATCCAGAGTGTATTTTATACAGCCTAGCAGCATCCAGAGTGTATTTTATAAAGCCTAGAAGCATCCAGAGTGTATTTTATACAGCCTAGTACCATCCAGAGTGTATTTTATACAGTCTAGCAGCATCCAGAGTGTATTTTATACAGCTTAGAAGCATCCAGAGTGTATTTTATACAGCCTAGCAGCATCCAGAGTGTATTTTATACAGCCTAGCAGCATCCAGAGAGTATTTTATACAGTCTAGCAGCATCCAGATTGTATTTTATACAGCCTAGCAGCATCCGGAGTGTATTTCATACAGCCTAGCAGCATCCGGAGTGTATTTTATACTACCTAGCAGCATCCGGAGTGTATTTTATACTACCTAGCAGCATCCAGATTGTATTTTATACAGCCTAGCAGCATCCAGAGTGTATTTTATACAGCCTAGCAGCATCCAGAGTGTATTTTATACAGCCTAGCAGCATCCAGATTATATTTTATACAGCCTAGCAGCATCCAGAGAGTATTTTATACAGCCTAGCAGCATCCAGAGTGTATTTTATACAGCCTAGCAGCATCCAGATTGTATTTTATACAGTCTAGCAGCATCCGGAGTGTATATTATACAGCCTAGCAGCATCCAGAGAGTATTTCATACAGCCTAGCAGCATCCAGAGTGTATTTTATACAGCCTAGCAGAATCCAGAGTGTATTTTATACAGTCTAGCAGCATCCAGAGTGTATTTTATACAGCCTAGCAGCATCCAGAGTGTATTTTATACAGCCTAGCAGCATCCAGAGAGTGTTTTATACAGCTTAGCAGCATCCAGAGTGTATTTTATACAGCCTAGCAGCATCCAGAGTGTATTTTATACAGCCTAGCAGCATCCAGAGTGTATTTTATACAGCCTAGCAGCATCCAGAGTGTATTTTATACAGCCTAGCAGCATCCAGAGTGTATTTTATACAGCCTAGCAGCATCCAGAGTGTATTTTATACAGCCTAGCAGCATCCAGAGTGTATTTTATACAGCCTAGCAGCATGCAGAGTGTATTTTATACAGCCCAGCAGAATGCAGAGTGTATTTTATACAGCCTAGCAGCATGCAGAGTGCATTTTCCACAGTCTAGCAGCATCCAGAGAGTATTTTATACAGCCTAGCAGCATCCAGAGTATATATTATACAGCCAAGCAGTATCCAGAGTGTATTTTATACAGCCTAGCATCATTCAGAGTGTGTTTTATACAGCATAGCAGCATCCAGAGTGCATTTTATACAGCCTAGCAGCATCCAGAGTGTATTTCATACAGCCTAGCTGCATCCAGAGTGTATTTTATACAGCCTAGCAGCATCCAGAGTGTATTTTATACAGCCTAGCAGCATCCAGAGTGTATTTTATACGGCCTAGCTGCATCCAGAGTGTATTTTATACAGCCTAGCAGCATTCAGAGTGTATTTTATACAGCCTAGCTGCATCCAGAGTGTATTTTATGCAGCCTAGCTGCATCCAGAGTGTATTTTATACAGCCTAGCTGCATCCAGAGTGTATATTATTATATTATGCAGCCTAGCAGCATCCAGAGTGTATTTTATACAGCTTAGCAGCATCCAGAGTGTATTTTATACAGTCTAGCAGCATCCAGATTGTATTTTATGCAGTCTAGCAGCATCCAGAGTGTATTTCATACAGCCTAGCTGCATCCAGAGTGTATTTTATGCAGCCTAGTAGCATCCAGAGCGTATTTTATACAGTCTAGCAGCATCCAGAGTGTATTTTATACAGCTTAGCAGCATCCAGAGTGTATTTTATACAGCCTAGTAGCATCCAGAGCGTATTTTATACAGTCTACCAGCATCCAGAGTGTATTTTATACAGCTTAGCAGCATCCAGAGTGTATTTTATACAGCCTAGCAGCATCCAGAGTGTATTTTATACAGCCTAGCAGCATCCGGAGTGTATTTCATAAAGCCTAGCAGCATCCGGAGTGTATTTCATACAGCCTAGCAGCATTCTGAGAGTATTTTATACAGCCTAGCAGCATCCAGAGTGTATTTTATACAGCCTAGCAGCATCCATAGTGTATTTTATACAGCCTAGCAGCATCCATAGTGTATTTTATACAGCCTAGCAGCATCCAGAGTGTATTTTATACAGCCTATCAGCATCCAGAGTGTATTTTATACAGCCTAGCAGAATCCAGAGTGTATTTTATACAGCCTAGCAGCATTCTGAGAGTATTTTATACAGCCTGGCAGCATCTGGAGTGTATTTTATGCAGCCTAGTAGCATCCAGAGTGTATTTTATACAGTCTAGCAGCATCCAGAGTGTATTTTATACAGATTAGCAGCATCCAGAGTGTATTTTATACAGCCTAGCAGGATCCATAGTGTATTTTATACAGCCTAGCAGCATCCAGAGAGCATTTTACACAGCCTAGCAGCATTCAGATTGTATTTTATACAGCCTAGCAGCATCCCGAGTGTATTTTATGCAGCCTAGCAGAATCCAGAGTGTATTTTATACAGCCTAGGAGCATTCTGAGACTATTTTATACAGCCTAGCAGCATCCAGAGTGTATTTTATACAGCCTTGCAGCATACAGAGTGTATTTTATACAGCCTAGCAGCATCCAGAGTGTATTTTGTACAGCCTAGCAGCATCCAGAGTGTATTTTATGCAGCCTAGAAGCATCCAGAGTGTATTTTATACCTAGTAGCATCCAGAGTGTATTTTATACAGTCAAGCAGCATCCAGAGTGTATTTTATACAGCTTAGAAGCATCCAGAGTGTATTTTATACAGCCTAGCAGCATCCAGAGTGTATTTTATACAGCCTAGCAGCATCCAGAGAGTATTTTATACAGCCTAGCAGCATCCAGATTGTATTTTATACAGCCTAGCAGCATCCGGAGTGTATTTCATACAGCCTAGCAACATCCGGAGTGTATTTTATACTACCTAGCAGCATCCAGAGTGTATTTTATACAGCCTAGCAGCATCCAGAGTGTATTTTATACAGCCTAGCAGCATCCGGAGTGTATTTTATAAAGCCTAGCAGCATGCAGAGTGTATTTTATGCAGCCTAGCAGCATCCAGAGTGCATTTTATGCAGCCTATCAGCATCCAGAGTGTATTTTATACAGCCTAGCAGAATCCAGAGTGTATTTTATACAGCCTAGCAGCATTCTGAGAGTATTTTATACAGCCTAGCAGCATCCAGAGTGTATTTTATACAGCCTTGCAGCATCCAGAGTGTATTTTATACAGCCTAGCAGCATCCAGAGTGTATTTTATACAGCCTAGCAGCATCCAGAGTGTATTTTATACAGCCTAGCAGCATCCAGAGTGTATTTTATACAGCCTAGCAGCTTTCAGAGTGTATTTTATACAGCCTAGCAGCATCCAGAGTGTATTTTATACAGCCTAGCAGCATCCAGAGTGTATTTTATACAGCCTAGCAGAATCCAGAGTGTATTTTATACAGTCTAGCAGCATCCAGAGAGTATTTTATACAGCCTAGCGGCATCCAGAGTGTATTTTATACAGTCTAGCAGCATCCAGATTGTATTTTATACAGTCTAGCAGCATCCAGATTGTATTTTATACAGCTTAGCAGCATCCAGAGTGTATTTTATACAGCCTAGCAGCATCCAGAGTGTATTTTATACAGCCTAGCAGCATCCAGAGAGTGTTTTATACAGCTTAGCAGCATCCAGAGTGTATTTTATACAGCCTAGCAGCACCCAGAGAGTATTTTATACAGCTTAGCAGCATCCAGAGTGTATTTTATACAGCCTAGCAGCATCCAGAGTGTATTTTATACAGCCTAGCAGCATCCAGAGAATATTTTATACAGCTTAGCAGCATCCAGAGAGTATTTTATACAGCCTAGCAGCATCCAGATTGTATTTCATACAGCCTAGCAGCATCCAGAGTGTATTTTATACAGCCTAGCAGCATCCAGAGTGTATTTTATACAGCCTAGCGGCATCTGGAGTGTATTTTATAAAGCCTAGCAGCATCCAGAGTGTATTTTATGCAGCCTAGCAGCATCCAGAGTGCATTTAATGCAGCCTATCAGCATCCAGAGTGTATTTTATACAGCCTAGCAGCATCCAGAGTATATTTATACAGCCTAGCAGCATTCGGAGTGCATTTTATACAGCCTAGCAGCATCCGGAGTGTATTTTATACAGCCTAGCAGCATCCAGAGTGTATTTTATACAGCCTAGCAGCATCCAGAGAGTATTTTATACAGCCTAGCAGCATCCAGAGTGTATTTTATACAGCCTAGCAGCATCCATAGTGTATTTTATACAGCCTAGCAGCATCCATAGTGTATTTTAAACAGCCTAGCAGCATCCAGAGTGTATTTTATACAGCCTAGCAGTATCCAGAGTGTATTTTATACAGCCTAGCAGAATCCGGAGTGTATTTTATACAGCCTAGCAGCATTCTGAGAGTATTTTATACAGCCTGGCAGCATCTGGAGTGTATTTTATGCAGCCTAGTAGCATCCAGAGTGTATTTTATACAGTCTAGCAGCATCCAGAGTGTATTTTATACAGCTTAGCAGCATCCAGAGTGTATTTTATACAGCCTAGCAGGATCCAGAGTGTATTTTATACAGCCTAGCAGCATCCAGAGAGTATTTTATACAGCCTAGCAGCATCCAGATTGTATTTTATACAGCCTAGCAGCATCCCGAGTGTATTTTATGCAGCCTAGCAGAATCCAGAGTGTATTTTATACAGCCTAGGAGCATTCTGAGAGTATTTTATACAGCCTAGCAGCATCCAGAGTGTATTTTATACAGCCTTGCAGCATCCAGAGTGTATTTTATACAGCCTAGCAGCATCCAGAGTGTATTTTATACAGCATAGCAGCATCCAGAGTGTATTTTATACAGCCTAGAAGCATCCAGAGTGTATTTTATACAGCCTAGTACCATCCAGAGTGTATTTTATACAGTCTAGCAGCATCCAGAGTGTATTTTATACAGCTTAGAAGCATCCAGAGTGTATTTTATACAGCCTAGCAGCATCCAGAGTGTATTTTATACAGCCTAGCAGCATCCAGAGAGTATTTTATACAGCCTAGCAGCATCCAGATTGTATTTTATACAGCCTAGCAGCATCCGGAGTGTATTTCATACAGCCTAGCAGCATCCGGAGTGTATTTTATACTACCTAGCAGCATCCAGAGTGTATTTTATACAGCCTAGCAGCATCCAGAGTGTATTTTATACAGCCTAGCAGCATCCGGAGTGTATTTTATAAAGCCTAGCAGAATGCAGAGTGTATTTTATGCAGCCTAGCAGCATCCAGAGTGCATTTTATGCAGCCTATCAGCATCCAGAGTGTATTTTATACAGCCTAGCAGAATCCAGAGTGTATTTTATACAGCCTAGCAGCATTCTGAGAGTATTTTATACAGCCTAGCAGCATCCAGAGTGTATTTTATACAGCCTTGCAGCATCCAGAGTGTATTTTATACAGCCTAGCAGCATCCAGAGTGTATTTTATACAGCCTAGCAGCATCCAGAGTGTATTTTATACAGCCTAGCAGCATCCAGAGTGTATTTTATACAGCCTAGCAGCATCCGGAGTGTATTTTATAAAGCCTAGCAGCATGCAGAGTGTATTTTATGCAGCCTAGCAGCAACCAGAGTGCATTTTATGCAGCCTATCAGCATCCAGAGTGTATTTTATACAGCCTAGCAGAATCCAGAGTGTATTTTATACAGCCTAGCAGCATTCTGAGAGTATTTTATACAGCCTAGCAGCATCCAGAGTGTATTTTATACAGCCTTGCAGCATCCAGAGTGTATTTTATACAGCCTAGCAGCATTCTGAGAGTATTTTATACAGCCTAGCAGAATCCAGAGTGTATTTTATACAGCCTAGCAGCATTCTGAGAGTATTTTATACAGCCTAGCAGCATCCAGAGTGTATTTTATACAGCCTTGCAGCATCCAGAGTGTATTTTATACAGCCTAACAGCATCCAGAGTTTATTTTATACAGCCTAGCAGCTTCCAGAGTGTATTTTATACAGCCTAGCAGCATCCAGAGTGTATTTTATACAGCCTAGCAGCATCCAGAGTGTATTTTATACAGCCTAGCAGCATCCAGAGTGTATTTTATACAGCCTAGCAGCATCCGGAGTTTATTTTATAAAGCCTAGCAGCATGCAGAGTGTATTTTATGCAGCCTAGCAGCATCCAGAGTGCATTTTATGCAGCCTATCAGCATCCAGAGTGTATTTTATACAGCCTAGCAGAATCCAGAGTGTATTTTATACAGCCTAGCAGCATTCTGAGAGTATTTTATACAGCCTAGCAGAATCCAGAGTGTATTTTATACAGCCTAGCAGCATTCTGAGAGTATTTTATACAGCCTAACAGCATCCAGAGTTTATTTTATACAGCCTAGCAGCTTCCAGAGTGTATTTTATACAGCCTAGCAGCATCCAGAGTGTATTTTATACAGCCTTGCAGCATCCAGAGTGTATTTTATACAGCCTAACAGCATCCAGAGTTTATTTTATACAGCCTAGCAGCATCCAGAGTGTATTTTATACAGCCTAGCAGCATCTGGAGTGTATTTTATACAGCCTAGCAGCATCCAGAGTGTATTTTAAATTGCCTAGCAGCATCCAGAGTGTATTTTATACAGCCTAGCAGCATCCAGAGTGTATTTTATACAGCCTAGCAGCATCCAGAGTGTATTTTATACAGCCTAGCAGCATCCAGAGTGTATTTTATACAGCCTAGCAGCATCCGGAGTATATTTTATACAGTTTAGCAGCATCCAGAGAGTATTTTATACAGCCTAGCAGCATCCAGAGTGTATTTTATACAGCCTAGCAGCATCCAGAGTGTATTTTATACAGCCTAGCAGCATCCAGAGTGTATTTTATACAGCCTAGCAGCATCCGGAGTGCATTTTATACAGCCTAGCAGCATCCAGAGTGTATTTTATACAGCATAGCAGCATCCAGTGTGCATTTTATACAGCCTAGCAGCATCCATAGTGTATTTTATACAGCCTAGCAGCATCCAGAGTGTATTTTATACAGCCTAGCAGAATCCAGAGTGTATTTTATACAGCCTAGCAGCATTCTGAGAGTATTTTATACAGCCTAGCAGCATCCAGAGTGTATTTTATACAGCCTTGCAGCATCCAGAGTGTATTTTATACAGCCTAGCAGCATTCTGAGAGTATTTTATACAGCCTAGCAGAATCCAGAGTGTATTTTATACAGCCTAGCAGCATTCTGAGAGTATTTTATACAGCCTAGCAGCATCCAGAGTGTATTTTATACAGCCTTGCAGCATCCAGAGTGTATTTTATACAGCCTAACAGCATCCAGAGTTTATTTTATACAGCCTAGCAGCTTCCAGAGTGTATTTTATACAGCCTAGCAGCATCCAGAGTGTATTTTATACAGCCTAGCAGCATCCAGAGTGTATTTTATACAGCCTAGCAGCATCCAGAGTGTATTTTATACAGCCTAGCAGCATCCGGAGTTTATTTTATAAAGCCTAGCAGCATGCAGAGTGTATTTTATGCAGCCTAGCAGCATCCAGAGTGCATTTTATGCAGCCTATCAGCATCCAGAGTGTATTTTATACAGCCTAGCAGAATCCAGAGTGTATTTTATACAGCCTAGCAGGATTCTGAGAGTATTTTATACAGCCTAGCAGAATCCAGAGTGTATTTTATACAGCCTAGCAGCATTCTGAGAGTATTTTATACAGTCTAACAGCATCCAGAGTTTATTTTATACAGCCTAGCAGCTTCCAGAGTGTATTTTATACAGCCTAGCAGCATCCAGAGTGTATTTTATACAGCCTTGCAGCATCCAGAGTGTATTTTATACAGCCTAACAGCATCCAGAGTTTATTTTATACAACCTAGCAGCATCCAGAGTGTATTTTATACAGCCTAGCAGCATCTGGAGTGTATTTTATACAGCCTAGCAGCATCCAGAGTGTATTTTAAATTGCCTAGCAGCATCCAGAGTGTATTTTATACAGCCTAGCAGCATCCAGAGTGTATTTTATACAGCCTAGCAGCATCCAGAGTGTATTTTATACAGCCTAGCAGCATCCAGAGTGTATTTTATACAGCCTAGCAGCATCCGGAGTATATTTTATACAGTTTAGCAGCATCCAGAGAGTATTTTATACAGCCTAGCAGCATCCAGAGTGTATTTTATACAGCCTAGCAGCATCCAGAGTGTATTTTATACAGCCTAGCAGCATCCAGAGTGTATTTTATACAGCCTAGCAGCATCCGGAGTGCATTTTATACAGCCTAGCAGCATCCAGAGTGTATTTTATACAGCATAGCAGCATCCAGTGTGCATTTTATACAGCCTAGCAGCATCCATAGTGTATTTTATACAGCCTAGCAGCATCCAGAGTGTATTTTATACAGCCTAGCAGCATCCAGAGTGTATTTTATACAGCCTAGCAGCATCCGGAGTGCATTTTATACAGCCTAGCAGCATCCAGAGTGTATTTTATACAGCCTAGCAGCATCCAGTGTGCATTTTATACAGCCTAGCAGCATACAGAGTGCATTTTACACAGTCCAGCAGTATTTATTTTATACAGCCTAGCAGCATCCAGAGTGTATTTTATACAGCCTAGCAGCATCCAGAGTGTATTTTATACAGCCTAGCAGCATCCAGAGTGTATTTTATGCAGTCTAGCAGCATCCAGAATGCATTTTATACAGCCTAGCAGCATCCAGAGTGTATTTTATACAGCCTAGCAGCATCCAGAGTGTATTTTATACAGCCTAGCAGCATCCAGAGTGTATTTTATACAGCCTAGCAGCATCCAGAGTGTATTTTATACAGCCTAGCAGCATCCAGAGTGTATTTTATACAGCCTAGCAGCATCCAGAGTGTATTTTATACAGCCTAGCAGCATCCAGAGTGTATTTTATACAGCCTAGCAGCATCCAGAGTGTATTTTATACAGCCTAGCTGCATCCAGAGTGTATTTTATACAGCCTAGCAGCATCCAGAGTGTATTTTATACAGCTTAGCAGCATCCAGAGTGTATTTTATACAGCCTAGTAGCATCCAGAGCGTATTTTATACAGTCTACCAGCATCCAGAGTGTATTTTATACAGTCTAGCAGCATCCAGAGTATTTTATACAGCTAGCAGCATCCAGAGTTTTTTATACAGCCTAGCAGCATCCAGAGTGTATTTTATACAGCCTAGCAGCATCCAGAGAGTATTTTCCATACAGCCTAGCAGCATCCAGAGTGAGTGTATTTTATACAGCCTAGCAGCATCCAGAGTGTATTTTATACAGCCTAGCAGCATCCAGAGAATATTTTATACAGCTTAGCAGCATCCAGAGTGTATTTTATACAGCCTAGCAGCATCCAGAGTTTATTTTATACAGCCTAGCAGCATCCAGAGTGTATTTTATACAGCCTAGCAGCATCCAGAGTGTATTTTATACAGCCTAGCAGCATCAGGAGTGTATTTTATAAAGCCTAGCAGAATCCAGAGTGTATTTTATGCAGCCTAGCAGCATCCAGAGTGCATTTTATGCAGCCTATCAGCATCCAGAGTGTATTTTATACAGCCTAGCAGAATCCAGAGTGTATTTTATACAGCCTAGCAGCATCCAGAGTGTATTTTATACAGCCTAGCAGCATCCAGAGTGTATTTTATACAGCCTAGCAGCATCCAGAGTGTATTTTATACAGCCTAGCAGGATCCAGAGTGTATTTTATACAGCCTAGCAGCATCAAGAGTGCATTTTATGCAGCCTTCCAGAGTGTACAGCCTAGCAGCATCCAGAGTGTATTTTATACAGCCTAGCAGCATCCAGAGTGTATTTTATACAGCCTAGCAGCATCCAGAGTGTATTTTATACAGCCTAGCAGCATCCAGAGTGTATTTTATACAGCCTAGCAGCATCCAGAGTGTATTTTATACAGCCTAGCAGCATCCAGAGTGTATTTTATACAGCCTAGCAGCATCCAGAGTGTATTTTATACAGCCTAGCAGCATCCAGAGTGTATTTTATACAGCCTAGCAGCATCCAGAGTGTATTTTATACAGCCTAGCAGCATCCAGAGTGTATTTTATACAGCCTAGCAGCATCCAGAGTGTATTTTATACAGCCTAGCAGCATCCAGAGTGTATTTTATACAGCCTAGCAGCATCCAGAGTGTATTTTATACAGCCTAGCAGCATCCAGAGTGTATTTTATACAGCCTAGCAGCATCCAGAGTGTATTTTATACAGCCTAGCAGCATCCAGAGTGTATTTTATACAGCCTAGCAGCATCCAGAGTGTATTTTATACAGCCTAGCAGCATCCAGAGCATGTATTTTATACACAGCCATCCAGAGTGTATTTTATACAGCCTCCATCCAGAGTGTATTTTATACAGCCTAGCAGCATCCAGAGAGTATTTTATACAGCCTAGCAGCATCCAGAGTGTATTTTATACAGCCTAGCAGCATTGTATTTTATACAGCTTAGCAGCATCCAGAGTGTATTTTATACAGCCTAGCAGCATCCAGAGTGCATTTTATACAGCCTAGCAGCATCCAGAGTGTATTTTATACAGCCTAGCAGCATCCAGATTGTATTTTATACAGCCTAGCAGCATCCAGAGTGTATTTTATACAGCATAGCAGCAGAGTGTATTTTATGCAGCAGCAGCATCCAGAGTGCATTTTATACAGCCTATCAGCATCCAGAGTGTATTTTATACAGCCTAGCAGCATCCAGAGTGTATTTTATACAGCCTAGCAGCATCAGAGCAGCATTCTGTATTTTATACAGCCTAGCAGCATCCAGATTGTATTTTATACAGCCTAGCAGCATCCAGAGTGTATTTTATACAGCAGCATCCAGAGTGTACTTTATACAGCCTAGCAGCATCCAGAGTGTATTTTATACAGCCTAGCAGCATCCAGAGTGTATTTTATACAGCCTAGCAGCATCCAGAGTGTATTTTATACAGCCTAGCAGCATCCAGAGTGTATTTTATACAGCCTAGCAGCATCCAGAGTGTATTTTATACAGCCTAGCAGCATCCAGAGTGTACTTTATACAGCCTAGCAGCATCCAGAGTGTATTTTATACAGCCTAGCAGCATCCAGAGTGTATTTTATAGCAGCCTGCATTTTATACAGCATCAGCATCCAGAGTGTATTTTATACAGCCTAGCAGCATGTATTTTATACAGCAGAGTGTATTTTATACAGCCTAGCAGCATCCAGAGTGTATTTTATACAGCCTAGCAGCATCCAGAGTGTATTTTATACAGCATCTGTAGCAGCCTATCCAGAGTGTATTTTATACAGCCTAGCAGCATTCCAGAGTCCAGAGTATTTTATACAGCCTAGCAGCATCCAGAGTGTATTTTATACAGCCTAGCAGCATAGCAGCAGAGTGAGTATTTTATACAGCCTAGCAGCATCCAGAGTGTATTTTATACAGCCTAGCAGCATCCAGAGTGTATTTTATACAGCCTAGCAGCATCCAGAGTGTATAGCAGCATCCGGAGTTTATTTTATAAAGCCTAGCAGCATGCAGAGTGTATTTTATACAGCCTAGCAGCATCCATCCAGAGTGTATTTTATACAGCCTAGCAGCATCCAGAGTGTATTTTATACAGCCTAGCAGCATCTGAGTGTATTTTATACAGCCTAGCAGAATCCAGAGTGTATTTTATACAGCCTAGCAGCATTCTGAGAGCCTAGCAGCATCCAGAGTGTATTTTATACAGCCTAGCAGCATCCAGAGTGTATTTTATACAGCCTAGCAGCATCCAGATTTTATACAGCCTAGCAGCATCCAGAGTGTATTTTATACAGCCTAGCAGCATCCAGAGAGTATTTTATACAGCCTAGCAGCATCCAGAGTGTATTTTATACAGCCTAGCAGCATCCAGAGTGTATTTTATACAGCCTAGCCAGCCAAGCAGCATCCAGAGTGTATTTTATACAGCCTAGCAGCATCCAGAGTGTATTTTATACAGCCTAGCAGCATGTATTTTATACAGCCTAGCAGCATCCAGAGTGTAATTTATACAGCCTAGCAGCATCCAGAGTGTATTTTATACAGAGCAGCATCCAGAGTGTATTTTATACAGCCTAGCAGCATCCAGAGTGTATTTTATACAGCCTAGCAGCATCCAGAGTGTATTTTATACAGCCTAGCAGCATCCAGAGTGTATTTTATACAGCCTAGCAGCATCCAGAGTGTATTTTATACAGCCTAGCAGCATCCAGAGTGTATTTTATACAGCCTAGCAGCATCCAGAGTGTATTTTATACAGCCTAGCAGCATCCAGAGTGTATTTTATACAGCCTAGCAGCATCCGGAGTGTATTTTATACAGCCTAGCAGCATCCAGAGTGTATTTTATACAGCCTAGCAGCATCCAGAGTGTATTTTATACAGCCTAGCAGCATCCAGAGTGTATTTTATACAGCCTAGCAGAATCCAGAGTGTATTTTATACAGCCTAGCAGCATCCAGAGTGTATTTTATACAGCCTAGCAGCATCCAGAGTGTATTTTATACAGCCTAGAAGCTTCCAGAGTGTATTTTATACAGCCTAGCAGCATCCAGAGTGTACTTTATACAGCCTAGCAGCATCCAGAGTGTATTTTATACAGCCTAGCAGCATCCAGAGTGTATTTTATACAGCCTAGCAGCTTCCAGAGTGTATTTTATACAGCCTAGCAGCATCCAGAGTGTATTTTATACAGCCTAGCAGCATCCAGAGTGTATTTTATACAGCCTAGCAGCATCCAGAGTGTATTTTATACAGCCTAGCAGCATCTGGAGTGTATTTTATAAAGCCTAGCAGCATGCAGAGTGTATTTTATGCAGCCTAGCAGCATCCAGAGTGCATTTTATGCAGCCTATCAGCATCCAGAGTGTATTTTATACAGCCTAGCAGAATCCAGAGTGTATTTTATACAGCCTAGCAGCATTCTGAGAGTATTTTATACAGCCTAGCAGCATCCAGAGTGTATTTTATACAGCCTTGCAGCATCCAGAGTGTATTTTATACAGCCTAGCAGCATCCAGAGTTTATTTTATACAGCCTAGCAGCATCCAGAGTGTATTTTATACAGCCTAGCAGCATCCAGAGTGTATTTTATACAGCCTAGCAGCATCCAGAGTGTATTTTATACAGCCTAGCAGCATCCAGAGTGTATTTTATACAGCCTAGCAGCATCCAGAGTGTATTTTATACAGCCTAGCAGCATCCAGAGTGTATTTTATACAGTCTAGCAGCATCCAGATTGTATTTTATACAGTCTAGCAGCATCCAGATTGTATTTTATACAGCTTAGCAGCATCCAGAGTGTATTTTATACAGCCTAGCAGCATCCAGAGTGTATTTTATACAGCCTAGCAGCATCCAGAGAGTGTTTTATACAGCTTAGCAGCATCCAGAGTGTATTTTATACAGCCTAGCAGCATCCAGAGAGTATTTTATACAGCTT
Organism: Cherax quadricarinatus; assembly: GCF_038502225.1. Taxonomy (NCBI): domain Eukaryota; kingdom Metazoa; phylum Arthropoda; class Malacostraca; order Decapoda; family Parastacidae; genus Cherax; species Cherax quadricarinatus. Next base: position 45,438,708 of record NC_091309.1, read on the forward strand.
AGCAGCATCCAGAGTGTATTTTATACAGCCTAGCAGCATCCAGAGTGTATTTTATACAGCCTAGCAGCATCCAGAGAGTATTTTATACAGCTTAGCAGCATCCAGAGAGTATTTTATACAGCCTAGCAGGATCCAGATTGTATTTCATACAGCCTAGCAGCATCCAGAGTGTATTTTATACAGCCAAGCAGCATCCAGAGTGTATTTTATACAGCCTAGCTGCATCCGGAGTGTATTTTATAAAGCCTAGCAGCATCCAGAGTGTATTTTATGCAGCCTAGCAGCATCCAGAGTGCATTTTATGCAGCCTATCAGCATCCAGAGTGTATTTTATACAGCCTAGCAGCATCCAGAGTGTATTTATACAGCCTAGCAGCATTCGGAGTGCATTTTATACAGCCTAGCAGCATCCGGAGTGTATTTTATACAGCCTCGCAGCATCCAGAGTGTATTTTATACAGCCTAGCAGCATCCAGAGAGTATTTTATACAGCCTAGCAGCATCCAGAGTGTATTTTATACAGTCTAGCAGCATCCAGATTGTATTTTATGCAGCCTAGCAGCATCCAGATTGAAGTTTATACAGCCTAGCAGCATCCAAGTGTATTTTTACAGCCAAGCAGCATCCAGAGTGTATTTTATACAACCTAGCAGCATCCAAGTGTATTTTTACAGCCTAGCAGCATCCGGAGTGTATTTTATATAGCCTAACAGCATCCAGTGTGTATTTTATACAGCCTAGCAGCATTCTGAGAGTATTTTATACAGCCTAGCAGCATCCAGAGTGTATTTTATACAGCCTTGCAGCATCCAGAGTGTATTTTATACAGCCTAGCAGCATTCTGAGAGTATTTTATACAGCCTAGCAGAATCCAGAGTGTATTTTATACAGCCTAGCAGCATTCTGAGAGTATTTTATACAGCCTAGCAGCATCCAGAGTGTATTTTATACAGCCTTGCAGCATCCAGAGTGTATTTTATACAGCCTAACAGCATCCAGAGTTTATTTTATACAGCCTAGCAGCTTCCAGAGTGTATTTTATACAGCCTAGCAGCATCCAGAGTGTATTTTATACAGCCTAGCAGCATCCAGAGTGTATTTTATACAGCCTAGCAGCATCCAGAGTGTATTTTATACAGCCTAGCAGCATCCGGAGTTTATTTTATAAAGCCTAGCAGCATGCAGAGTGTATTTTATGCAGCCTAGCAGCATCCAGAGTGCATTTTATGCAGCCTATCAGCATCCAGAGTGTATTTTATACAGCCTAGCAGAATCCAGAGTGTATTTTATACAGCCTAGCAGCATTCTGAGAGTATTTTATACAGCCTAGCAGAATCCAGAGTGTATTTTATACAGCCTAGCAGCATTCTGAGAGTATTTTATACAGCCTAGCAGCATCCAGAGTGTATTTTATACAGCCTTGCAGCATCCAGAGTGTATTTTATACAGCCTAACAGCATCCAGAGTTTATTTTATACAGTCTAGCAGCATCCAGAGTGTATTTTATACAGCCTAGCAGCATCTGGAGTGTATTTTATACAGCCTAGCAGCATCCAGAGTGTATTTTAAATTGCCTAGCAGCATCCAGAGTGTATTTTATACAGCCTAGCAGCATCCAGAGTGTATTTTATACAGCCTAGCAGCATCCAGAGTGTATTTTATACAGCCTAGCAGCATCCAGAGTGTATTTTATACAGCCTAGCAGCATCCGGAGTATATTTTATACAGTTTAGCAGCATCCAGAGAGTATTTTATACAGCCTAGCAGCATCCAGAGTGTATTTTATACAGCCTAGCAGCATCCAGAGTGTATTTTATACAGCCTAGCAGCATCCAGAGTGTATTTTATACAGCCTAGCAGCATCCGGAGTGCATTTTATACAGCCTAGCAGCATCCAGAGTGTATTTTATACAGCATAGCAGCATCCAGTGTGCATTTTATACAGCCTAGCAGCATCCATAGTGTATTTTATACAGCCTAGCAGCATCCAGAGTGTATTTTATACAGCCTAGCAGCATCCAGAGTGTATTTTATACAGCCTAGCAGCATCCGGAGTGCATTTTATACAGCCTAGCAGCATCCAGAGTGTATTTTATACAGCCTAGCAGCATCCAGTGTGCATTTTATACAGCCTAGCAGCATACAGAGTGCATTTTACACAGTCCAGCAGTATCCAGAGTGTATTTTATACAGCCTAGCAGCATCCAGAGTGCATTTTATACAGCCAAGCAGCATCCAGAGTGTATTTTATACAGCCTAGCAGCATCCAGAGTGTATTTTATGCAGTCTAGCAGCATCCAGAATGCATTTTATACAGCCTAGCAGCATCCAGAGTGTATTTTATACAGCCTTGCAGCATCCAGAGTGTATTTTATACAGCCTAGCAGCATCCAGAGTGTATTTTATACAGCCTAGCAGCATCCAGAGTGTATTTTATACAGCCTAGCAGCATCCAGAGTGTATTTTATACAGCCTAGAAGCTTCCAGAGTGTATTTTATACAGCCTAGCAGCATCCAGAGTGTATTTTATACAGCCTAGCAGCATCCAGAGTGTATTTTATACAGCCTAGCAGCATCCAGAGTGTATTTTATACAGCCTAGCAGCATCTGGAGAGTATTTTATAAAGCCTAGCAGCATGCAGAGTGTATTTTATGCAGCCTAGCAGCATCCAGAGTGCATTTTATGCAGCCTATCAGCATCCAGAGTGTATTTTATACAGCCTAGCAGGATCCAGAGTGTATTTTATACAGCCTAGCAGCATTCTGAGAGTATTTTATACAGCCTAGCAGCATCCAGAGTGTATTTTATACAGCCTTGCAGCATCCAGAGTGTATTTTATACAGCCTAGCAGCATCCAGAGTTTATTTTATACAGCCTAGCAGCATCCAGAGTGTATTTTATACAGCCTAGCAGCATCCAGAGTGTATTTTATACAGCCTAGCAGCTTCCAGAGTGTATTTTATACAGCCTAGCAGCATCCAGAGTGTATTTTATACAGCCTAGCAGCATCCAGAGTGTATTTTATACAGCCTAGCAGAATCCAGAGTGTATTTTATACAGTCTAGCAGCATCCAGATTGTATTTTATACAGTCTAGCAGCATCCAGATTGTATTTTATACAGCTTAGCAGCATCCAGAGTGTATTTTATACAGCCTAGCAGCATCCAGAGTGTATTTTATACAGCCTAGCAGCATCCAGAGAGTGTTTTATACAGCTTAGCAGCATCCAGAGTGTATTTTATACAGCCTAGCAGCATCCAGAGAGTATTTTATACAGCTTAGCAGCATCCAGAGTGTATTTTATACAGCCTAGCAGCATCCAGAGTGTATTTTATACAGCCTAGCAGCATCCAGAGAGTATTTTATACAGCTTAGCAGCATCCAGAGAGTATTTTATACAGCCTAGCAGGATCCAGATTGTATTTCATACAGCCTAGCAGCATCCAGAGTGTATTTTATACAGCCTAGCAGCATCCAGAGTGTATTTTATACAGCCTAGCTGCATCCGGAGTGTATTTTATAAAGCCTAGCAGCATCCAGAGTGTATTTTATGCAGCCTAGCAGCATCCAGAGTGCATTTTATGCAGCCTATCAGCATCCAGAGTGTATTTTATACAGCCTAGCAGCATCCAGAGTGTATTTATACAGCCTAGCAGCATTCGGAGTGCATTTTATACAGCCTAGCAGCATCCGGAGTGTATTTTATACAGCCTCGCAGCATCCAGAGTGTATTTTATACAGCCTAGCAGCATCCAGAGAGTATTTTATACAGCCTAGCAGCATCCAGAGTGTATTTTATACAGTCTAGCAGCATCCAGATTGTATTTTATGCAGCCTAGCAGCATCCAGATTGAATTTTATACAGCCTAGCAGCATCCAAGTGTTTTTTTACAGCCAAGCAGCATCCAGAGTGTATTTTATACAACCTAGCAGCATCCAAGTGTATTTTTACAGCCTAGCAGCATCCGGAGTGTATTTTATATAGCCTAACAGCATCCAGTGTGTATTTTATACAGCCTAGCAGAATGCAGAGTGTATTTTATACAGCCTAGCAGCATCCAGAGTGTAATTTATACAGCCTAGCAGCATCCAGAGTGTATTTTATACAGCCTAGCAGCATTCAGAGTGTATTTATACAGCGTAGCTGCATTCGGAGTGCATTTTATACAGCCTAGCAGCATCTAGAGTGTATTTTATACAGCCTAGCAGCATCCAGAGTGTATTTTATACAGCCTAGCAGCATCTGGAGTGTATTTTATGCAGCCTAGCAGCATCCAGAGTGTATTTTATACAGCCTAGCAGCATCCAGAGTGTATTTTATACAGCCTAGCAGCATCCAGAGTGTATTTTATACAGCCTAGCAGCATCCGGAGTGTATTTTATAAAGCCTAGCAGCATGCAGAGTGTATTTTATGCAGCCTAGCAGCATCCAGAGTGCATTTTATGCAGCCTATCAGCATCCAGAGTGTATTTTATACAGCCTAGCAGAATCCAGAGTGTATTTTATACAGCCTAGCAGCATTCTGAGAGTATTTTATACAGCCTAGCAGCATCCAGAGTGTATTTTATACAGCCTTGCAGCATCCAGAGTGTATTTTATACAGCCTAGCAGCATCCAGAGTGTATTTTATACAGCCTAGCAGGATCCAGAGTGTATTTTATACAGCCTAGCAGCATCCAGAGTGTATTTTATACAGCCTAGCAGGTTCCACAGTGTATTTTATACAGCCTAGCAGCATCCAGAGTGTATTTTATACAGCCTAGCAGCATCCAGAGTGTATTTTATACAGCCTAGCAGCATCCAGAGTGTTTTTTATACAGCCTAGCAGCATCTGGAGTGTATTTTATAAAGCCTAGCAGCATGCAGAGTGTATTTTATGCAGCCTAGCAGCATCCAGAGTGCATTTTATGCAGCCTATCAGCATCCAGAGTGTATTTTATACAGCCTAGCAGGATCCAGAGTGTATTTTATACAGCCTAGCAGCATTCTGAGAGTATTTTATACAGCCTAGCAGCATCCAGAGTGTATTTTATACAGCCTTGCAGCATCCAGAGTGTATTTTATACAGCCTAGCAGCATCCAGAGTTTATTTTATACAGCCTAGCAGCATCCAGAGTGTATTTTATACAGCCTAGCAGCATCCAGAGTGTATTTTATACAGCCTAGCAGCTTCCAGAGTGTATTTTATACAGCCTAGCAGCATCCAGAGTGTATTTTATACAGCCTAGCAGCATCCAGAGTGTATTTTATACAGCCTAGCAGAATCCAGAGTGTATTTTATACAGTCTAGCAGCATCCAGATTGTATTTTATACAGTCTAGCAGCATCCAGATTGTATTTTATACAGCTTAGCAGCATCCAGAGTGTATTTTATACAGCCTAGCAGCATCCAGAGTGTATTTTATACAGCCTAGCAGCATCCAGAGAGTGTTTTATACAGCTTAGCAGCATCCAGAGTGTATTTTATACAGCCTAGCGGCATCCAGAGAGTATTTTATACAGCTTAGCAGCATCCAGAGTGTATTTTATACAGCCTAGCAGCATCCAGAGTGTATTTTATACAGCCTAGCAGCATCCAGAGAGTATTTTATACAGCTTAGCAGCATCCAGAGAGTATTTTATACAGCCTAGCAGGATCCAGATTGTATTTCATACAGCCTAGCAGAATCCAGAGTGTATTTTATACAGCCTAGCAGCATCCAGAGTGTATTTTATACAGCCTAGCTGCATCCGGAGTGTATTTTATAAAGCCTAGCAGCATCCAGAGTGTATTTTATGCAGCCTAGCAGCATCCAGAGTGCATTTTATGCAGCCTATCAGCATCCAGAGTGTATTTTATACAGCCTAGCAGCATCCAGAGTGTATTTATACAGCCTAGCAGCATTCGGAGTGCATTTTATACAGCCTAGCAGCATCCGGAGTGTATTTTATACAGCCTCGCAGCATCCAGAGTGTATTTTATACAGCCTAGCAGCATCCAGAGAGTATTTTATACAGCCTAGCAGCATCCAGAGTGTATTTTATACAGTCTAGCAGCATCCAGATTGTATTTTATGCAGCCTAGCAGCATCCAGATTGAAGTTTATACAGCCTAGCAGCATCCAAGTGTATTTTTACAGCCAAGCAGCATCCAGAGTGTATTTTATACAACCTAGCAGCATCCAAGTGTATTTTTACAGCCTAGCAGCATCCGGAGTGTATTTTATATAGCCTAACAGCATCCAGTGTGTATTTTATACAGCCTAGCAGAATGCAGAGTGTATTTTATACAGCCTAGCAGCATCCAGAGTGTAATTTATACAGCCTAGCAGCATCCAGAGTGTATTTTATACAGCCTAGCAGCATTCAGAGTGTATTTATACAGCGTAGCTGCATTCGGAGTGCATTTTATACAGCCTAGCAGCATCTAGAGTGTATTTTATACAGCCTAGCAGCATCCAGAGTGTATTTTATACAGCCTAGCAGCATCTGGAGTGTATTTTATACAGCCTAGCAGCATCCAGAGTGTATTTTATACAGCCTAGCAGCATCCAGAGTGTATTTTATACAGCCTAGCAGCATCCAGAGTCTATTTTATACAGCCTAGCAGCATCCCGAGTTAATTTTATACAGCCTAGCAGCATCCCGAGTGTATTTTATGCAGCCTAGCAGCATCTGGAGTGTATTTTATACAGCCTAGCAGCATCTGGAGTGTATTTTATACAGCCTAGCAGCATCTGGAAATTATTTTATACAGCCTAGCAGCATCTATAGTGTATTTTATACAGCCTAGCAGCATCTGGAGTGTATTTTATACAGCCTAGCAGCATCTGGAGTGTATTTTATGCAGCCTAGCAGCATCTGGAGTGTATTTTATACAGCCTAGCAGCATCTGGAGTGTATTTTATACAGCCTAGCAGCATCTGGAGTGTATTTTATACAGCCTAGCAGCATCCAGAGTGTATTTTATACAGCCTAGCAGCATCCAGAGTGTATTTTATACAGCCTAGCAGCATCTGGAGTGTATTTTATACAGCCTAGCAGCATCCAGAGTGTATTTTATACAGCCTAGCAGCATCCAGAGTGTATTTTATACAGCCTAACAGCATCTGGAGTGTATTTCAATTATAGCCGAGTTGTAATTAATTTGTATAAAACCTCTAAAACATGTAGTGGCAGTTTCAGCTTCCACCATTACTAACATGTAGTGGCAGTTTCAGCTTCCACCATTATTAACATGTAGTGGCAGTTTCAGCTTCCACCATTATTAACATGTAGTGGCAGTTTCAACTTCCACCATTATTAGCATGTAGTGGCAGTTTCAACTTCCACCATTACTAACATGTAGTGGCAGTTTCAGCTTCCACCATTATTAACATGTAGTGGCAGTTTCAACTTCCACCATTATTAACATGTAGTGGCAGTTTCAGCTTCCACCATTATTAACATGTAGTGGCAGTTTCAACTTCCACCATTACTAACATGTAGTGGCAGTTTCAGCTTCCACCATTATTAACATGTAGTGGCAGTTTCAACTTCCACCATTATTAACATGTAGTGGCAGTTTCAACTTCCACCATTATTAACATGTAGTGGCAGTTTCAGCTTCCACCATTACTAACATGTAGTGGCAGTTTCAGCTTCCACCATTATTAACATGTTTACCTGGAGTTTACCTGGAGAGAGTTTCGGGGGTCAACGCCCCCGCGGCCCGGTCTGTGACCAGGCCTCCTGGTGGATCAGCGCCTGATCAACCAGGCTGTTGCTGCTGGCTGCACGCAAACCAACGTACGAGCCACAGCCCGGCTGATCAGGAACTGCCTTTAGGTGCTTGTCCAGTGCCAGCTTGAAGACTGCCAGGGGTCTGTTGGTAATCCCCCTTATGTGTGCTGGGAGGCAGTTGAACAGTCTCGGTCCCCTGACACTTATTGTATGGTCTCTTAACGTGCTAGTGACACCCCTGCTTTTCATTGGGGGGATGGTGCATCGTCTGCCAAGTCTTTTGCTTTCGTAGTGAGTGATTTTCGTGTGCAAGTTCGGTACTAGTCCCTCTAGGATTTTCCAGGTGTATATAATCATGTATCTCTCCCTCCTGCGTTCCAGGGAATACAGGTTTAGAAACCTCAAGCGCTCCCAGTAATTGAGGTGTTTTATCTCCGTTATGCGCGCCGTGAAAGTTCTCTGTACATTTTCTAGGTCGGCAATTTCACCTGCCTTGAAAGGTGCTGTTAGAGTGCAGCAATATTCCAGCCTAGATAGAACAAGTGACCTGAAGAGTGTCATCATGGGCTTGGCCTCCCTAGTTTTGAAGGTTCTCATTATCCATCCTGTCATTTTTCTAGCAGATGCGATTGATACAATGTTATGGTCCTTGAAGGTGAGATCCTCCGACATAATCACTCCCAGGTCTTTGACGTTGGTGTTTCGCTCTATTTTGTGGCCAGAATTTGTTTTGTACTCTGATGAAGATTTAATTTCCTCATGTTTACCATATCTGAGTAATTGAAATTTCTCATCGTTGAACTTCATATTGTTTTCTGCAGCCCACTGAAAGATTTGGTTGATGTCCGCCTGGAGCCTTGCAGTGTCTGCAATGGAAGACACTGTCATGCAGATTCGGGTGTCATCTGCAAAGGAAGACACGGTGCTGTGGCTGACATCCTTGTCTATGTCGGATATGAGGATGAGGAACAAGATGGGAGCTAGTACTGTGCCTTGTGGAACAGAGCTTTTCACCGTAGCTGCCTCGGACTTTACTCTGTTGACGACTACTCTCTGTGTTCTGTTAGTGAGGAAATTATAGATCCATCGACCAACTTTTCCTGTTATTCCTTTAGCGCGCATTTTGTGCGCTATTACGCCATGGTCACACTTGTCGAAGGCTTTTGCAAAGTCTGTATATATTACATCTGCATTCTTTTTGTCTTCTAGTGCATTTAGGACCTTGTCGTAGTGATCCAGTAGTTGAGACAGACAGGAGCGACCTGTTCTAAACCCATGTTGCCCTGGGTTGTGTAACTGATGGGTTTCTAGATGGGTGGTGATCTTGCTTCTTAGGACCCTTTCAAAGATTTTTATGATATGGGATGTTAGTGCAATTGGTCTGTAGTTCTTTGCTGTTGCTTTACTGCCCCCTTTGTGGAGTGGGGCTATGTCTGTTGTTTTTAGTAACTGAGGGACGACCCCCGTGTCCATGCTCCCTCTCCATAGGATGGAAAAGGCTCGTGATAGGGGCTTCTTGCAGTTCTTGATGAACACAGAGTTCCATGAGTCTGGCCCTGGGGCAGAGTGCATGGGCATGTCATTTATCGCCTGTTCGAAGTCATTTGGCGTCAGGATAACATCGGATAGGCTTGTGTTAATCAAATTTTGTGGCTCTCTCATAAAAAATTCATTTTGATCTTCGACTCTCAGTCTGGTTAGCGGCTTGCTAAAAACTGAGTCATATTGGGACTTGAGTATCTCACTCATTTCCTTGCTGTCATCTGTGTAGGACCCATCTTGTTTAAGTAGGGGCCCAATACTGGACGTTGTTCTCGATTTTGATTTGGCATAGGAGAAGAAATACTTTGGGTTTCTTTCGATTTCATTTATGGCTTTTAGTTCTTCCCGCGATTCCTGACTCCTAAAGGATTCTTTTAGCTTAAGTTCGATGCTTGCTATTTCTCTGACCAGTGTCTCCCTGCGCATTTCTGATATATTGACCTCTTTTAGCCGCTCTGTTATTCTTTTCCGTCGCCTGTAAAGGGAGCGCCTGTCTCTTTCTATTTTACATCTACTCCTCCTTTTTCTTAGAGGAATAAGCCTTGTGCATACATCGAGTGCCACCGAGTTAATCTGTTCTAGGCATAAGTTTGGGTCTGTGTTGCTTAGTATATCTTCCCAGCTTATATCGGTTAGGACTTGGTTTACTTGGTCCCACTTTATGTTTTTGTTATTGAAGTTGAATTTGGTGAATGCTCCCTCATGACTAGTCTCATTTTGTCGGTCTGGGGCTCCACGCATACATGTCTGAACCTCAATTATGTTGTGATCTGAGTATATTGTTTTTGATATGGTGACATTTCTTATCAGATCATCATTGTTAGTGAAGATGAGGTCTAGTGTATTCTCCAGTCTAGTAGGCTCTATTATTTGCTGGTTTAAATTGAATTTTGTGCAGAGATTTAAAAGCTCGTGTGAGTGTGAGTTTTCATCAGAGCTGCCTCCTGGTGTTATTACTGCAACAATATTATTTGCTATATTCCTCCATTTTAGGTGCCTTAAGTTGAAATCCCCCAGGAGCAAGATGTTGGGTGCAGGAGCTGGAAGATTTTCCAGACAGTGGTCAATTTTTAACAGCTGTTCCTGGAATTGCTGGGATGTTGCATCCGGAGGCTTGTAGACTACCACAATGACTAGGTTTTGGTTCTCGACCTTTACTGCTAAAACTTCCACTACGTCATTTGAGGCATTAAGCAGTTCTGTGCAAACAAGTGACTCTGCAATGTACAGGCCAACCCCCCCCTTTTGCCTGTTCACTCTGTCACATCTGTATAGGTTGTAACCTGGGATCCATATTTCGTTGTCCAAGTGATCCTTTATGTGGGTCTCAGTGAAAGCCGCGAACATTGCCTTTGCCTCTGCAAGCAGTCCACGGATGAAAGGTATTTTGTTGTTTATTGCTGGCTTTAGACCCTGTATATTTGCAAAGAAGAATGTTATCGGACTGGTGGTATTGTTGGTACTGGGGGGGGATTTTTTTTCCGGCATTAGTATCTGTATCTGTTGGTTTGGAGTGGAGGCCATCGACTGTGGTTCCACTCCAGGAATGACTGGATTTGGTGTACGATTTCTGCCATTTCCTGCCAGTTTTTTTTCCTTCCTGGCACTAAAAAACCTCTCCCTCTTGAGTGGCTGTGGCTACCCAGGTTTTCCCATGGCCTGGATGTTTTGTATCTTTTTGTCCCCTTTAGATGGTATGCCTGGCAATTTAAGTTATAGCACAGTCTTTCCTGTACTGAAGAGGTACACATTTCAGGGTGAAAAAGCTTACAGGAAGGGAGTTTGCATTTTCCTGTTGTCATATGGGCATGACATTTTCTAGGGTGGTCATAGTTGCATGTCCCATCTGTTTTTCCAGATTTCCCATGCCAGCAGATACCAAGTGCATAGTATGTGCACAGGCTTGGTTTCCGTTTGCCTTGGGTTTCTGTGACTGTATTCCCTGTTGGTGCATGTTTCCCTGTCTTATTCCTATCCTCCTTAGCACCAACAATGGAGCTCCCACCAGTTGTTTTTGGTAATTTATCCTCACTATTGCTATTGGAGTCCTCTTGTTTGCTATTTCCTGCGGTATTTCTGGTTTGCAATATTGGTTTTATCTTATCTTTGACTACACTTGTTTCCCTACTATGGCTCCTGTCCTCTATGAGGTCATTTATATGTATTCCTTCCTGCGTATAATTCCCGACTACCTGGACAAAATCTCCAGCTTCACCATTACTGTCTACCAGGACAGTATCTCCAGCTTCACCATTTCTGTCTCCCAGGACAGCACCTCCAGCTTCACCATTACTGTCTCCCAGGACAGTATCTCCAGCTTCACCATTACTGTCTCCCAGGACAGCACCTCCAGCTTCACCATTACTGTCTCCCAGGACAGCACTATCAGCCCCACATTTACTGACTACCAGGACATCACCTCCAGCCTTACAGTTTGTGACTACATGGCCAGTATCAAGGGCAGTACCATTCAGCCCGGACTTTTTATGTTCCCATCTGTTGTAGAAAGCTTCCAGGTTTTCTATGAAAGCAGCTTTGATGTTATCCTCTTTTAATACCCTTGTGATTTTAGTCCACAGATTTTCCTCATTTGGGCATACCCAAAAACACTTCTCTGTTTTAATACTGCTTGTAGCTAGTTCTGGGATATCTGCACAAGGAGCGTGACACCAATTTCCACAAAAATGACAATTTATCCATGTGGTAGCCCGTTTGTTTGACTGACCACAGACTACACACAGCTTCATAATGATTTGAATGGTTGATTTACTGCAAGTCTACTAGCAACCTCTTGAATATTATATTAATAACCTTAAATGAAGCTCTAGCTATTTGTATTTCTGTTTCTAACTCTTTTTGTATATTGGACAGCTTACCGTCACGTTCCTGATTTTTAATGTTTGTGTTTATAAGGGCGCCTACAAACCCATCCGTTTACAGTCTGCTTTATTGTCCAACGAAACTGTTTGAAACCAGTCCCGGGTTCGGACCAGTCAAGGTTCGGACCAGTCAAGGGTTCGGACCAGTCGATCTGCTCTGATCAGTGGGTCACTTATTTAAAACATACTGGTCGGTGATTTGAGCTAACACATGAAGGATCTACTGGAAATTATCTACCCGAGTAATATGTGATTTGACTGATACAAAAGTATAACTTGCGTGTTGAAGAGCCGGTGATATCTGGCAGCTCCTACAATGACGTACAGTCAACCTCTTTGTTTATCAATCGCTGTATCTGGCTTTTCTATTTTTGTTTTTCCGTCTCCACCACAATAAATGCTATATTATCACTATAGTTGACTGGTGCAAATTTTGGAGGAAGGACGCTTTTTCTGTAGTAATAATTGCTTCTCGTTGTGTATATTGCGACCGCTGGTAACTACAGGTTATATGAAATTCACAGTAACGTCTCGTATTTCAAGAAAATGAAACTAATGAAAGTCACTCCACTCCACTAAGTACCATTATAATACTGGTTAGTTGCTACTACAACACTGTATTCTGCTATTCACTGGTATCACTAGATTATATGCGAGTACACTAGCAGGCCAGGAAGATTATTAAAAACAGCTGACCTGTGGTAAGTTTCTGGCGACTTCTGGCACCTGCCTCTATAGGCTTATCACTTCATTTACAAATTCACCTGTTTTCAAATGACACTTTAGCCTTTATCATCAATATACTAGGGAGCCACTGTAGTATACACTATACACTATGTATACTCAATGCTTTCAGGGAGACTTTCTTTCCTCTGACACAACGTTCAATTATTATTATTTTTTTCACACGGGAAACAGGCCTATGATTCCCCTCTGGCAGTAAACTCTGCTAGGTAATGCACACTAATTCTCCTTTTTTGACTCAGTATATAATGTTTTCCGCCCAAGATTGGTTCCAGGCGCTAGAGGGATGTATCGTATAGGATTGATGACACAAATTAAAGTTCTAGCACGTAAGAGCGACCGTGAAAACACCAGAAAGCCGGGAGCACAACGAGGCACGCTGACGTCTTGGCTACCCTGTGGTATATCATGTAGTGGCAGTTTCAGCTTCCACCATTACTAACATGTAGTGGCAGTTTCAGCTTCCACCATTACTAACAACAGTGAAAGTAAGCAACATTTCCTTATCAAATTTTGCAAATTATTGTTGTTGCTTGTTTGATATGCCAATATATGAGTGATGATGGGGACCTGTACAATACACGTACAATACCTGTACAAACACGTTGTTTGTAGATGAATGGTTCAGAGAACCGACATGTTGATAAATTAGACACATGTGCAACTCTTGGGTATCTTTATTGGGAATTCTTCTCTTGACTAATTCTTGGGCACGACCTACTTCAACATTGAACAAATGTTACACGACCTATGACTGCTACACCTCTCCTGCCAACAGTTTATAAGCTCCTTCTCCGCACGTATGCCGTATTCTATTCAAGATTGATGGACTGACCACATCGACTCAAGGTTGAGGGACTGATTACCTCATTCTCCTCCTGTTCTTCAAGATTCTCCTTTGTATGGACTGATGAAGCCACTGCGTGGCGAAACGTTTCCTCAATAAAAATACCCAAGAGTTGCACATGTGTCTAATTTATCAACAAACACGTTGTAGCGAGTATAAGCTATTACCACCACCACTTACCACCACCAGCCACCGACATGTCATTAATGTTGACAAAATCAACATTTCTTTATCAAACTATAACAAACACATCAAAACTCACCACATGGACACCAAAAACACATTCTAAAGGTGAATACAATCTTGGTTGTCTTTGTAGTTTATTAAGAGCTACTCTGCCATCAGTATTGCTCCAGATGGACTACAAGATTCACAGTGGTGGTGTCTTCAACTCAAAACAATAATAGTGTCATAACTGTCCAGCAGTTAAAGTCATTTTCTTCTCCAGTCTTTCTGATTTATAATCCACCACCAACATATTCAACAACTGTATAGAATTATACAGGTTAGATAAATGACCGTAACGTATCTTACTGTAAATATTTCAGGAAGATACTTTTTATATCTTTCCAGAGTGAATGTTCTGCACTGGACTGATTGTAACTGAAAAAATGGATTGTACAAACTTTTGTTTAATACACAACAAAACCTCTTTTATTAAGAGTAAAATAGTAAACATCAATGTTCTAAAGTGTAATAATAATATAGAGCATTATTAAACAAATATTATTGACAGACAATATGGAATATCCATTGAATCATTTCACTTTCTATATAATGCAAATGATGGTTTAAGTAATGTTATATATAAATTTATTAAACAAAACAAGGAATACCAATACACATTACTGTACCTTTATTATAAGATACTTCTGGCTCCTTCCTTTGACTCTTACGGAACCTATAAGAAAGAGGCAATAATCTAGTAATAATTTATGTTGATTCGTCTGAAATTGTTTATCTTTGAAATGTTAGTAAAATAATTAATGTTGCTGGGAATATACAGTTAAAAATATACATAATTTGATTCATTGTAGACTGATGCTCATAATATGATTCACTGTAAACTGATGCTCATAATATGATTCATTGTAGACTGATGCTCATAATATGATTCACTGTAAACTGATGCTCATAATATGATTCATTGTAAACTGATGCTCATAATATGATTCATTGTAGACTGATGCTCATAATATGATTCACTGTAAACTGATGCTCATAATATGATTCATTGTAGACTGATGCTCATATGATTCACTGTAAACTGATGCTCATAATATGATTCATTGTAAACTGATGCTCATAATATGATTCATTGTAGACTCAGGTTCATAATATGATTCATTGTAAACTGATGCTCATAATATGATTCACTGTAAACTGATGCTCATAATATGATTCATTGTAAACTGATGCTCATAATATGATTCATTGTAGACTGATGCTCATAATATGATTCACTGTAAACTGATGTTCATAATATGATTCATTGTAAACTGATGCTCATAATATGATTCATTGTAAACTGAGGTTCATAATATGATTCATTGTAAACTGATGCTCATAATATGATTCATTGTAAACTGATGCTCATAATATGATTCATTGTAAACTGAGGTTCATAATATGATTCATTGTAAACTGATGCTCATAATATGATTCATTGTAAACTGATGCTCATAATATGATTCATTGTAAACTGATGCTCATAATATGATTCATTGTAAACTGAGGTTCATAATTTGATTCATTGTAAACTCAGGTTCATTGATATTTATATTTCAGAGACATGATAATTATATTTCGATTAGCAAAAAGTTAACAGATTTATCACTTATTCAACTGTCATTTATCACAGTTTTTTTTTTTTTTTTGTAAACTAGTAATTAGAATTTGGATGTGAGAGTTACATAAAAGTGTGGGGGAGTGACAAACACTGTTGGCACAATATTGATAAGAGTGACATCGCCATGCAGGCTAGTGTTGTCACAACACTGTTCTTGGATCACCATGTAGGCAAGTGTTGTCACAACACTGATGTTGGATCACCATGTAGGCAAGTGTTGTCACGACACTGATGTTGGATCACCATGCAGGTTAGTGTTGTCACAACACTGATGTTGAATCACCATGCAGGCTAGTGTTGTCACCACACTAATGTTGGATCACCATGCAGGCTAGTGTTGTCACAACACTGATGTTGGATCACCATGCAGGCTAGTGTTGTCACAACACAGATACTAATGCCGGAAAAAAAATCCCCCCCCAGTACCAACAATACCACCAGTCCGATAACATTCTTCTTTGCAAATATACAGGGTCTAAAGCCAGCAATAAACAACAAAATACCTTTCATCCGTGGACTGCTTGCAGAGGCAAAGGCAATGTTCGCGGCTTTCACTGAGACCCACATAAAGGATCACTTGGACAACGAAATATGGATCCCAGGTTACAACCTATACAGATGTGACAGAGTGAACAGGCAAAAGGGGGGGGTTGGCCTGTACATTGCAGAGTCACTTGTTTGCACAGAACTGCTTAATGCCTCAAATGACGTAGTGGAAGTTTTAGCAGTAAAGGTCGAGAACCAAAACCTAGTCATTGTGGTAGTCTACAAGCCTCCGGATGCAACATCCCAGCAATTCCAGGAACAGCTGTTAAAAATTGACCACTGTCTGGAAAATCTTCCAGCTCCTGCACCCAACATCTTGCTCCTGGGGGATTTCAACTTAAGGCACCTAAAATGGAGGAATATAGCAAATAATATTGTTGCAGTAATAACACCAGGAGGCAGCTCTGATGAAAACTCACACTCACACGAGCTTTTAAATCTCTGCACAAAATTCAATTTAAACCAGCAAATAATAGAGCCTACTAGACTGGAGAATACACTAGACCTCATCTTCACTAACAATGATGATCTGATAAGAAATGTCACCATATCAAAAACAATATACTCAGATCACAACATAATTGAGGTTCAGACATGTATGCGTGGAGCCTCAGACCGACAAAATGAGACTAGTCACGAGGGAGCATTCACCAAATTCAACTTCAATAACAAAAACATAAAGTGGGACCAAGTAAACCAAGTCCTAACCGATATAAGCTGGGAAGATATACTAAGCAACACAGACCCAAACTTATGCCTAGAACAGATTAACTCGGTGGCACTCGATGTATGCACAAGGCTTATTCCTCTAAGAAAAAGGAGGAGTAGATGTAAAATAGAAAGAGACAGGCGCTCCCTTTACAGGCGACGGAAAAGAATAACAGAGCGGCTAAAAGAGGTCAATATATCAGAAATGCGCAGGGAGACACTGGTCAGAGAAATAGCAAGCATCGAACTTAAGCTAAAAGAATCCTTTAGGAGTCAGGAATCGCGGGAAGAACTAAAAGCCATAAATGAAATCGAAAGAAACCCAAAGTATTTCTTCTCCTATGCCAAATCAAAATCGAGAACAACGTCCAGTATTGGGCCCCTACTTAAACAAGATGGGTCCTACACAGATGACAGCAAGGAAATGAGTGAGCTACTCAAGTCCCAATATGACTCAGTTTTTAGCAAGCCGCTAACCAGACTGAGAGTCGAAGATCAAAATGAATTTTTTATGAGAGAGCCACAAAATTTGATTAACACAAGCCTATCCGATGTTATCCTGACGCCAAATGACTTCGAACAGGCGATAAATGACATGCCCATGCACTCTGCCCCAGGGCCAGACTCATGGAACTCTGTGTTCATCAAGAACTGCAAGAAGCCCCTATCACGAGCCTTTTCCATCCTATGGAGAGGGAGCATGGACACGGGGGTCGTCCCTCAGTTACTAAAAACAACAGACATAGCCCCACTCCACAAAGGGGGCAGTAAAGCAACAGCAAAGAACTACAGACCAATAGCACTAACATCCCATATCATAAAAATCTTTGAAAGGGTCCTAAGAAGCAAGATCACCACCCATCTAGAAACCCATCAGTTACACAACCCAGGGCAACATGGGTTTAGAACAGGTCGCTCCTGTCTGTCTCAACTACTGGATCACTACGACAAGGTCCTAAATGCACTAGAAGACAAAAAGAATGCAGATGTAATATATACAGACTTTGCAAAAGCCTTCGACAAGTGTGACCATGGCGTAATAGCGCACAAAATGCGCGCTAAAGGAATAACAGGAAAAGTTGGTCGATGGATCTATAATTTCCTCACTAACAGAACACAGAGAGTAGTCGTCAACAGAGTAAAGTCCGAGGCAGCTACGGTGAAAAGCTCTGTTCCACAAGGCACAGTACTAGCTCCCATCTTGTTCCTCATCCTCATATCCGACATAGACAAGGATGTCAGCCACAGCACCGTGTCTTCCTTTGCAGATGACACCCGAATCTGCATGACAGTGTCTTCCATTGCAGACACTGCAAGGCTCCAGGCGGACATCAACCAAATCTTTCAGTGGGCTGCAGAAAACAATATGAAGTTCAATGATGAGAAATTTCAATTACTCAGATATGGTAAACATGAGGAAATTAAATCTTCATCAGAGTACAAAACAAATTCTGGCCACAAAATAGAGCGAAACACCAACGTCAAAGACCTGGGAGTGATTATGTCGGAGGATCTCACCTTCAAGGACCATAACATTGTATCAATCGCATCTGCTAGAAAAATGACAGGATGGATAATGAGAACCTTCAAAACTAGGGAGGCCAAGCCCATGATGACACTCTTCAGGTCACTTGTTCTATCTAGGCTGGAATATTGCTGCACTCTAACAGCACCTTTCAAGGCAGGTGAAATTGCCGACCTAGAAAATGTACAGAGAACTTTCACGGCGCGCATAACGGAGATAAAACACCTCAATTACTGGGAGCGCTTGAGGTTTCTAAACCTGTATTCCCTGGAACGCAGGAGGGAGAGATACATGATTATATACACCTGGAAAATCCTAGAGGGACTAGTACCGAACTTGCACACGAAAATCACTCACTACGAAAGCAAAAGACTTGGCAGACGATGCACCATCCCCCCAATGAAAAGCAGGGGTGTCACTAGCACGTTAAGAGACCATACAATAAGTGTCAGGGGACCGAGACTGTTCAACTGCCTCCCAGCACACATAAGGGGGATTACCAACAGACCCCTGGCAGTCTTCAAGCTGGCACTGGACAAGCACCTAAAGGCAGTTCCTGATCAGCCGGGCTGTGGCTCGTACGTTGGTTTGCGTGCAGCCAGCAGCAACAGCCTGGTTGATCAGGCGCTGATCCACCAGGAGGCCTGGTCACAGACCGGGCCGCGGGGGCGTTGACCCCCGAAACTCTCTCCAGGTAAACTCCAGGTAAACACTGATGTTGAATCACCATGCAGGCTAGTGTTGTCACCACACTAATGTTGGATCACCATGCAGGCTAGTGTTGTCACAACACTGATGTTGGATCACCATGTAGGCTTGTGTTGTTACAACACTGATGTTGGATCACCATGCAGGCTAGTGTTGTCACAACATTGATGTTGGATCACCATGCAGGCTAGTGTTGTCACAATACTGATGTTGGATTACCTTGTAGGCTAGTGTTGTCACAACACAGATGTTGCATCAGCATGTGGTTAGTGTTGTCACAACATTTATGTTGGATCACCATATAGGCTAGTGTTGTCACAACACTGATGTTGCATCAGCATGTAGGCTAGTGTTGTCACAACACTGTTGTTGGATCACCAAGGAAGCATTGTTGTAAGAACACTCCTCTTCAAGGGGAGGCTCCTTGACGAGGCAAAGAGGCTTCTGGTCTGAGGATCTGAACCTTTCAGTTTTCTTCCTCTGAGCAAACCTAAATACCCCACATTCCTCCCTCCCCTACTTCATCCTTCCCATCCTTCCTTTCCCATCCCTATCTTTCCCCCATCCCTGCCCTCTCCTTCCTTTCCTGCTCTTGGCCTTTCGGGTCTTCCCCTCTAAAATTCTAGCTCCCAGGTTGGGAAGAGCATCCTTATCCAACCCATTCCACTGAGGTCCTTGGTGGTGGCTCTGCTTGCAATGAAATCTACATCATCTTGGAATGACCCTCTTCCCCTCTGGAGTTCCAGGGGGTGGCTTAGAGTGTCCTTCAGGTGAAGGGTGTATCTCTGGAGACTGTCTGTCGGTTCTGGGATGTAGTGGCCGAAGGAGGAATGCCTTTTGGCGGGCTTCTGACTGCCCTCTCTTTTGTCCATGGAGGTGTCTTGGTGATTGTGAGGTTGCTATCCTGGATTGCTGGTTAGCCGGTATGAAAGATAGGGTAAGGTACGTGTTCCATGCTGCATCTGCCCTGCTGGATGAACTGAGGGCCCTCTTGGGCGCAGAAGGGTATTTATGATGTCTTTCATTCCTCCTGGGAGCTATTATCTCCATATTCCCCTCTTGTCTCGCCCTTTTTTTAAATAAATAAAAAATGAGACACTTATCATGGTGACCCATACCCATGAGCTGCCTCCTCCCAGACCTTTTCCTGCAGCACCCCCTACATTATTATAATCAGAATAAGCTCTAAATCAATAAGGGTCATACAGTGCTGTGGGGCAGTATGTAGTGAAGAGGTTATAATCAGCTAGGTGGAGAGTGGATCAGAGGTGAGGGAAGAAAAGGGATGAAAGGGACGCTAAACGCGATGTGTCAAAGTTTATAATAAGCCAGATGCTGAAAAAAAAAGTAAAAATGTGCTTGGGAGTCAAAGGTGGGGTCGTCTGCAAGTAGAGAAGTTAAAGTTACAATGGTAGGGCGGCAGCATTGGAGGTAAATCCTGCGAGCTCGCTGGTAAATTGGGTAATCGACAAGGAAGTGAAGAACCGAAATAGGGACCTGACAAGCCTCACAGAGAGGAATATGGCGTCTGTCCATGAGATATCCATGGGTAAGGTGTGTATGACCAATGTGGAGCATGAAATCGCAGTCTCCCGAGAGCGGCAACGGGTTTAATAAAGCGCAATTTGTTACGGCGTATACCCAACCACCGTTGCTGGCAACAGCAGCGGAGATGGGCAGAGATGGCTGGAAATTAGTTCCTGTATGGAATACCTCTGTAAGAAACCAGAGATCATCCACTGCTGACCACGCAGTAGCATCTGCCTGCTCATTGCCCTGCACACCAATGTGACCAGGGACCCAGCAGAAAATGACACCTTTATTCTTGATAGCCACGCGGCGCAGTGTTTAAGTACAGCACTGAGGGAATCCGAAATGATCACGAAGGTTGAAGGAGACATATATGTAATATGAAGAAGTGCTATAAGGATGGCACACAACTCGGCAGTAAAAAGACTAGCTGAGTGTAACAAGTGGCCTTGGACCACGTCATCAGCAAAAACTGCCACGAACCCAACACCATCAGCATCAGCAGATTTAGAACCATGTATATACAAAGCAATGGCATGAGCATGTGACTGGAAGTGTTCGAGAAAAAGAGAGTGAGTAGCAGGAAATAAGTAAGAAAGCTTTGGCTCACAGTAGTGGGGGGAGCAGACATAAACTGTCGGAACTTCCCGAGGAGGAAGGGAAAAGGCAGACGCTCAATGAATGTACAAGGAGGGGGGGGCAACTGAAGAGAAGAGCAGAGTGAGTGAATGCAAAGAGAAAACGGTCGGAGCAGGCAGGGGCGTCGAGCAAACAGTGGGTTCCTACTAATGTCTGAGACTAACCTTTATGTGGAAGGAAGATAAAGATCATGAATGCAGACAAAATAACGAAGACAATGAGCATCACGACAATCAGCCAGGGAAGGAACATTTGCTTCTGCATAGAGGCTTTCAACATAGGGTGAACGAAAGGCACCAAGGCACAGACGGAGACCTTGGTGATGAATGGGATCTAACTTAGACAGAGTTTCAGGAGAGGCCGCAGAATAGGCTTGGTCACCATAATCTAGCTTGGAGAAGACTAAGGGGGAATGGAAACGGAGGAGAGTGTGACGATCTGCTCCCCATGAATTATTTGCAAGAACCTTAAGGAGATTTAGCCGGCCATGGCAAGTTGTCTTTAAAGAAGAAATGAGAGGTCTCCACATCAGCCGG
>NC_091309.1:45465463-45537963 GCF_038502225.1 Cherax quadricarinatus
TGAAGTCAGAACCTCCAACGCACCTAAGAGCACAAATCTAATATTTCTACAGTGTACAATACACAAGTGTTTATAATATGTAGCTGATCAGAGAACACAGTCGCAAGTTATCAAAGAAACAAAAGAGAAAAATATACATCCATATTATCCCGTGAAAGGTATTACTAGTTTGTATTTAAATATTTATGATGAAATTTATATCATAATTATTCAGTTTAAAACAAATGAGGTATGTAATATTTACCTAAAGTAAATAACCAAAACAAGAATGATGATCACGAAAAAGGGAATGATGATCAGCCACCAGAGAGTTGATGTCGGGACCTCCACGGGCGGCACCACTTCACCTGCACCATAAAATATATTTTAAAAATATGTTGCTTAGTGTGTAAATAATGTGAATGAATATAATTAAACTATTTAACAAAACTTCTTAAAGATTTTAGGAAGGAAAGAGAAAGTTCCACTGGTGGATGATGTTCATGAGACAATTATACAGAGTAAATCATTATATTACACGGATTTGTTATGTTTTGGTTATTACACTACTGAAAAATGGTGGCACACTTTTATACAACACTTCGTGTAGAAAAAATTCCCCAGCTCAAGCTGCCGCCTTATTGTGGGTCAGCAGGGGAGACCCTGCCACCATCCCCTGCCACCATCCACTGCCACCATCCCCTGCCACCCCCAACACTCCCACCACCACCATCCCAGCCTTGTTGTGGGTCAGAGGGGGAGACCTCCCACCATCCCCTGCCACCATCCCCTGCCACCCCCGACACTCCCGCCACCACCATCCCAGCCTTGTTGTGGGTCAGAGGGGGAGACCTCCAACCATCCCCTGCCACCCCTGACACTCCCACCACCACCATCCCAGCCTTGTTGTGGGTCAGAGGGGGAGACCTCCCACCAACCCCTGCCACCCCCCGACACTCCCACCACCACCATCCCAGCCTTGTCGTGGGTCAGAGGGGGAGACCTCCCATCATTCCCTGCCACCCCCGACACTCCCACCACCACCATCTGAGCTTTCAGTTCCATTCTGTCTTCAGTTCCATTCTGTGTTTTGATCTTTTAATTACCATATCTTGTATCTGCCAAGCAATCATGGCACAAGGTAAGCATACTAGTGTTGCTGAAAATGGCAAGAAAAGGTATAAGCATTGAAATCTTAGAGTTAACGAAGAAAATGGAGATATTAGACAAGAGATAACCTGTGCAATTAAAAAAATGAGGTAAGTTTATTTGTTTGTGTGATGAATAACTGACTGATTTACTGACTGACATGACTTGTTTACTGACTGACTTGACTGCTTTACTGACTGACTTGACTGCTTTACTGACTGACTTGACTCCTTTACTGACTGACTTGACTGATTTACTGACTGACATGACTGACTTACTGACTGACTGGACTGATTTACTGACTGAGTGTACTGATTTACTGACTTGACAGATTTACTGACTGACTTAAAGTTAGACTTTTTCACTGAAGAAGACCCTGAAATGGTGTCTAGAACAGCTGATGCCTTACCATCAGTTGCATAATGTACTGCAGGGTAAAACAGAACAGAAATCCATTACAGAATTTATGCACACTCCAGTACAACCATTGACTTGAGTACCAGAACCTCTACCATCCACCTCAGCTCAGTAGAGCCACAACATAACTCACCAATCTCTTCACAATCATCAATGAACACCATTACCCTCAATTTAAGGTAAGAAATATTATTATTTAT
Organism: Cherax quadricarinatus; assembly: GCF_038502225.1. NCBI lineage: Eukaryota > Metazoa > Arthropoda > Malacostraca > Decapoda > Parastacidae > Cherax > Cherax quadricarinatus. The sequence goes on from NC_091309.1 coordinate 45,467,209, forward strand.
GTTTCATATGTAGTCTTAAGCAGTAAAAACAACATAATACATCACGACAATGAACTATAATTACATATTCACTTTTATTTTTGTAAGATCTGGTGGTCTAAAAAAAAAAATTTTTTTTTGGCTTTTTTTGGGCTCGCAGGAACGTAACCCTATTTTTACCATAAGCTCTTCAGTTTATCTAACATTGATTTACCTAACACAGCATATTCAGGAACGTAACTACCGTGTAATATAATGGTCTACTGTACATCAGTGGGGTAAAACAGTAACCTATAATATTAAGAAAAATGCCTTGAAATTTAATACAAAAATTATGTTCAGATAAACAGCGATTTGATGAAATATTATAAACTAGTAACTGTAAATGCCCATAACTTAGAAAAGATGTTTTATAACACTCAGAACTAAATTACATTGCTCTTAAATTCGGCGTAATGCATACTTGGAGTATACCTCAAGGATGTTTTTATCAACACCTTCACATCTCAGTTCATAATCATGCCTCAGGGTTAATCAGGACCTGATCAACCAGGCTGTTACTGCAGGCCTCATGCAAACCAACATAAAACCACAGACTGACTGATCAAATACTGAATATAGGTGTCTGTCTAGCTAACTCTTGAAGACAGCTAAGGGGCCATTGGTAATCCCCTTTATGTATACTGGAAGGCAGTTGAATATTCTTGTTCCACTGACACACACATTGTGTAATCTCCAAGTGTAATCACGGCAACATCCCCCCTCCCACTGCTTTTCAGTGGGGTAGGGGATGTTGCATCGCCTGCCGAATCTTTTGCTGTGGTAGATTTGGACTAGTCCCTCAAGGACTTTTCAGGTATAAATTATGATGTATCTCTTTCACCTGCATTCCAATGGACTTCTAAAATCCCCAGTAATTTAGGTGTTTGATTGTACTAAATACGTGCAGTGAAAGTTCTCTGAATATTCTCCAGATCTGCAATTATGCCTGCTGTGAAAGGAGCTATTAGTGGACAGGAGTATTCCATCCAAGAGAGAACAAATGATTTAAAGAGAATCATCACTAGCTTGGCATCTCTTGTTTTGAAAGTTCTCATTATCCATCCTATAATTTTCCTAGCAGATGTCATAGAGACATTACTGTGATCTTTAAAAATGAGATTCTCTGATATTATCAGTACCAAGTCCTTCACATTAAGTAACTAAGCAAGTTTATTCAGGTATACACAAATACAGTTACTTGGATTATCATATATAGCAGCATATATGTAAAGTACCTGGGATAACCCAAAAAAGCCAGACAGAGTGGCTTATTTCCATATGGGTCCTTTTTCACTCTATTGTGTAGTTAGAATTTGTTTTGTTCTCCAGTCTAGTTTGTATTTCCTCAAGTTTTTCATAGAGGAGTAATTGAAATTTGTCCTCATTGAACTTCATATTGTTTTCTGTTGCCCATTTGAAGACTTTATTTATATCCTCTTCGAAATTTGTAATGTCCTCAATGGATCACACTGTCATACAGATTCTAGTATCGTCAGCCAAGGAAGACAGGGTGTACATTTCTGTTCATGTTAGATATGAGGATGAGGAAGATGGGAGTGAGTACTGCACCTTGGGGAACAAAGCTTTTCACTGTAGTCGCCTATAACTGGACTTTGTTTACTCTCTTTGTGTTTTATTGGTTATAAAGTTAAAAAACCCATCTACCCACTTTTCCAGTTATTTCTTTATCACGCATTTTTTGTGCTGATACACCATGATTGCACTTGTCGAGGGTTTTTGCAAAGTCAATGTATACTATATCTGCATTCTGTTTGTCCTTCAGTGTATCCAAGACCATATCATAGTGATCAAGTAGTTATGAGAAGCCGAGCGACCTTCCCTGAACCCATGTTGCCCTGGGTTGTACAACTAATGGGTATCCAAGTAGTTGACGATTTTGCTTCTTAGAACCCTTTCAAAGATTTTTATGATGTGGGAAGTTAGTGCTATCGGTCTGTAATTCTTTACAATTGCCTTACTGCCATCTTTGTTGAGTGGGGCTGTATCCGTTGCTTTTAGCGACTGAGGGACGACCCCTGTGTCTCTGTTCCCTCTACACAAAATATTAAGGCACGTGACAGGGGTTTCTTGCAGCTCTTGATGAACATGGATTTCCAAGAGTCTGGACCTGGGGAAGAGTGCATGAACATCTCGTTTGTTCCTTTTTCAACGTTCACTGGTGCTAGGCTTATATAAAAAATTCTGGAACTGTTAACAAGATTTTGAGTTTCGGTCATAAACAAAACATCATTTACCTTTAGTCTGATTAACGACTCGCTGAACATTGAATCATTCTGAAATTTCAGTATCTAACTCATTTCTATGTTGTTACCATTGAAAGTCTCATCCGGATGTGGTTTTCGACCTAGAATTGGCATATGAAAAAAAAATATTTTGGATTTCTTTCTTTAATTTCTTACCTGGATCCTGCATGTTTCGGTCATAAAAAAATATTTTTTTTATGACAAAGACTCAAAATTCGGTCATTTAAAAAATCTCTGATATTATTTTAACACCAGAAGACTTCGAAAACGCAATAAATGACATGCCCATGCATTCTGCCCCAGGCAGAACTGCAAGAAGCCCCTGTTACCTGCCTTTAGCATTCTATGGAGAGGAAACATGGACACAGGGATCATACCAGTCACTAAAAACAACAGTCATAGCCCCACTCTACAAAGTTGGAAGTAAAGCAATTACAAAGAAGAACAGACCAACAGAACTAAAGTCCTTTATCATAAAAAACTTTGAAAGGTTTCTAAGATGCAAGATAGCCAACTACCTAGATACCCATCAGTTACATAACCCAGGGCAACATGGATTCAGAGCAGGTTGCTCCTGACTGTCCCAACTACTGGACCACTTTGATAAGGTCCTCGATGCGCTAGAGCAGTGGTTTCCAAACTTTTTCAGCTTGTTACCCAATTTAACATGCCACATAAAGCATGTTACCCCTTTCACAAAATGTTGTTATTATTGATATATATGGCTAAACGTGAACGTATACAGCCTCGCATACTCTGCTAATCCTAGCAAAACCATTGAAAACGTAAGAACCACACATACATTATATATAAAATTAATAATAGCTAAAAATTCACACAGTGGGTAAATACTAACTATATACTGCACAGGGCAGTACACATACATACCAGCTTATGTATACCTCGGCTGATGCTCACAGATAAACTGACAGTGTGAAATAGAGGCAGCCTCAGGAAGTGAGTGACGCGTACTGGACAGGTCGATCTGGGCTACTGAGTGACTTTTGTCCTGAAGCATACTTGTCAAAATACTTTTGGGTTTCCACACACTTAGCTATATATTTCTTCTTTTCTAATACTGTATATTAGTTTTTGATGTTTATTGTTATTTGGTTTAACTTTATTACTTACTTATAATAGGTTTACTTTACAACTTTATATACTAAGACAAAGTTAACAATAATCCTCATACCGGGTACCGCATTGTTTTCTTGATTTTCAGAATTCATAACTTTTTTTCTGTCACCCCTCCATTACCCCCCAAAAATGGTTAAATTACCCCCAGGGGGTAATTTACCCCCAGTTTGGGAACCACTGCGCTAGAGGATAAACAAAATGCAGATAAAGAAATAACACAGAGGGTAATAGTAAACAGAGTCAAGTCTGAGGCGGCTACAGTGAAAAGCTCTGTTCCACAAGGCACAGTACCTGCTCCCATCCTGTTCCTCATCCTCATATCTGACGTGGACAAAGATGTAAGTCACAGCACCTTGTTTTCCTTTGCAGATGACACCCAAAATTGCATGACAGTGTCATCCATCAAAGACACCACAAGACTCCAAGCGAATATCAATCAAATCTTTAATTGGGCCGCAGAAAATAAAATGAAGTTCAATGAGGAGAAATTTCAATTAGTCCGATGTGGAAAACTTGTGGAAATTAAAACTGTATCAAACTATAAAACAGAGTCAAACCACACAACAGAGTGAAAAACTATTGTGAATGACCTGGTAGTGATAATGTCAGCGGATTTCACTTTCAAAGATCACAATAACTTATCTACCACATCTGCTAGAAAAATGATAGGATGGATAACGAGAACTTTGAGATCTAGGGTTGCCAAGCCCATGATAATTCTTTTCAAATCACTTGTTCTCTCGTGGCTGGAATACTGTTGTACCCTAACGACCGCTTTCAGGGCAGTCAAAATTGCTAACCTGGAGAATGAACAGAGAACCTTCATGACACATATAAGTACAATAAAGCACGAAAATCCTAGAGGGATAGTACCAAATTTGCATACGGAAATCACTCCCTACGAATGCAAAAGACTCGGCAGGAGCTGCAACGTTCCCCCAGTGAAAAGCAGGGACGCCACGAGTACACTAAGAGACAACACAATAAGTGTCAGGGGGCCAAGCCTGTTCAACTGCCTCCCAGTATACATAAGATTATAATTATTATAATCAAGGAAAGCGCTAAATCGACAAGGGTCATACAGCACTGTGTGGCAGAAAATAGTGCTGGGGTTATAAGCAGCTAGGTGAAGAGGGGATCAGAGGTGAGGGGAGAAAAGGGCTGGAAGGGACACTAAGGGCTACCTGGAGTTTACCTGGAGAGAGTTCCGGGGGTCAACGCCCCCGCGGCCCGGTCTGAGACCAGGCCTCCTGGTGGATCAGAGCCTGATCAACCAGGCTGTTGCTGCTGGCTGCACGCAAACCAACATACGAGCCACAGCCCGGCTGATCCGGAACTGACTTTAGGTGCTTGTCCAGTGCCAGCTTGAAGACTGCCAGGGGTCTGTTGGTAATCCCCCTTATGTGTGCTGGGAGGCAGTTGAACAGTCTCGGGCCCCTGACACTTATTGTATGGTCTCTTAACGTGCTAGTGACACCCCTGCTTTTCATTGGGGGGATGGTGCATCGTCTGCCAAGTCTTTTGCTTTCGTAGTGGGTGATTTTCGTGTGCAAGTTCGGTACTAGTCCCTCTAGGATTTTCCAGGTGTATATAATCATGTATCTCTCCCTCCTGCATTCCAGGGAATACAGGTTTAGGAACCTCAAGCGCTCCCAATAATTGAGGTGTTTTATCTCCGTTATGCGCGCCGTGAAAGTTCTCTGTACATTTTCTAGGTCGGCAATTTCACCTGCCTTGAAAGGTGCTGTTAGTGTGCAGCAATATTCCAGCCTAGATAGAACAAGTGACCTGAAGAGTGTCATCATGGGCTTGGCCTCCCTAGTTTTGAAGGTTCTCATTATCCATCCTGTCATTTTTCTAGCAGATGCGATTGATACAATGTTATGGTCCTTGAAGGTGAGATCCTCCGACATGATCACTCCCAGGTCTTTGACGTTGGTGTTTCGCTCTATTTTGTGGCCAGAATTTGTTTTGTACTCTGATGAATTTCCTCATGTTTACCATATCTGAGTAATTGAAATTTCTCATCGTTGAACTTCATATTGTTTTCTGCAGCCCACTGAAAGATTTGGTTGATGTCTGCCTGGAGCTTTGCAGTGTCTGCAATGGAAGACACTGTCATGCAGATTCGGGTGTCATCTGCAAAGGAAGACACGGTGCTGTGGCTGACATCCTTGTCTATGTCGGATATAAGGATGAGGAACAAGATGGGAGCGAGTACTGTGCCTTGTGGAACAGAGCTTTTCACCGTAGCTGCCTCGGACTTTACTCTGTTGACGACTACTCTCTGTGTTCTGTTAGTGAGGAAATTATAGATCCATCGACCGACTTTTCCTGTTATTCCTTTAGCACGCATTTTGTGCGCTATTACGCCATGGTCACACTTGTCGAAGGCTTTTGCAAAGTCTGTATATATTACATCTGCATTCTTTTTGTCTTCTAGTGCATTTAGGACCTTGTCGTAGTGGTCCAATAGTTGAGACAGACAGGAGCGACCTGTTCTAAACCCATGCTGACATAAGGTCAAAAAGTGTTTGTAAGTCAAAGGCAGAACCGTCTGCAAGAAGGGAAGATACGGTAAGAGTGGCAGGTCGGCGGCAGTGTTTGAGGTAAATCCTACAAGCTCGCTGGTAAATCGGGCAATCTACAAGAAAGTGAAGAACCAAAATAGGGACCCGACAAACCTCACAAGGAGGAAGAGGGTGTCGGTCCGTGAGATACCCATGGCCAATGCGAAGACGAGAGAGCGTAGTCTCCCAAGCACAGCAACGGTGGTAAGAAGATGGCCACAAACCTAAAAGTGGTTTATTAGAGCGCAATTTCATATGGTGCATGTTTGACCACCGTTGTTGCCAACGGCTGCGAGGACGGGCAGAGATGACTGGTAAATAATCTCAAAACGGAATACCTCTATAGGAAACCGGAAGCTCATGTACTGCTGACCGCACAGCAGCAACCTCTTGTTCATTGCCCTGCACATCAATGTGTCCAGGGACCCAACAGAAAATATCGTCTTTGTTTTTGCTAGCCACACGGTGCAACCATAGTTGAATACGGAGGACTAATGGATGAGGTGAATCAAATTGTTTAATGGCTTGTAAGGCACTGAGGGAATTTAAAATGATCACAAACGTCGAAAGAGACATATATGTAATACGGAGAAGTGCTATGAGGATGGCATACAACTCGGGAGTAAAAATACTAGCTGAGTCTAACAAATGTCCTTGGACAACATCGTCAGGGAACACCGCCGCGAACCCAACTTCATCAGAAGATTTAGAACCATTTGTATAAGTTATAAACAGCAATGGCATGAGCATGCGATCGGAAGTGATCAAGAAAAAGAGAGCGAGAAGCAGTCGTAGGTAGGAGAGCATTGGCGGAGGGCAGTAGGGGAGAACAGACTTAAACCGTTGGAAACTCACAAGGAAAAAGGGAAAAGGCTGTTGCTAAATGAACATACCAGGGAGGTAAGTGGAGAGAAGAGCAGAGTGAGTGAAGACGAAGAGAAAACGGTTGAAGTAAGCAGGGGCGTCGAACAAATAATGGGCTTTTACTAATGTCTGAGAACAACCTATACGTAAAAGAAACATGATGATCATGAGAGCGGACAAAGTAATGAAGGCAATGAACATCACGGCAATCAGCTAAGGAACATTCGCCTCGGTATAGACACTTTCAACAGGGGATGAACGAAAAGCACCAAGGCATAAACGTAGACCTTGATGATGGATGGGAGCTAACTTAGAGAGAGTGGTAGGAGAAGCTGCAGAATAGACTTGGTCTCTATAATTCAGCTTGGACAAAACTAGTGTGGAATGCAAACGGAGGAGAGTCCGGCGATCTGCTCCCCATGAACGATGCGCGAGAATTTTCAAGAGATTTAGCCAACTATAGCAAGCAGCCTTCAAAGAGGAAATGTGCGGTTTCCATGTCAACTTGCGATCGAAGAGAAGGCCAAGAAACTTGACCATGTCACATTCTGGAATATGTGAACCGTGTAAATACAATGGAATATTTGGGACAAGGGGACGTCTAGTGAAGGTAATGAAATGAGTTTTTGTACTAGGAAATTTAAATCCATGAGAAATGGCCCAATGGGAAACCCGGTCAGATACATCCTGAAGGGAGGCCACTACCAGGCAACAGTCAGCACCTGCATAAGCTATAGCAAAGTCATCCATATAGAGTGACAACCAAATATGCGATGGAAGAACGGAAGGTAGGGCATTTATGGCCAAGAGAAAAAGGGTAGTGCTAAGGGCACAACCTTGTGGGACACCCTCGGCCTGAACAGTCTGAGGAAAGCGAGGCGCCAACCCGGACATGAAAATGTCTGTCAGATATGAAAGCAGTAAGGAAAGCTGGCAGATTACCGCGGCCTAAAGAGTGGGCTTGGGCAAAAATGTTATACCTCCAAGTGGTGTTATATGCCTTCTCAAGATCAAAAGAGACTGCTAGGATGGAGTGTTTGTTTGCAAAGGCATTTCGTATGTATGTATCTATTTGAAGCAAGGGGTTCAAAGTAGAGCGGCCTGTGCGAACGCCATATTGGTGAGGAAAAAGACTTTTGTGAGTCTCCAAATACCATATCAGACGTCTATTCATCAATCGCTCCATCACCTTGCAGACTACATTGGTCAGAGCAATGGGACAATAGTGAGAGGAATCAAGCCCCGAAGTGCTTGGTTTGTGAAACGTTAGGACAATGGCAGATTTCCACTAATAAAGGAGAACTCCTCACGTCCAAATAAGATTGAAAAGACGCAAAAGGACTGTAAGGGCAGTAGAATGCAGATGTTTTAGCATACTGATATGAATATCATCAAGCCCAGCTGCGATGACTGGCAGGCTGAAAGCATGGAAGAGTGAAAGGTACATTATATGGCTCCAATCCATCAAAGGAGAAATCAAAGGGCAATTGCTCCTTGGTGAACTGAGACGTAAGAAATGAGGGACAATGGTGAAGCCCTTGGGTGACACGGACAATATAGTTTCCGAGTTCCATGGCAACCTCAAGAGGTTCTGCAACATTAACACAAGCAACCAGCAAAACAGGAGCTGGGTTTGGAGTGTACTTGCCACACAACTTCCGTACCTTCTTCCAAACCACACAGATACGGGAAGACGAGGTAATGATAGACACATAGTCTTGCCAACAAGTGCATTTAGCGTCGCATATGACGCAGCGAGCAACTGCCCTTGCCCACTTAAAATTCAAAAAATGATCTGAGGTCCGATTATATCGATAACGGCTCCATGCAGCACGTTTCAAACGCACTGCAGGAGCACACCCAGGAGACCACCAAAACAAGCATGTCTGAGAATGCCTGCCTGAAGTTTGAGGAATAGAATGTGATGCCACAGTCAAAACTAAGGTCAAAAACTGGTGCACTACTTCATCAACAGAGGAAGAAAGAGGGTCCCCTCAAAAAGTGGTAAGATGAGAGTATAAGTCCCAATTTGTTCGAGCAAATTGCCATGGGGGGCTACGAGGCAGTCGGGAATATGTAGTAGAAGTAAGAAAAATAGAAAAGTGATCACTGTTGTATAAATCTGGGAGGACAGACCAAGTGTAATCAAATGCAATTGACGAGGAACAGATAGGAAGATGAATGCAAGAGAGAAACTGAGTGCGAGAGTCAATGAGTCTTGGGTATGAGCACCTGTATTTAAAACATGAAGAGAATGAGAAGCGAGAAGAGTCTCCAACTGATCACCACGAGAGCCACAGTGGGACCCTCCCCATAGATGATAGCGAGTGTTAAAATCACCTAACAACAAAATGGGCAGCAGTAGAGAAGAAATAAAAAACGCAATAACAGAGATACCGAATGCACGGGAAGGGGAAATATATAGAGAGTAAACTGTATACCATCTGTGCAAATAAATAAGAGCTTCAGTATAATGCAGCAGAAAACAAGCATAAACTTGTTGATATGGTATACCAAAGCATACATGAAGCGCACTCTCATTAAATGATTCATTCGTCCAAAACTGGACGAATAACAGCTGAACGAATTTTAGGCTCTTGTAGCCCAACACATATTAGGGAAAACTGGGAGAGCAACACTTCGAGCTCTCCCCAATTACCTATGAGGCCACGAATATTCCATTGTATATAAAACATTATTTACAAAGACAGGTATACTAACAAGGAGAGGCGATAAAATCTATGGGATATTAGGGTCAGTGAAGTCATCGTGTGGGGGCAACGGTAAGCATGTAAGCAAGGAGGATTCAGAATGCTGTGAAGGAAAAGATTGTTGCAAGGGTCATGACAAAGAAGGGGTAGAAGGAGGTGCGTCGGTGTCCATCAAGGGTTTCGTCTCCACAATATAGTTGGAGATAGCATCAAGTGTCTGTTGTGATAGAAACACAGGCCTTATCTCTAGGCTTTATTGAACATAGAATCTTCATAGTACTTCTGCAAGAACAAAATATAATGACTAGTACATCTAATAATGGCTTCTACAGGGATGGTGATGTCTTGCATATGTCAAGAGAAAAGTTATAACTACAGGCCACATATTTAAACTCACCATGTAATCTGCATCGCTGATAAATGGATAAAGTAGGAGAGAATCACACACCATGTGTTGGTGCCCATGACACACACCAAACTGTTGTTGTTGTTAAGGGCCCCTAGAGGTGGTGCAGTATTATCCTGCTGCTGCTCCCCACAGGACCAGTATCACTACAATCTCCCCCTTCTAAAATATCAGAGACAGTAATCTCCCAAACTTTTAGGTGGGCGACGTACACGTCCCGACCTTCGTAGCCCTTGAGCCTCTTCACCAGGTTCGATATTTTCCAGCGGGGTTTGATTAACTGCTGGAGCAGAATCCTCTATTTCCATAGGGGTAGTCTCAAGGGGCTTTCCAGGAGAAAACGAAGCATCTTTCACATCTATTGGTGTATCTTGAGATTCCACACTAATAGGGATTTCAACTGGGGCTAAATGTCTTGTAGATACTGTAGTCTCTTCACCATTTTGGTAGCGAATGTGGGCGTAATGTGGATTAGCTTGCAGGAGCTCTACCTCTTCCACTAAAGGATCCGTCTTGTTCATCCTACGGTGACTCTTCAGGAGAACGGGTCCAGGATGACATAACCAAGTGGGCACGGAGGCTCCCGTAGAGGAACGACGTGAATAGTTGAGGAGTCTTTCATGAGGGGTTGCATTAGTAGCTGTGCACAGCAGTGATCTAATAGAGTGAAGAGCATCAGGTAGGACAGTTTGCCAGTGTTGAACAGGTAGATTGCGCGACTTTAATGTCATTGTAACTGCCTTCCATATAGTACCATTGAACCTCTCCACTTGACCATTGCCTTGAGGGTTGTAGCTTGTTGTTCTGCTGCAGGCAATACCTTTGCTAGCCAAAAACTCCTGAAGTTCGTTACTCATGAACGAGGATCCCTTGTCTGAATGGATATAAGCTGGCATACCAAAAATAGAGAACAACTGTGAAAGACAACTAATAACAGTTGAAGCAGCCATATTTGCACAGGGGAATACAAAGGGAAACCTTGAATATTCATCTACTATGTTAAGGAAATACCTATTCTGATTTGTGCTTGGTAGAGGTCCTTTGAAATCTATATTCAATCTTTTGAAAGGCTGGGTGGATTTTATGAGATGAGTCTTCTCTGGCTGATGAAAGTTTGGCTTGCACTCTGCACATACTCTACATGCTCTGATCACTTGTCGCACATCTTCCACTGAGTAGGGCATGTTCTTTGATTTGACAAAATGGTACAGGCGTGTAACTCCTGGGTAACACAAAGCCTTGTGGAGCGCTGAGAGTGATTGTAAATCATGACATGCTGCTCCACAGTGGGACCTAGAGAATGCATCAGGTGAGATGTTCTCTTGACCCGGTCGGTACAGAATATCAAAGTCATAACACGATAGTTCCATCCTCCAGCGTAATATCTTGTCATTCTTTATCCTACTTTTATGCTTCTTGTCGAACATATACATCACGGACCGTTGGTAAGTCCTTATGGTGAAATGTCTACCAGTTAAATAATGCCTCCAGTGGCGAACTGCTTCTATGATGGCCTGGGCTTCCTTTTCTACAGCAGCATAACATTTCTCTGATCCTTGAAAAGTTCTTGAAAAGAAGGCTACTGGTCGTCCTGCCTGAGATAAGACTGCAGCAATGGCAATGTCAGATGCATCCGTTTCCACTTCGAATGGTAGGGACTCATTAATGGCTTGAACTACTGAGTTTTCAATGTCCTGTTTGAGAGTATGGAAAGCGGCTTCTGCTTCCTTTGTCACAGGAAATGTGGTAGCACTCAATGGGCGGACTTTACTTGAATAGTTGTAGATCCATTGTGAGTAATAAGCAAAGAGACCAAGAGTTCTTCGGAGTGACTTTTTGTCTTGAGGCATTGGAAGTTCCCGTAGAGGTCGTAGTCGTTCAGGGTCTGGGAATATTGAACCTCCTTCCACTACATAACCAAGGATGCTAAGCCTTTTAGTTGAAAAAGTGCACTTTTCCTCATTGTAACTGATATTTTTCTTCTTGGCGGCTTCCAAAAACTTATCAAGGTTTGCATCATGTTCCTCCTGGGTCTTGCCACAAATGGTAACATTATCTAAATACGCGTAAGTTCCCATGAGTTGCTCTTCCTGAATGAGTGAATCCATAATTCGTTGGAAGCAGGCTACCCCATTGGTGACTCCAAAAGGGACTCTGGTAAACTGATACAGGCCATCACTAGCCTGAAACGCTGTGTATGGTTTATCTTCATTCCTTATAGGGACTTGATGATAGGCACTCTGCAGATCAATTGTGCTAAACACGTAGTACTGAGCAATTTTGTTCACTGTATCGTCAATTCGAGGTAGAGGGTACCCATCAAGAAGTGTAAATTTGTTGATTGTCTCAGAGTAATCGATAGCCAGTCTCCGTTTCCTATAACCATCTTTAACAACAACAACCTGTGCACGCCAAGGGGAATCACTCGGTTCTATAATACCCTCCTTCAGCAGCCTCTGAGTTTCTTTCTCAATGAACATCCGATCCTCATAAGAATAGCGGCGTGACTTAGCTGATATAGGATGGCAATCCGCGGTAAGATTTGCAAACAGCTTTGGTGGGTCTACCCTTAAAGTGCTAAGTCCACAGACAACAAGAGGAGGCAGTTCACCTCCATATGTTAAGGTGACACTACCATGCAGCTTCTGAAAGTCCTGACCAAGGATAACATCAGAGCACAGTTGTGGCAGAATAGCTAAATGTACATCTTGATAATCCTTTCCATTAACTCTGAGATTTACCTTACAAAACCCTAAGGTCTGAATAGAGAGAGATGTTGATGCCATGGAAACGGTACCTGATGAGTGATGTAGAGTCAAGGAGAGCCGTTTAACTAAGTCAAGGTTGATGAAACTCTCTGAGCTGCCACTATCAATAAGACCATCTACTTCTGTTCCTTTGATGAATACTTTCACAACTGCCTTTGACAGTGAATTTGGAGTAGCCGCAGAAGTCACTGTTGCTAGAGTCGCATGATCGCTGGAATGTGTGGAGGCACTAGCTCTTGTTGATGCATTAGCACGACATACTTTAGCAAAGTGACCTTTCTTGTGGCATTTATGGCACATTGCTTCACGAGCAGGACACTTTGGACGTGGATGTCTTGAAAAACCACAAAAAAAAAAAAACACCGTACCTGCTGCTGCTGTCACTGAGGCAGGTTCCACAGTAACTTCATTGCAAGAGTCTTGGTCAGGAATTGCAGCACTTACCACTCGAGAAGGCTGAGTGGTACTGTATACTTCAGAATTCTTCTGGGCTGAATCTAGAGCTCTTGCCTGGTCAAAGGCAGCGGCTAAGTCGAGAGTTTTATTCTCCAATAAACGCTGCCTTATTATTGGTGATTGCAGGCCACTGATAAAAGCATCCCTGATGGACTCTTCACAATACTGAGCAGCTGTCACTGCTTGGAAGTGACAGTCCTTACCTAAAATTTTCAGTGCTTGAAAGTATTCCTCTAAGGACTCATCAATCTGCTGGCGGCGAGTTGCAAGGCGATAGCGTGCAAAGATTTCATTTGTAGGTTTAATATACTGAGACTTGAGGGTTTTGATAGCATCTTCGTAGGTATTACACTCAGAAATAGCCTCATATATCTTAGGTGACACAAAATTGATGAGCAGACTTAGTTTATCTAGATCTTCTTTCGGAAGGGCTCCCAAGAAGTTTTCGAAAGTCTTAAACCAGTGCTTCCATTCCTGAGCAGCCGTTGATAAGCTGGGGTCACAGTCTAGCCTCTCAGGTTTCAGTAAACGCTCCATGTTGTGGTGTAGTCTAGCGCAGGATCACCACCAGGTAGCCCAGGATTCTATGTTCAATAAATTGTTGTGATAGAAACACAGGCCTTATCTCTAGGCTTTATTGAACATAGAATCTTCATAGTACTTCTGCAACAACAAAATATAATGACTAGTACATCTAATAATGGCTTCTACAGGGATGGTGATGTCTTGCATATGTCAAGAGAAAAGTTATAACTACAGGCCACATATTTAAACTCACCATGTAATCTGCATCGCTGATAAATGGATAAAGTAGGAGAGAATCACACACCATGTGTTGGTGCCCATGACACACACCAAACTGTTGTTGTTGTTAAGGGCCCCTAGAGGTGGTGCAGTATTATCCTGCTGCTGCTCCCCACAGGACCAGTATCACTACAGTGTCTCAGTGGATAAGGAAGATGCCGATACCATGATTTCAGAGACAGGTGAGGTAGAGCAAGTAGAGATCGAGGAGACTATGGAGGGAACCAAAGAGATCTGAGAGGGGCGGTAAGAATGAACCTGGAGAGATGAGCTGGCGGGGACAGAAGAGACGTGCAGCAGAACAAAAGAGGAAGGAGGTTGGAAGGTAACTAGGGAAGAAGTCTGAAGGGAACAGGAGAAGAGGGGACTACACGAGAGGGGTGGTGAACCTCCACCTTCGTGAGAGTTAGAAAGGGGGTAAGAACTAGGCACCGAGGTAGAATATAGATTCAACTTCACAGGTAATAGGTGCAAAGAAGGTGTAGGTTTGTGAAGTCTCACAGACTGAAAAACTAGTGAGCAAGATGAAGAAGTAGGAAGAGGTACGGAGGTAGGAGTTTCAGAGGGAAAATCTGGTAAAGAATTAGAAACGGGGGTGACCCCAGAAGACATGGTAGCAAAGGAGCTGATAGGTGGAATGGCCAGTTAAGGTTGGAGGTATCCGAGCTACTCGAGAATAAGGAACCCGTTGAAGATTTCCTAGAAGGCGGAGCTGAGAGACATCCATAGTGTAAGGCCTTCACTTTCTCTAAGATAACGGATTTCTCGTTCATTACGATAGACTTGATAACAGCGTGAAAGGAAGGATGAGATTCATTGCAATTGAAACAAGAGGGAGAAGATTGTAAGATGTATCAGCATGATCTGTGGAACCACAGACCAGGCACTCTACCGCAGAGCTGCAGTATTTAGCAGGATGTCCCAAGCGCCAGTACTTCAGACACAGATGGGGAGTAGGGACTACTTTATGGACTTCAAGGTGATGGCCCGCAATATAAACCGAGGACGGGAGTTCATGGCAGTCGATGGTTAAGCGGGTGATGTTGTTGGGAAAACACCTCTGCCTGCGAGTGGGCAGGACGTATCTACTTTGAGAATAGGAAGGTCCTGAAAGGATAATTGCTCTAAAATATTATTGCCAAAAGACAGAAAATCACTTTGTACAATGGTATGCTGTAAAACCACCGTACCACTGCAAGAATTGAGAATAGCGTGCTTATGAACTGTGATTGAAATGCTATCCATGGCAGTAATACGGGAAAGATCATGAGGTTCTTCTGAATTCAGAACTGTAATGATGCACGTACCTCTTCGAAGAGTAAGAAAAGATATATTTTGGCCAATGTGTCGTAAAAGAGCTTTAAGAATACTATGGTCTAAAAGATAATCAGTTGGAGATGTCGGTTGTAAGGAAAAGAATTTAGTCCACTGCTTACTTGTAAACATAGTGCGCAAAGGGAGTGAGTATCATGTAGGTCGTTTTTGGGTAGACATCAAACCATCGTCAGTAGGTGGTCTGGAATGTTTAGTAATAAAATGGGCTGTTTGACCTGAGGGAGGTGGGCGATCCAAAAACTGTCACACCATACTCGGAGAAGCCGGATGTATTGTTAAAGGTGTGCAAGAGGCAGAGGTATTAACAGAAATGGGAGGTGCCTCAGCACCTGGAGCAGGTGATGAAGCAACACGAGCAGAAGGTACAGGGGTATGAGAAGAGTCTAGAGAATGGTCTAATAACGAAGCTGGGTCAGAACAGGATGTGGGAACAGAAAGGGGCCTGGGAGGAGGAGGGTTATCACACAACGAAGACTCCATGATAGGGGTACTTCTTTCTTGTTCTTTTAAAGAAAAAAAGAAAGGAAAGAAAAAAAAGTGGGACAGCGGAGGGACAGTCACTAGAAGGCATGGAAGGACTGTAAGTTCTTCTCCTCATCTGATAGGACCTCGAGCCCACAAGCAGTGCAGATGCAGCGTGGAACCCATGCCATACCCTACCTTCCACCAGTAAACCAGTGCTCCGGGATAGCAGCCTCACATCTACTGAGCCACCTCGGTGGGCAAAAGACAGGGCGGTCGGAAACCCACCACAAAGCTTACCCCCTTCGGCTGTAACCCCAGAACCGACAGGCAGCCTCTGAAGATACAGTCACTATCTGCATGACACTCTGCCCACTTCTCGGAGATCCAGAAAGAGAGCAGGACACCTCCACACAATTCTGATTCCATGGTAAACTACACCACTCCCGAGGAACTCCATGGAGTGGGATGAACCCCGGCACACTTCCCACACCAAGAAACCATAATGCCAGAGGGGACAACCCCAGAAGCTACAAACGGGACGGGGAAAGGGGAGGGTTAGGAGGGGGGAAGAAAGGGGAAAAAAGGATTTAAGGGGGAGAATGGTACAAGGATGGGGGGATTGGGGGGTAATTAAGTTCGGTCGGAGGAAGAAGACCATAAGGTCCAATTCCTCAGACTAATAGCCTCTTTACTGCAATAAAGAGCCCCCCTCCCTTAAAGAGGAGGATACATAAGAGGGATTACCAATATACGCTTGGCTGTCTTGAAGAAAGTGCTGGACAGGCACCTAAAGTCAGTACCTGATCAGCCGGTTTACGTGCTGCCAGCAGTAACAGCCTGGCTGATCAGGCCCTGATCCACCAAGAAACTTGGTCACAGACCAGGCCACGGAAGCGTTGATCCCCGAAACTTTCTGCAGGTATACTCCAGGTAATTACCGCTCTGAGACCAGTATCTCACAATATACTTTAGCTACTGCTCTGAGACCAGTATCTCACAATATACTTTAGCTACTGCTCTGAGACCAGTATCTCACATTATTATTATAATCAAAGAAAGCGCTAAACCTACAATTGTTATACAGCACTGAAGGCAGCAAATAGTGCGGAGGTTATAAACAGCTAGGTGGAGAAGGGATCAGAGGTGAGGGAAGAAAAGGTTGGAAGGGACACAAAGGGCTGTGTGTCAAGTTCTTATAATAAGACAGTTGCTGAAAAAAAGTCAAAAAGTGATTGGGAGTCAAAGGTGGGATCGTCTGCAAGTAGAGAAGATAAAGTGATAGTGGTAGGGCGGCGGCAGCATTGGAGGTAAATCCTGGAAGCTCGCTGGTAAACCGAGCAATCGACAAGAAAGTGAAGAACTGAAACAGAGACCCGACAAACCTCAGAGAGGAATAGGGCGTCTATCCCTGAGATACCCACGGGTAAGGCGTGTATGACCAATGCGGAGCCGGGAGATCGCAGTCTCCCGAGAACGGCAATGGTGGAAAGAAGATGGCCACACACCTAAAAGCGGTTTATTTAATAGAGCGCAATTTGTTATGGTGCATGTCTGACCACTGTTGCTAATGGCTGTGGAGACGGGCCGAGATGACTGGAAAATAGTCGCTGAACGGAACACTTCTATAAGAAATCGGAAGATCATGTACTGCTGACCACGACGCAGCATCTGCTTGCTCATTACCCTGCACACCAACGTGTCCAGGGACCCAGCAGAAAACGACATCTTTGTTTGCTAGCCACATAGCACAACCATTGCTGAATACGAAGAACTAATGTATGAGGAGAATCAAACTGTTTAATGGCATGCAAAGCACTGAGGGAATCAGAAATGATCACAAACGTCGAAGGAGACATATACAATGCGAAGAAGTGCTATGAGGATGGCATACAACTCAGCAGTAAAAATACTAGCTGAGTCTAACAAGTCGCCTCAGACAACTTCATCAGGGAACAATGCCGCGAACCCAACACCATCAGAAAATTTAGAACAATTTGTATAAACAGCAATGGCATAAGTATGTGAATGGTAGTGCTCGAGAAAAAGAGTGAGCAGCAGGCGCAGGTAAGAAAGCTTTGGCACACGGTATTGGGGGGGAAAGGGCAGACATGAACCGTTGGAACTTCCCAAGGGGAAAGGAAAAAGGCAGATGCTAACTGAACGTATAAGGAGGCCAAGAGACAACGGTCGGAGTACGCAGGGGCTTCGAACAAACTGTGGGTTTCTTCTAATGTCTGAGACTAACCTATAAGTAGAAGGAACACGAAGATCATGAACGCGGACAAAATAACAAAGACAATGAGCATCACGATGATCAGCTAAGGAAGGAACATTCGCCTCTGCATAAAGGCTCTCAACAGGGAATGAACGTAAGGCACCAAGGCATAAACGGAGACCTTGATTAGGAATGAGATCTAACTTAGAAAGTGTTGCCGAAGAGGCAGCAGAATAGACTTGGTCACCATAATCCATCTTGGACAAGAATTGAGTGGAATGCAAATGGAGGAGAGTGCGACGATCTGCTCCCCATGAACGATGCACGAAACATTTAGGTAATAAAGATACCTAAGTTTTGTTCATGTGTTTTATTCATTAATTTGTCGGTATTGTATATCATTAATATGAAACCATATATATTTTGGTTAGTGCGCTATCAAAGATATCTTATATCACCTGAGCCCAGTGTGGGAGAGGAATAAGAATACAGCTCGTATAATTTAAAGCCAAACAGATGAGAATTCGCAATACACAAATAACAGGCACATAGAAGAGAGGAGCTTACGGCAACATTTCGCTCCGACTTGGACCATTTACAAAGTCACTCTAACGAAAAGGAGAGTAGGATGGGTATATGTAGGCAGGAGGTGGTAGTAGTAGTAGTAGTCGTAGTAGTGGAGGTAGAAGGAAGCAGTAGTAAGAAGGAGGAAGAGCCAGTCAAATACTAAAAAAGAGGAGCACTGCAAGGGAGCTGGTGCCCACAGAGGGTAAGAGCAAGAACACCAAGGGGAGAAAGGAAATAAATAAATAAATAATGAAGGAACAAATACACAAGCCAGAAGAAAGACAACCCAAAGGAGAAAAAGGAAAAGGGGAAGAGGGAGAAGAAGAAAAAGAAGGAATCAGGTTAGGTCAGGGTGTTCTGAAATTTGGAGCATTTTACAATGTAGTGGGTAAGGAAGGCATCTACAGAAACGAAGCCAGGACTAAGAATCATACAAGGAAAGTTGTGTATTAAGGAGGTTCAACCAGACGGCGACTAATAAAGTTAGAAGTAGGGAAGACAGTTTTAGCAGAAGACCAGTCAATAGGATGACTGTGATCTCTCATGTGACAGAAAAGAGCATTGTTAGTGTCGGCAAGCCTAACACTACTTTTGTGCTCCCTAAGTCTGTCAGAAAGAGATCGGCCAGTTTCTCCAAGGTATTGAAGAGGACAGGAGGAACAAGAAATAGAGCAGACACCAGGAACATCTGTAGAGGAAGGAGAGGTATGAACGAGATTAGTGTGAAGAGTGTTAGTCTGGCAGAGAGTAAGTTTGTTGTCTAAGGAACGGAGAGAGTTGCTGAGATTAGAAAGACCAGAAATGTAGGGAAGGCAGAGGACAGAAGAGTTCCCAGGAGCAGAGAGTTTGGGAGATAAGAAATTACGTTTAGAATTATACGTTCAGATTTATTCTAAAAGCCATAAATGAAATCGAAAGAAACCCAAAGTATTTCTTTACTTATGCCAAATCAAAGTAGAGAACAACATCCAGTATTGGGCCGCTACTTAAACAAGATGGGTCCTACACAGATGACAGCAAAGAAATGAGTGAGCTACTCAAGTCCCAATATGACTCAGTTTTTAGCAAGCCACCAACCAGACTGAGAGTCGAAGATCAAAATGAATTTTTTATGAGAAAGCCACAGAATTTGGTTAACACAAGTCTATCTGATGTTATCCTGACGCCAAATGTCTTCGAACAGGCGATAAATGACATGCCCATGCACTCTGGCCCAGGCCCAGACTCATGGAACTCCGTGTTCATCAAGAACTGCATGGAGCCCCTATCACGAGCTTTTACCATCCATTGGAGAGGAAGCATGGACACGGGGGTGGTCCCACAGTTACTAAAAACAACAGACATAGCCCTACTCCACAAAGGGGGCAGTAAAGCAATAGCAAAGAACTACAGACCGATAGCTCTAACATCCCATATCATAAAAATATTTGAAAGGGTCCTAAGAAGCAAGATCACCACCCATCTAGATACCCATCAATTACACAACCCAGGGCAACATGGGCTTAGAACAGGTCGCTCCTGTCTGTTCCAACTACTGGATCAGTAAGACAAGGTCCTAGATGCACTAGAAGACAAAAAGAATGCAGATGTAATATATACAGATTTTGCAAAAGCCTTCGACAAGTGTGACCCTGGCACATTAGCGCACAAAATGCGTGCTAAAGGAATAACAGGAAAAGTTGGTAGTTGGATCTATAATTTCCTCACAAACAGAACACAAAGAGTAGTAGTCAACAGAGTAGTCTGAGGCAGCTACGGTGAAAAGCTCTGTTCCACAAGGCACAGTACTCGCTCCCATCTTGTTTCTCATCCTCATATCTGACATAGACAAGGATGTCAGCCACAGCACCGTGTCTTCCTTTGCAGATGACACCTGAATCTGCATGACAGTGTCTTCCATTGCAGACACTGCAAGGTTTCAGGCAGACATCAACCAAGTCTTTCAATGGGCTGCAGAAAACAATATGAAGTTCAACAATGAGAAATTTCAATTGCTCCGATATGGTAAACATGAGGAAATTAAAACTTCATCAGAGTACAAAACAAATTCCAGCCACAAAATAGAGCAAAAAACCAACGTCAAAGACCTGGGAGTGATCATGTCGGAGGATCTCACCTTCAAGGACCATAACATTGTATCAATCGCATCTGCTAGAAAAATGACAGGATGGATAATGAGAACCTTCAAAACTAGGGAGGCCAAGCCCATGATGACACTCTTCAGGTCACTTGTTCTATCTAGGCTGGAATATTGCTGCACACTAACAGCACCTTTCAAGGCAGGTGAAATTGCTGACCTAGAAAATGTACAGAGAACCTTCACGGCACGCATAACAGAGATAAAACACCTCAATTACTGAGAGCGCTTGAAGTTTCTGAACTTGTACTCCCTGGAACGCAGGCGGAAGAGATACATTGTTATGTACACCTGGAACTAAGGCCAAACTTGCAAACGAAAATCACTCACAACGAAAGCAAAAGACTCGGCAGACGATGCAACATCCCCCCAACGAAAAGCAGGGGTGTCACTAGCACGTTAAGAGACCATACAATAAGTGTCAGGGGCCCGAGACTGTTCAACTGCCTCCCAGCATCATAAGGGGGATTACCAGTAGACCCCTGGCTGTCTTCAAGCTGGCACTGGACAAACACCTAAAGTCGGTACCTGACCAGCTGGGCTGTGGCTCGTACGTTGGATTGCGTGCAACCAGCAGCAACAGCCTGGTTGATCACGCTCTGATCTACCATGAGGCCTGGTTACAGACCGGGACGCGGGGGCGTTGACCCCTGGAACTCTCTCCAGGTAAACTCCAGGTAAGCAGAAAAATGGGTAACAGACAGCTATATAGCCTCAAACCTTTGTAAGTTTAAAGCCAATCAGAAGAGGCATTCTCTAATTATCCTGATAAGACCAATAATCCAAACTGCTCCAAAAATAGATATTTTTTTTTTTAGCCGGTCAGAAGATAAAGTCTCAAAGATTCTTAAATTATCGTCAATAATATTAAGACATTGATACCTACACAGCTAAAAACTGATACAAACATTTATGTAAGCTAATTACACCAGGGTTGTGAGATATGAAGGTTCAAATTAATGCGATGGGTTCTGTTAAAGGAACCCTCTAATGCAAAAAGTTTGATACCAGTCGGAAAGTGAATTCCTAATTTGTCAAATCGAATTTCAAAATTTCAGGTTTATTATTTTAGACAACTGGCAAATATGCAACTAGACAACCTTTACTGAAAAAAAAATATTTGCCTTCTCATAACATGAAGTTGCAAGTAAATATTGAAGCCAGTCAAAAAAGATTTGCTAAATTTAATTCATGGTGGCCTGGTGGTTAACGCTCTCGCTTCACACGGTGAGGGCCTGGGTTCGATTCCCAGCCAGAGTAGAAACACTGGACGTGTTTCCTTCCACCTGTTGTCTATGTTCCCCATCAGTAAAATGGGTACCTGGGTGTTAGTCGACTGGTGTGGGTCGCATCCTGGGACACTGACCTAAGGAGGCCTGGTCACAGACCGGGCCGCGGGGGCGTTGACCCCCGGAACTCTCTCCAGATAAACTCCAGATATTAAAAAGAATAAGCAAACTGGCTAATATTCATTGCAGTAAAAATCTCGTCCTTATTGTAAGCAGGAATCACCAGTGTTGAGTTATTAAAGCTGATCCTCACATTAAAGCTGATCCTCACATTAAAGCTGATCCTCACATTAAAGCTGATCCTCACATTAAAGCTGATCCTCACATTAAAGCTGATCCTCACATTAAAGCTGATCCTCACATTAAAGCTGATCCTCACATTTTAAGGTTACCACATAAAACTCAGAATTACTGTACAATAAGAAAAAAACACCTAACTATTAACAAAGTTTCAGGGACCTTCAACACCAATAAAAATTTAACATCAATAAAATGAAGACATCGACCCCAGGGTGACATCGACCCCAGGGTGACATCGACCCCAGGGTGACATCGACCCCAGGGTGACATCGACCCCAGGGTGACATCGACCCCAGGGTGACATCGACCCCAGGGTGACATCGACCCCAGGGTGACATCGACCCCAGGGTGACATCGACCCCAGGGTGAGGCGCTGACTTCCTCAAACTCAACCTCAGCTACTGATGAAGACATTACTTGGCCATAAATACCTGATGTTGCATAAGTCTCTCAAGTATCATCTTACTATTACTACAACACTGGTCAACACACTCACCATTATTACAACACTGGTCAACACACTCACCATTATTACAACACTGGTCAACACACTCACCATTATTACAACACTGGTCAACACACTCACCATTATTACAACACTGGTCAACACACTCACCATTATTACAACACTGGTCAACACACTCACCATTATTACAACACTGGTCAACACACCATTATTACAACACTGGTCAACACACTCACCATTATTACAACACTGGTCAACACACTCACCATTATTACAACACTGGTCAACACACTCACCATTATTACAACACTGGTCAACACACTCACCATTATTACAACACTGGTCAACACACTCACCATTATTACAACACTGGTCAACACACTCACCATTATTACAACACTGGTCAACACACTCACCATTATTACAACACTGGTCAACACACTCACCATTATTACAACACTGGTCAACACACCATTATTATAACACTGGTCAACACACTCACCATTATTACAACACTGGTCAACACACTCACCATTATTACAACACTGGTCAACACACTCACCATTATTACAACACTGGTCAACACACTCACCATTATTACAACACTGATCAACACACTCACCATTATTACAACACTGGTCAACACACTCACCATTATTACAACACTGGTCAACACACTCACCATTATTACAACACTGATCAACACACTCACCATTATTACAACACTGGTCAACACACTCACCATTATTACAACACTGGTCAACACACTCACCATTATTACAACACTGATCAACACACTCACCATTATTACAACACTCGTCAACACACTCACCATTATTACAACACTGGTCAACACACTCACCATTATTACAACACTGGTCAACACACTCACCATTATTACAACACTGGTCAACACACTCACCATTATTACAACACTGGTCAACACACACTCACCATTATTACAACACTGGTCAACACACTCACCATTATTACAACACTGGTCAACACACTCACCATTATTACAACACTGGTCAACACACTCACCATTATTACAACACTGGTCAACACACACACCATTATTACAACACTGGTCAACACACTCACCATTATTACAACACTGGTCAACACACTCACCATTATTACAACACTGGTCAACACACTCACCATTATTACAACACTGAACAACACACTCACCATTATTACAACACTGGTCAACACACTCACCATTATTACAACACTGGTAAACACACTCACCATTATTACAACACTGGTCAACACACTCACCATTATTACAACACTGGTCAACACACTCACCATTATTACAACACTGATCAACACACTCACCATTATTACAACACTGGTCAACACACTCACCATTATTACAACACTGGTCAACACACTCACCATTATTACAACACTGATCAACACACTCACCATTATTACAACACTGGTCAACACACTCACCATTATTACAACACTGGTCAACACACTCACCATTATTACAACACTAGTCAACACACTCACCATTATTACAACACTGGTCAACACACTCACCATTATTACAACACTGATCAACACACTCACCATTATTACAACACTGGTCAACACACTCACCATTATTACAACACTAGTCAACACATTCACTCTTATTACAACACTGGTCAACACACTCACCATTATTACAACACTGGTCAACACACTCACCATTATTACAACACTGGTCAACACACTCACCATTATTACAACACTGGTCAACACTCTCACCATTATTACAACACTGGTAAACACACCATTATTACAACACTGGTAAACACACTCACCATTATTACAACACTGGTCAACACACTCACCATTATTACAACACTGGTCAACACACTCACCATTATTACAACACTGGCCAACACACTCACCATTATTACAACACTGGTCAACACACTCACCATTATTACAACACTGGCCAACACACTATACATTATTACAACACTGGTCAACACACTCACCATTACTACAACACTAGTCAACACACTCACCATTATTACAACACTGGTCAACACACTCACCATTATTACAACACTGGTCATCACACTCACCATTATTACAACACTGGTCAACACACTCACCATTATTACAACACTGGTCAACACACTTACCATTATTACAACACTGGTCAACACACTCACCATTATTACAACACTGATCAACACACTCACCATTATTACAACACTGGTCAACACACTCACCATTATTACAACACTGGTCGACACACTCAGTACCAGTACAACACTGGTCGACACACTCAGTACCAGTACAACACTGGTCGACACACTCAGTACCAGTACAACTCTGGTCGACACACTCAGTACCAGTACAACACTGGTCGACACACTCAGTACCAGTACAACACTGGTCGACACACTCAGTACCAGTACAACACTGGTCGACACACTCAGTACCAGTACAACACTGGTCGACACACTCAGTACCAGTACGACACTGGTCGACACACTCAGTACCAGTACAACACTGGTCGACACACTCAGTACCAGTACAACACTGGTCGACACACTCAGTACCAGTACAACACTGGTCGACACACTCAGTACCAGTACAACACTGGTCGACACACTCAGCACCAGTACAACACTGGTCGACACACTCAGTACCAGTACAACACTGGTCGACACACTCAGTACCAGTACAACACTGGTCGACACACTCAGTACCAGTACAACACTGTTCGACACAGTAGTACCAGTACAACACTGGTCGACACACTCAGTACCAGTACGACACTGGTCGACACACTCAGTACCAGTACAACACTGGTCGACACACTCAGTACCAGTACAACACTGGTCGACACACTCAGTACCAGTACAACACTGGTCGACACACTCAGTACCAGTACAAGACTGGTCGACACACTCAGTACCAGTACAACACTGGTTGACACACTCAATACCAGTACAACACTGGTTGACACACTCAGTACCAGTACAACACTGGTCGACACACTCAGTACCAGTACAACACTGGTCGACACACTCAGTACCAGTACAACACTGGTCGACACACTCAGTACCAGTACAACACTGGTCTACTCACACTCAGTACCAGTAGAACACTGGTCGACACACTCAGTACCAGTAGAACACTGGTCGACACACTCAGTACCAGTAAAACACTGGTCTACTCACACTCAGTACCAGTAGAACACTGGTCGACACACTCAGTACCAGTAAAACACTGGTCTACTCACACTCAGTACCAGTAGAACACTGGTCGACACACTCAGTACCAGTAGAACACTGATCGACACACTCAGTACCAGTAGAACACTGGTCTACTCACACTCAGTACCAGTAGAACACTGGTCGACACACTCAGTACCAGTACAACACTGGTCTACTCATACTCACAATTAGAACAACTTTAGTGTTCACACCTATAGAACATTATTGGTTAACACAATCTCTATTAGTGCAACAATTTTCCACACTTTCACCATTAGTACAACACTGGAGGACAGGAAGGATAGGGGATGGGACATAATGACGACACATAAAATGCTGAGAGGAATCGAAAAGTTAGACAGAGACAGAATGTTCCAGAGATGGGACACAGTAACAAGGTGTCACAATTGGAAGTTGAAGACTCGAATGAGTCACAAGGAAGTTAGTAAGTGTTTCTTCTGCCACAGAGTTGCCAGGAAGTGGAACAGTCTGGAAAGTGATGTAATGAAGGCAAGATCTATAGAGAGCTTTTAAGAAGAGATATTATACAGTGTATGGAACAGGAAGAGTGACCTAATAGCGACCAGTGAAGAGGTGGGGTCAGGCGTTATGACTCGACCCCTGCAACCATACTTAGGTGAGTACAATTAAGTGAGTATTGGTAAACACACTCATTATTAATACAACACTGGTCAACACACTCTCTATTAATACAACACAGGTCAACACACTCACTATTAATATAACACTGGTCAACATACTCAATATTAATACAGCACTGGTCAACATACTCAATATTAATACAGCACTGGTCAACATACTCAATATTAATACAGCACTGGTCAACACACTCACTATTAGTACAACACTGTTAACACACTCACTATTAGTGCAACAATGGTCAACACACTCACTATTAATACAACACTGGTCAACATATTCACTACTAGTACAACACTGGTCAACACACTCAATGTTAGTACAACATTGGTCAACACACTCACTGTTAGTACAACACTGGTCAACACACTCATATTAGTACAACACTGGTCAACGCACTCATATTAGTACAACACTGGTCAACACACTCACTGTTAGTTCAACACTGGTCAACACACTCACTATTAGTGCAACACTGGTCAACACACTCATATTAGTACAACACTGGTCAACACACTCACTGTTAGTTCAACACTGGTCAACACACTCACTATTAATACAACACTGGTCAACACACTCATTATTAGGAAGTGTTTCTTCAGCCACAGAGTTGTCAGGAAGTGGAACAGTCTGGAAAGTGATGTAGTGAAGACAGGATTTATACAGAGCTTTTAAGAAGAGATATGATAAAGTTCATTCAGCAGGAAGAGTGACCTAGCAGCGACCAGTGAAGAGGTGGGGTCAGGAGCTATGACTCGACCCCTGCAACCACACTTAGGTGAGTACAGCTGAGTACTGGTAAACACACACACTATTAGTACAACACTGGTAAACACACTCACTATTAGTACAACACTGGATAACAAACTCACTATTAGTACAACACTGGATAACACACTCACTATTAGTACAACACTGGATAACACACTCACTATTAGTACAACACTGGATAACACACTCACTATTAGTACAACACTGTTAACACACTCACTATTAGTACAACACTGGTCAACACACTCATATTAGTACAACACTGGTCAACACACTCACTATTAGTACAACACTGGTCAACACACTCACTATTAGTACAACACTGGTCAACACATTCACTTTTAGTACAACACTGGTCAACACATTCACTATTAGTACAACACTGGTCAACTCACTCACTTTTAGTACAACACTGGTCAACACATTCACTATTAGTACAACACTGGTCAACTCACTCACTTTTAGTACAACACTGGTCAACACATTCACTATTAGTACAACACTGGTCAACTCACTCACTTTTAGTACAACACTGGTCAACACATTCACTTTTAGTACAACACTGGTCAACACATTCACTGTTAGTACAACACTGGTCAACACATTCACTTTTAGTACAACACTGGTCAACACATTCACTTTTAGTACAACACTGGTCAACACATTCACTTTTAGTACAACACTGGTCAACACATTCACTATTAGTACAACACTGGTCAACACATTCACTTTTAGTACAACACTGGTCAACACATTCACTGTTAGTACAACACTGGTCAACACATTCACTTTTAGTACAACACTGGTCAACACATTCACTTTTAGTACAACACTGGTCAACACATTTACCACTAGTATGACACAGGTCCCTACACATTCAGTATATTTGTCAACACATCCACTTTTAATTTGATATTGTTCATCACTCTCACTGTTAGGACAATTTTGGTCAACATACTCACTATTAGTATAACACCTGTGCACACACTCATTCGTGATTCACATACACTCACAATTATGACAGTACTGGTCCACACACTCACCTTCCTCACAATCAACTCCTGCTTGACATCTACTGATGCAAGTTCCTGTGAAGCGGTTACATATATTATTCTCACATCCTTGGCAGTTCTCACTACAGTCTGCACCATATTTTCCCCTTGGGCACTCTGCAACACAAAATAATCAGTGGACAACATATGATTCACTTGGGCACTCTGCAACACAAAATAATCAGTGGACAACATATGATTCACTTGGGCACTCTGCAACACAAAATAATCAGTGGACAACATATGATTCACTTGGGCACTCTGCAACACAAAATAATCAGTGGACAACATATGATTCACTTGGGCACTCTGCAACACAAAATAATCAGTGGACAACATATGCTTCACTTGGGCACTCTGCAACACAAAATAATCAGTGGACAACATATGATTCACTTGGGCACTCTGCAACACAAAATAATCAGTGGACAACATATGCTTCACTTGGGCACTCTGCAACACAAAATAATCAGTGGACAACATATGCTTCACTTGGGCACTCTGCAACACAAAATAATCAGTGGACAACATATGCTTCACTTGGGCACTCTGCAACACAAAATAATCAGTGGACAACATATGCTTCACTTGGGCACTCTGCAACACAAAATAATCAGTGGACAACATATGCTTCACTTGGGCACTCTGCAACACAAAATAATCAGTGGACAACATATGCTTCTCTTGGCCACTCTGCAACACAAAATAATCAGTTAACAACATATGATTCACTTGGCCACTCTGCAACACAAAATAATCAGTGGACAACATATGCTTCACTTGGCCACTCTGCAACACAAAATAATCAATGGACAACATATGCTTCACTTGGGCACTCTGCAACACAAAATAATCAGTGGACAACATATGCTTCACTTGGGCATTCTTGAATATTTAAAAATCGATGATCAACAAATGTTCCAGCTGGTCACTATAACTAGATAATCAATGTTCCAGCTGGTCACTATAACTAGATAATCAATGTTCCAGCTGGTCACTATAACTAGATAATCAATGTTCCAGCTGGTCACTATAACTAGATAATCAATGGGCATCAGTTTTTCAATCTGATTGATATAGCTACATTGATACATAAAATCCCATTTTTGAGTCATGTATAATTGCCTCCAATTCCACCAGAACTGTATGTGACCTTCGACTTTAATTTATACCTATAATAATAATAATAATAATAATAATAATAATAATAATAATAATAATAATAATAATAATAATAATAATAATAATAATAATAATAATAATAATAATAATAATTTTAGGTAGTAGACAACAAACGCCAGTGGACGTTCTAACGTCCTGCCAAATGAGTGTGAAACGGAAACCTGTAATTATTTTACATGTGGGTAGGATTGTTGGTATCTTCTGTCTCATAATACGCAGGATATCAGGTATATCTTGCTACTTCTGCTTGTGCTTAGGTCACACTACTCATTCATATACATGCATATGCATACACACTTATCTGAGTTTTCTTCTGTATTTATTTCTTTTATCTCCATTAGAAAGTGGAAAGGAATTTTTCCTTCGTAAGCCATTTGTGTCGTAAGAGGCGACTAAAATACCGGGAGTAAGGGGCTAGTAAATTTTCCTGAACTGTTTACTAAATGGTAGTAGGTTGGTAGACAGCAACCTCCCAGGGTGGTACTGCCGTCCTGAGGTAGTAGGTTGGTAGACAGCAACCTCCCAGGGTGGTACTGCCGTCCTGAGGTAGTAGGTTGGTAGACAGCAACCTCCCAGGGTGGTACTGCCGTCCTGAGGTAGTAGGTTGGTAGACAGCAACCTCCCAGGGTAGTACTGCCGTCCTGAGGTAGTAGGTTGGTAGACAGCAACCTCCCAGGGTGGTACTGCCGTCCTGAGGTAGTAGGTTGGTAGACAGCAACCTCCCAGGGTGGTACTGCCGTCCTGAGGTAGTAGGTTGGTAGACAGCAACCTCCCAGGGTGGTACTGCCGTCCTGAGGTAGTAGGTTGGTAGACAGCAACCTCCCAGGGTGGTACTGCCGTCCTGAGGTAGTAGGTTGGTAGACAGCAACCTCCCAGGGTGGTACTGCCGTCCTGAGGTAGTAGGTTGGTAGACAGCAACCACCCAGGGAGGTACTACCGTCCTGTGGTAGTAGATTGGTAGACAGCAACCACCCAGGGAGGTACTACCGTCCTGTGGTAGTAGGTTGGTAGACAGCAACCACCCAGGGAGGTACTACCGTCCTGTGGTAGTAGGCTGGTAGACAGCACCCACCCAGGGAGGTACTACCATCCTGTGGTAGTAGGTTGGTAGACAGCAACCACCCAGGGAGGTACTACCATCCTGTGGTAGTAGGTTGGTAGACAGCAACCACCCAGGGAGGTACTACCGTCCTGTGGTAGTAGGTTGGTAGACAGCAACCACCCAGGGAGGTACTACCGTCCTGTGGTAGTAGGTTGGTAGACAGCAACCACCCAGGTTGGTACTACCGTCCTGTGGTAGTAGGTTGGTAGACAGCAACCTCCCAGGTTGGTACTACCGTCCTGCAAAATGTGTGTGAAATGGAAACCTTTGTTTGTTTTACACAATGCCAGGATTGTTGGTGCCTTTTCTTTGTTTCACAAACACTCAAGAAAACACGTACGTCTTCCTCCATAAATTATGCGTGTCATAAGAGGTGATTAAAATACCGGGAGCAATTGTGAAATTGTATAAATTACTAAAAATATGAAGAAAAGCTTCATAAAGCTTAGATATTTGAATGTATGTGGTTGTAATACAGATAAGAAAGAGTGTTAAGAATGAAAAGAAGTTGGATGTCCTAGCTCTTTGCGAAACAAAGCTGAAGGGGATAGGTGAGTTTCAGTGGGGAGAAATAAGTAAGGAGTAACTGAGAGAGAGCTAAGGAAGGGGTAGCAGTAATGTTGAAGGATCAGTTAAGGCAGAATATGGAAAATTAATGTATGAATTCAAGGATTTGTGAGGGAGAACATGAAATGAGAACAGACTGAAGTGTTGAGGTAGGGTCTTCTGAGTCCAGGACAGCAAAAGAATTAGAGACAGGAGTGACTATGGAAAGGGTAACCACAGAGGAGGCTGCAGAAGATGGGACCACAGAGGTGGGGGGACGTTTAGAAACACGAGAATAAGAAAGACGGGGTAGTCTCCCTTGAAGGCGTAGAGGGGAAACTGTCATAGCATAGAAGAAACCTGCCTCTTCGAGGCAACGGATTTCTCGCTCATTTAAGTATGC
The DNA here is from genome assembly GCF_038502225.1 of Cherax quadricarinatus. Taxonomy (NCBI): domain Eukaryota; kingdom Metazoa; phylum Arthropoda; class Malacostraca; order Decapoda; family Parastacidae; genus Cherax; species Cherax quadricarinatus. The sequence continues at coordinate 45,498,933 of NC_091309.1, forward strand.
TTTGCAACGCTGAGAGTAAGATGGGTGAGCCTCATGACAATTAAGGCAAGAGGGAGGTCGACTACAGGATGTATTAGAACAGACCGGGCATTCGGCTATAGATCTGCAATATTTCGCTGGGTGACCAAGTCACCAGCAATTTCTACACTGTTGCGGTGTAGCGATCACCTTTCGAATTTGTAAATGATGTCCTACTACATAAACAGAGGATGGGAGTCGAAAGTTAATCGAGCTACATTGCAAAGGTATCGTCTCTGTCCGCGGGCAGGAAGGACATAAGCGTCTACTTTGAGGAATGGGAGATCTTGGAGTTCCAGCTGTTTGAGAATGTCATTGCCACATGTCTGGAAATTCTGTTGGATTATGGTATGGGTCAGAATGACAGTACCACCTCAAGAATTGACGGAATGATGTTTTTCGATAGTGACAGGAATAGTATCGATATGTGAAAGAGAAAGATCATAAGCTTGGGTAGCATTCTGGACAATGATGATGCGTGTACTGCTCTTGAGAGCGTGAAAAGATATATCTTTACCAACATGGCAGAGGAGCGCCTTGCCAATACTGTGGTTGGAAAGATAGGCAATAGAGGAAGTCAGTCGTAAAGTAAAGAATTTAGTTCATTGTGCATTCTGAAACTGAGCGTGGAAAGGGAGTGCATGATGTGTCTGTCTTTTCTGAGTAGAACGAGAAGGCAGTGAAGAAGTATCATCAGGCAATTGTCGTTGGCGTTTAGGAGTGGGACTGGAGTTGGTCCGACATGGGACGGGCTGGCAATTTGAAAATTGCCGCACCATAGAGGGAGAGGCCGGAAGCATAGTTAAAGGAGAGCGGAGGTCAGACAAATCGAAGGAGTCAGTCAAAACCCCGGTACCTGAAGTGGGGGATGAAACAGCACCAGCAAGAGGTACAGGGGCATTAGAAGTGTCCAGATAGTGGTCAAAAAACGAGGCAGGGTCAGAACAGGGTGCGGTATCATGAAGGGAGCCGGGGGTAGCAAGTTCATGGATTGGGTCCTCCATGGTTAGGTTACTTCTTTCTTTTTCTTTTTAAGAAAAAAAAGAAAGAAGGAAAGAAAATAAAAAAAAGGGGGGAAACGGGGAGGAATACTTCCTAGGAGGAATGAAAGGGCCGTAAATCTCTGCACCCAAGAGGACCTCAGCACCGCAAGCAGCGCAGATGTGGCACGAAATCCATGCCATACCCTACCCTTCATACCGGTAAACCAGCAATCTTGGATAGCAACTTCACATCTGCCGAGCTACCTCGGTGGACAATAGAGAGGGAGGCCGGATATCTGCCACAAAGCATATCTCCTTTGGCCACCACCCCTGGAATCCGAGAGGCGGCCTCCAGAGATACACCCATCGCCCAAAAGACACCCAAAGCCACCCCCCGGAAGACCGGAGAGGGATCTGGAAATCCTTAAGTGATGCAGATTCCACAGCAAACTACACCACTGCCATGAACCTCAAAAGAATGGGATGGACCCCGGTACCCTTCCCCCTACCTAGGAACCAGTGTGCCTGTGGGAAGAATCCCAAAGGCCAAAAAGAGAAAGAGAATCAGGTAGGGATGGGGAGGAGGAGGAGGAGGAGGAGAGGGAAAAGGGAGGATGGGGGGGATGGGATATGGAAGGGAGGATTGGGGGGTAATTAGGTTCTGTTTGAGGAAGGAGACCAACAGGTCTAATTCCTCAGACCAAGAGCCTCTTCACCATGCCCTGGAAGAGGACTTAAGGAAGGAGCACGATATTAGACCTATTAGCATAAGCTACTCGTGTCCAACTCTCACCCACCAATGTCCATTTATTTATTTATCTAACCTTTTTTAAAACCTACACAACATTTTAGTTTCTATGACGGTACTCGGGAGTTTGTTCCACTCATCCAGAACGAGTGTTTTCCTATATCCTTCCTGACTCTAAATTTTTCCAACTTAAAACTAGTGCTGCGAGTCCTGTCTTAGTTAGATATTTTCAGCACACTATTTACATCCCCTTTATTTATTCCTGTTTTGCATTTATACACCTCAGTCACATCCCCTCTAATTCTACGTCTTTCTAGAGAGTGCAGATTCAGGGCCCTCAGTCTATTCTCGTAGTGAAGATTTCTGATACATGGGATCAACTTTGTCATCCTCCTTTGTATGTTTACCAGTGATTTTATATCTATTCTGTAAAACAGTGACCAAAACTGTGCAGCATAATCTAAATGAGACCTAACCAAAGATATATAGAGTTGATAAACAACCTGAGGACTACTATCATAATTATTTATGCTTCTTGATATGAAGCCAAGGATTCTGTTCGTTTTATCGCGATTACTTTTATCCAGAACTTCTAAATCTTTTTCTCAATCAGTAATGAAAAGATCTACATTATTTAGTTTATATATGGCATAGATATTTTCCTGTCCAATGTTTAGAACTTTGCATCTGTCTATATTAAACTGCATCTCCCACTTCTCCGACCATTGCATCAGTCAGTTCAAATTTTCCTGGCATGCTCTAATGATCTCGTCAGAATGAATTCGACAGCCTATTTTGGTGTCATGGGCAAACTTGCTTTTGTCGCTATTTATTCCCTTATCTATATCGTTTATGTTGATTGTGAACAACAAGGGGCCCTACACTGACCCCTGTGGAATACCGCTCGTGACACTTCCCCACCCTGATTTCTAACCATTTAAGCAAACTCTCTGCTCTCTGTCAACCACGCCTCTACCGAGGAAAAAAAAATTCCTCCTATACCGTGTGCCTTAATTTTCCTCAATAGCCTCTGATGTGGGACTCTGTCAAAAGCCTTACTGAAGTCCATTATACACAATATCATATTCATTACCATGATCTACCTCCTCAAATACCTTAGTGAAAAAAGTTAATAAATTCGTAAGACAGGAATGCCCTTTTGCAAAACTGTGCTGAGATTCATTAATCAATTTATGCCTTTCAAGATGGCTACGAATTGCTTCGGCAATTATTGATTCCATAAATTTTCCCATAATGGAGGTAAGGCTTATTGGTTTATTGTTCGAAGCTAAGGACTTTTCACCTGTTTTGAAAACAGGTATCATTTTTGTTATTTTCCACTTTCACTATGCCAGTTTATAGTGATATATTGATAAGATTAGCCAAAGGTTTGCTAAGCTCCTCTTTCCATTCCTTTAGAACCCGTGCATACATTTCATCAGGGCCTGCGGATTTGTTAGGTTATAATTTATCTGTTTGTCTAACGACCATGTCACTTGTGACCCTAATCATGCATAGTTTATTATCGTCCTGTTCTACATAATTTATTATTTCTGGAATATTGCTAGTATCTTCCTGTGTAAAAACTGAGAGGAAGTGTTAAAAATTCTACACATTTCCTTATCGCTGTCGGTGAGCTGACCCTATTCTTACTTTTGAATATCTGAAAGAATCCTATTGGGTTAGTCTTCAATTTCCTTGAGACTAACCTCATAATCTCTCTTTGCTTTTCTTATTTCCTTTTTTGTCTCTTTAACTGAATATAATGATTTTTTAACTGCCCCTCTCCTCTTTAGATTCACCTATATTTGCTTCACTTTTGACCAATGAGATGTTTTATTATTTATACATTTAGAATCATTTTTGTTTGATCTGATTTTCCTATTCAGAACTTAAGTTGTTTGAGAAAGTGTCATATCGGCAATCAACATCAACTACCTGACCCATAGTCAGGTCACTCCAGTTCAGCCCACCCAGGTAATTTCTCAGTTCTATGAAATTAGCCAAGCAAAAGTCAGGGACTTGATTGCAATTATTAGGGTAATTCTATGATATATTAAAACTGAGTGATTTGTGATAACTTTCCCAAGCTCATCATTAACCTCAAGAGTATTAATTAGTGAAATTTGCTGGCAAGAAAAATATTGAATTCTTATCATGATCAACAGCCTCAAGCTTTACTGAAGGTGGAGAAGGACAGAATGTTTGATAGAAGGGACACAGGAACAAAAAGACAAAACTGGAAGCTGAAAACTCAGATGAGTTATAGGGATGATAGGAAGTATTATTTCAGCCTTAGAGTTATCAGGAAATGGAATAATCTGGAGAAAGCTTTAGGAAGAGGTACGATAAACCTCTTGGAGCAGGGAGAGAAACTGAACGTAGAAGCATCCAGCAAAGAGGTGGGGCCATGAGCTGGGACTTGATCTCTTTGACGACAAATAGATGAGTACATATAGGTGAGTAGACACACACACATGCAAACACAGAAACACACACACACATACACATGCAGGGTTAAGGAATGAAGGAGGAGAACTGTTGAGAGCAGGGATAATAGTAAGGGAGGGGGAGAAGGTGGAGAACGGGACAGGTCCCATTTAGAGGCACAACCATGCCACCAAGAGTTACAGGAAAAAACAATGCCCATGAGCAAACGGGACCCAGAGGCACAGAGGGAGAGGCAATGGGAGGAGGACAGGGAGAGGTTAGTGTTTATTCATGGGCTTCAGGAGAGCGAAAGGAGGACACACAATGAAAGACAGCAGGATGAAAACGAGAGACTGAAAACATCATCAAAGAAATAAGCAAGGTGGACATGACTGAGATAGTAAATTTTCAGAGAATAGGGTGGTACATGAAAGGGAGAAATCGGTCTTTCAAACTGATTTTCAAGACAGAAATGTTGCAGAACAGGATCTTGCAAGAGAAACCACGGCAGAAGGAATCATTAATTTACAAGAGGGTGTTCCTAGATTGTGACAGAACAAGAACAGAATGACAGCAGCTGAGAGAGAGAAGACACAGAAACGAATGGGGCTAGGACGAGAGACAAGAACAGAGTCAGCAGAGGACAACCAGAGAAGGGCAGAGAAACAAGTGCAAGAACACACAGAACCACCCCCAGAACCCCACAACCATACATGTGACCCACAACACAACCCACAATCCACACTTACAGCCCCCATCCCACACTACTCTGTAGAATCCCATAGCACAATACCGGATCCCCCACCCCCCACAGACCCCCAGAACACAGTGTTGGAAAGGAAACTGAATGTATGGTACACCAACACAGATGGAAAAATGAATAAGTGGGAGGAGTGGCATGAGAATCAAAAAGGCATCAATGGACATCATAGTTCTCACAGAAACCAAGTTCACAGGAATGATAGCAGATGTCATCTTTCCAATGGGATATCAGATCCTGAGAAAAGACAGAGGGAACAGAAGGACAGGTGGAGTGGCACAGCTCATCAAAAACCAATGGGATTTTGATGAGCTGGAGAGAGGAGAAAGAGAAGCAGGGGACTACATAATAAGAATACTTCAGTCTGGAGGTCCCAAGGTGGTAATTGCAGTGATGTACAACCCATCACAGAACAGCAGGAGACCAAGACAAGAGTATGATAAGAGTAATAGAGCGATGGTTGACACTTTGGCTGAAGTGGCCAGAAGGGCTCATGCGTGCAGGGCAAAGCTGCTGATTGAGGGTAACTTCAATTGCAAGGAAACTGACTGGGAGAACCTGGAGCCACATGGGGGCCCAGAAATGTGGAGAGCTAAGATGATGGAGGTTGTACTAGAAAACCTTATGTACCAACACGTAAGGGACACTACTAGAGAGAGAGGACAGGATGAACCGACAAGACTGGACCTATTATTCACCTTGAATAGTGCAGACATTGAGGGCATCACATATGAAAGACGCCTCGGGGCCAGTGATCATGTGGTTCTAAGCTTCTAATATATAGTAGAGTAACAAGTGGAGAGAGAAGCAGGAAGGGCTGGATGCATGAAGCCAAACTACAAGAAAAGGGACTATGCAGGCATGAAGAATTTCCTGCATGGGGTTTGTTGGGACAGAGAACTGGCAGGGAAGTCAGCAAACTAGATAATGGAATTTTGACAACAATATGCAATGAAGCTGAGTAGAGGTTTGTATCCAAGGATAACAGAAATAACGGGAAAGCCAGGATGAGTCCTTGGTTCACCCAAAGGTGTAAAGGCCAAAACCAAGTGTGCGAGAATGGAAGAAGTATTGAAGGCAAAGGACACTGGAGAACAAGGACAGCAGTTGTAGAGCAAGAAATGAATATGTACAGGTAAGAAGAGATAAGATAAGATAAGATAAGATTTCGTTCGGATTTTTAACCCCGGAGGGTTAGCCACCCAGGATAACCCAAGAAAGTCAGTGCGTCATCGAGGACTGTCTAACTTATTTCCATTGGGGTCCTTAATCTTGTCCCCCAGGATGCGACCCACACCAGTCGACTAACACCCAGGTACCTATTTGCTGCTAGGTGAACAGGACAACAGGTGAAAGGAAACGTGTCGAAATGTTTCCACCCGCCGGGAATCGAACCCGGGCCCTCCGTGTGTGAAGCGGGAGCTTTAGCCACCAGGCCACCAGGCCACCGGGCCACACCAAGAGAGGCCCAACGACAGCGGTCAGTATGCTGAGGTCGGTGGTCACGTGTGGTCATACCTGTCCTGAGCTGTCTGAGTATTAGCGTGGGGTGTTACCAAGCACCATGGCTTGTAGCAGTGTTTAAGAATCTCAGGTTAAAGTGTTGAAGAAGGAGGTTCTACTTCTTCAGGAGGAAAATAGGAGGCTGAAGCTTTACCTAGATGTGTTTGGGAGTGTGTGAGATAGCTGGTGCTGGTAAGGAGGAAATGCTTACCACCAGTGAGAGTGGCAGCTGCTTTGAGTGGTAAATGGTTCACAGTTCAGGAAGAAGGAAGTTAAGGAGGGTTAATAAAGAAGATGTGAAGGTAGAAAATCGATTCCCTGTTCTCCAAGACGAGTGTACTTCAGTGATTAGTGAGGTTAAAGGTACCTGTGACTCCCCTGCTAATCAAGGTAAGAACATTCTGATTGTGGGAGACTTTCAGGTAAGATATATTGACCGTGTTTTTTGTAACAGAGATAGAAAAGTCAGACAGAAAGTGTGCCTCCCTGGAGCTGGTGTTGGTGACACAGTCAGCAGGTTGGATAATATTATGTCAGGTAATGGGAATAAGCCCATTATCTGTTTTAATGCTGGTGGAAATGACATTGGAAAGGGCAGGAGACAGTAGCTGCTGGATAAGTACAGGTCAGCCACAGAAGTAGTCAGGTCTAAGGGAGGGATCCCAGTCATATGTAGCATCTTGCCAAGAAAGGGAGTGGGCAATGAATGGATGTCTAGGGCAATTGGTATAAATTGCTGGCTAGACAGGTATTGCAACGAACTTGCAATCTTATTCATTGATAACTGGGACAAATTCTATGGCAAACTTGATATGTATGCAAAGGATGGAGTTCATCTCTCTGGGGATGGAGTGGTTGCATTAGCCAATTCGATTGAGGGGGTAACTGATGACTTGTCTAGGATTTTAAACTGATAGATTATACAGGTATGGGAGTTTGTGTGAAACAATCAGTCTGCAGTATTATTGTTGGAAACAGCAGATATTCCCATGATACCTCAGGGATATGTTTAAAAGACAATATTCAAAATAAAGTTCCTAATAAAGGCAAAGCAACTGATCAACAAAAAGAGATAGTAGAGGGCAACGAGTGACTAGCTCCCTTAAGGTTTACTGTACAAACAGTAGCAGTCTAAGAAATAAGATAGATGAATGCCTTATGAATGCAGCATAAAGGGTAATAAACTATTCCACACTGATAGGGTCAACAGAAAGGGTGGTGGAGTGGCGATGTATGTCAGAGATAATTTAAATTATTGTCTTAGACATGATATAAGATTAGAAACATCGGACACAGAATCTGTTTGGGTACAGTTTCTCTAGGGGTACGAAAAATTAATTTTAGGTGTGATATATAGGCCACCAAACCTTGATAGGGAGTGCAGTAAGCTGCTATGGGACGAAATTCATAAGGCATCTAGATATGAAAATGTTGTGTTAATAATTGGAACAATTTGACAGGAAATCTTGAGTCTAGCGACTTTCTTGATACAGTTCAGGATTGCTTTTTAAAACAGTTTGTAACAGAACCAACTAGAGGAAACAATCTGCTTGACTTGGTTCTTGCCGACAAAGATTCACTAATTAATAATCTTGAGGTTAATAATGAGCTTGGGGAAAATGATCACAAATCACTTAGTTTCAATATATTATGGAATTACCCAGTAAACTTTAATCAAGTCTCTGTCACAGACTTTCGATTGGCTGATTTCATGGGATTGAAAAATTACCTGGGTGGGCTAAATTGGGATGTCCTGACTATGGGTCAGGTAGCTAGTGTTGGTTGCCAATATAATGTTTTTCAGAGCATAGTTCTAGCTACTCAGCCAACTTTTGCTCTGAGTAGGGAAATTATATCTAACAAAAATGACTCCAAATGAATGAACAATAGATTAAAACATCTCGTTGGTCAAAAGAGAGGCAATTTTAGGCGTATCAAAAGAGGGGATGGGCAGTTAAGAAATCAATATATTCAATTAAAGAGAAAAAAAGAAGGAATGAGAAAAGCAAAAAGTGTTTATGAGGCTAAGGTCGCAAGGGATTCGAAGACTAACCCAAAAGGGTTCTTTCAGGTATACAGAAGTAAGGGAAATATAAACACATATGCAGTATAATGTGATCCTTTATTGACTACGTTTCGCCCACACAGTGGGCTTTTTCAAGTCACAAACAGAACTACCTGGGGTGGAAGGAACGCGAGTATTTATAGTCAGGTTCAGAATGCTGAGGTCAGGTGGAGAATGCTGCATCTGATGATGTACCGAGTGGGGTTATAGAGTCTAAAATCTTGGGTAGCTTGGAAAGGAGATTGGATAAGTTTGTGAGCAGACCTTCTACAGTGTTCTTATGTGGGATAGCGATGCAGAAGTTTCTTGACGACATTCTCCTCATAACTCCTAAACGCTTCAATGTTAAAGCTCTCCAAGACAAGCTCAACCAGGTCGAGCCTTCAATCCAGCTCACACTTGAAGAAGAAGTCGACAACACTCATCCTTTCCTTGATGTTCTGCTTTGCAAAGCTGACCACGAACTTCGTTTTAAAGTCTATCGAAAACCCACCAACCAAAACGATCTTCTCCACTTTTACTCTCACCACGACACCAAAACCAAACGTGGTGTAATTATAGGCTTCTTCCTGCGTGCACTCAGAATCTGCAGCAATGAGTTTCTTGAAGAATGCACGATGATTGAACAAGTATTTTCTAAACTCCACTATCCTCGTCACTTCATCAGAGACTGCAGACGACGGGCATTAAACATCTTCAACACACCCAGAGAAGACACTGCCGAGAAGAGATACATAGTCCTCCCCACCAACTCCATTGCCAAACACGTTTCCAACATCTTTTCCAATACCTCATTTCAAGTATCTAACTCCACAACCACGACCATCAAGGACATTACCAGTGATAGACAGGTCAAGCTTCCACCCTCTGCAGGGGTATACATAATCCCTTGTAATGACTGCAACAAGTTATACGTGGGCGAAACATCAAGGGACCTCCAAACACGTATTTCAGAACACCAATACACAAGCAGGTCTGACGACACAAGGAATGCCTGCGTACAACACCGTAATTCACACAACCACTTGATAAACTACAGAAACTCAAGACTTATCGCCACAGAAGACAACACTCAATACCGAAGAATCCTGGAATCATCACTTATTTCTACATCCGACAACTTCAACCAGAATAGTGGCTTCTATAACATAGCTGAACCACTTGCCAAGAAACTTCTTCATCGCTATCCCACATAAGAACACTGTAGAAGGTCTGCTCACAAACTTATCCAATCTCCTTTCCAAGCTACCCAAGATTTTAGACTCTATAACCCCACTAGGTACATCATCAGATGCAGCATTCTCCACCTGACCTCAGCATTCTGAACCTGACTATAAATACTCGCGTTCCTTCCACCCCAGGTAGTCAATAAAGGATCACATTATACTGCATATGTGTTTATATTTCCATTGTGTCGGTATTTTATACCATTTATTTCCATACAGAAGTAAGATTAGAGACAAGATAGGCCCACTTAAGAGTAACTCAGTTCAGATCACTGACAGTGATAGGGATATGTGTGAAATTTTAAATTCTTACTTCCTCTCAGTTTGTACTCAGGAAGATACTATCGAAAATCCAGAAATAATAAATTATGTAGAACAGGATGATAATAAACTATACACGATTGCAGTAACTAGTGACATGGTCCTCAGAAAAATAGAAAAATTAAAACCTAACAAATACCCAGGTCCTGATGAATTGTTTGCAAGGGTGTTAAAGGAATGTAAAGAGGAACTTAGCATACCTTTGGCTAATCTTTTTAACATATCACTACAAACTGGCATAGTGCCTGATAAGTGGAAAATGGCAAATGCAATACCTATTTACAAGGCAGGTGACAGGTCCTTGGCTTCGAACCATAGACCAATAAGCCTTACCTCCATAGTGGGGAAATTTATGAAATCAATAATTGCTGAGCCAATTCGTAGCCATCTTGATAGGCATAAACTGATAAATGAATCTCAACACGGTTTTACAAAGGGGAGTTCCTGTCTTACGAATTTACTAACTTTTTTCTCTAAGGTGTTTGAGGAGGTAGCTCATGGTAATGAATATGACATTGTGTATATGGACTTCAGTAAGACTTTCGATAGAGTTTCACATCAGAGGCTACTGTGGAATAGGAGGAGAATTTTTTTCCTGGGTAGAAGCGTGGTTGACAAATAGGCAGCAAAGAGTTTGTATAAATGGGGAGAAATCAGAATGGGGGCACGTCACAAGCGGTGTTCCACAGGAGTCAGTGTTTTGCCTGTTGTTGTCCACAATTTACATAAATGATATAGATGAGGGAATAAATAGCGACATAAGCAAATTTGCTGATGACACCAAAATAGGCCGTCCAATTCATTCTATTGAGAACATTAGTGCACTCCAGGATGATTTGGCAGATGCAGTTTAATACAGACAAATGCAAAGTTAGCATATGAGAAGTTTTTATAAAGTAGAAGTGATGCAAGGAGGGAAGAGTATACATATGGAGAAAAAGAGAGAGGTTGAGAGAGTGGTGAAGCAATGTAAAAAGAGAGCAAATGAGAGAGTGGGTGAGATGTTATCAACAAATTTTGTTGAAAATAAGAAAAAGTTTTGGAGTGAGATTAACAAGTTAAGGAAGCCTAGAGAACAAATGGATTTGTCAGTTAAAAATAGGAGAGGAGAGTTATTAAATGGAGAGTTAGAGGTATTGGGAAGATGGAGGGAATATTTTGAGGAATTGTTAAATGTTGATGAAGATAGGCAAGCTGTGATTTCGTGTATAGGGCAAGGAGGAATAACATCTTGTAGGAGTGAGGAAGAGCCAGTTGTGAGTGTGGGGGAAGTTCGTGAGGCAGTGGGTAAAATGAAAGGGGGTAAGGCAGCCGGGATTGATGGGATAAAGATAGAAATGTTAAAAGCAGGTGGGGATATAGTTTTGGAGTGGTTGGTGCAATTATTTAATAAATGTATGGAAGAGGGTAAGGTACCTAGGGACTGGCAGAGAGCATGCATAGTTCCTTTGTATAAAGGCAAAGGGGATAAAAGAGAGTGCAAAAATTATAGGGGGATAAGTCTGTTGAGTATACCTGGTAAAGTGTATGGTAGAGTTATAATTGAAAGAATTAAGAGTAAGACGGAGAATATGATAGCAGATGAACAAGAAGGCTTTAGGAAAGGTAGGGGGTGTGTGGACAAGGTGTTTACAGTGAAACATATAAGTGAACAGTATTTAGATAAGGCTAAAGAGGTCTTTGTGGCATTTATGGATTTAGAAAAGGCGTATGACAGGGTGGATAGGGGGGCAATGTGGCAGATGTTGCAAGTGTATGGTGTAGGAGGTAGGTTACTGAAAGCAGTGAAGAGTTTTTACGAGGATAGTGAGGCTCAAGTTAGAGTATGTAGGAAAGAGGGAAATTTTTTCCCAGTAAAAGCAGGCCTTAGACAAGGATGTGTGATGTAACCGTGGTTGTTTAATATATTTATATATGGGGTTGTAAGAGAAGTAAATGCGAGGGTCTTGGCAAGAGGCGTGGAGTTAAGAGATAAAGAATCACACACGAAGTGGGAGTTGTCACAGCTGCTCATTGCTGATGACACTGTGCTCTTGGGAGATTCTGAAGAGAAGTTGCAGAGATTGGTGGATGAATTTGGTAGGGTGTGCAAAAGAAGAAAATTAAAGGTGAATACAGGAAAGAGTAAGGTTATGAGGATAACAAAAAGATTAGGTGATGAAAGATTGAATATCAGATTGGAGGGAGAGAATATGGAGGAGGTGAACGTATTCAAATATTTGTGAGTGGACGTGTCAGCGGATGGGTCTATGAAAGATGAGGTGAATCATAGAATTGATGAGGGAAAAAGAGTGAGTGGTGCACTTAGGAGTCTGTGGAGACAAAGAACTTTGTCCTTGGAGGCAAAGAGGGGAATGTATGAGAGTATAGTTTTACCAACGCTCTTATATGGGTGTGAAGCGTGGGTGATGAATGTTGCAGCGAGGAGAAGGCTGGAGGCAGTGGAGATGTCATGTCTGAGGGCAATGTGTGGTGTGAATATAATGCAGAGAATTCGTAGTTTGGAAGTTATGAGGAGGTGCGGGATTACCAAAACTGTTGTCCAGAGGGCTGAGGAAGGGTTGTTGAGGTGGTTCGGACATGTAGAGAGAATGGAGCAAAACAGAATGACTTCAAGAGTGTATCAGTCTGTAGTGGAAGGAAGGCGGAGTAGGGGTCGGCCTAGGAAAGGTTGGAGGGAGGGGGTAAAGGAGGTTTTGTGTGTGAGGGGCTTGGACTTCCAGCAGGCATGCGTGAGCGTGTTTGATAGGAGTGAATGGAGACAAATGGTTTTTAATACTTGACGTGCTGTTGGAGTGGGAGCAAAGTAACATTTATGAAGGGATTCAGGGAAACCGGCAGGCCGGACTTGAGTCCTGGAGATGGGAAGTACAGTGCCTGCACTCTGAAGGAGGGGTGTTAATGTTGCAGTTTAAAAACTGTAGTGTAAAGCACCCTTCTGGCAAGACAGTGATGGAGTGAATGATAGTGAAAGTTTTTCTTTTTCGGGCCACCCTGCCTTGGTGGGAATCGGCCAGTGTGATAATAAAAAATAAAATAAAAATGCAAAGTGCTAAATGTTTGACAGGACAATAACCCTGCCATTTATTTAAGAACATAAGAACATAAGTACGTAAGAACATAAGAAAGGAGGAACACTGCAGGAGGCCTGTTGGCAGGTTCTTTACAATTCATCCCACTAACAAAACATTTGCCCAACCCAATTTTCAATGCCACCCAAGAAATAAGCTCTGATGTGAAAGTCCCACTCAAATCCAACCCCTCCCACTCATGTACTCATCCAACCTAAATTTGAAACTACCCAAAGTCCTATCCTCAATAACCCAACTAGGTAGACCGTTCCACTCATCAACTACCTTATTTCCAAACCAATACTTTCCTATGTCCTTTCTAAATCTAAACTTATCTAATTTAAATCCATTACTGCGGGTTCTCTCTTGGAGAGACATCCTCAAGACCGTATTAATATCCCCTTTATTAATACCTATGGTTTAGAAAGACACGTAAGCAAACACTATAACATATTTATTAGAAAACGTTTCGGTCCTGGGACCTTGATCACTTCATGTTAGAAGTGATCAAGGTCCCAGGACCGAAACGTTTTCTAATAAATATGTTATAGTGTTTGCTTACGTGTCTTTCTAAACCAACTTGTCGGTATTTATTACCAAGGTTTATACCATTAATACCTATCTTCCACTTATACACTTCGATCAGGTCTCCCCTCATTCTTCGTCTAATAAGTGAATGTAACTTAAGAGTCTTCAATCTTTCTTCATAAGGAATTGTGTAGATCTTAATACTACTGATTGTGAAAAGGATTTAGAAGTTCTGGTTAGCAGTAATCTGAAACCAAGACAACAGCGCATAAGTGTTTGCAATAAAGCTAACGGAATCCTCGGCTTCATATCAAGAAGTATAAATAGAAGTCCTCAGGTTGTTCTTCAACTCTATATATCCTTGGTAAGGCCTCATTTAGACTATGCTGCTCAGTTCTGGTCACCGTATTACAGAATGGATATAAATGCTCTGGAAAACGTACAGAGGAGGTTGACAAAGTTGATCCCATGAATCAGAAATCTTCACTACGAGGATAGACTGAGGGCCCTGAATCTGCACTCTCTAGAAAGGCGTGGAATTAGGGGGAATATGATTGAGGTGTATAAATGGAAAACAGGAATAAATAAAAGGGGATGGAAATAGCGTGCTAAAAATATCCAGCCAAGACAGGACTCGCAGTACGGTTTCAAGTTGGAAAAGTTCAGATTCAGGAAGGACATAGGGAAAGCACTGGTTTGGTAATAGAGTTGTGGATGAGTGGAACAAACACCCAAGTAGCGTCATAGAAGCTAAGACTTTGTATAGCTGTAAAAATAGGTTGGATAAACACATGAGTGGGTGTGAGTTGGACCTGACTAGTTTGGGCTACCAGGTCTGGTGCCGTGCTCCTTCCTTAAGTAAGAGTGACCTGACAAGGTGGTCATTGTTCTAGACCGGGGTGTGGCATGGAACTGCTTCGCATGAGTCAGTAGTCCTGTTGCAGTGTTCCTTCTTTCTTATGCTCTTATGTTCTTATGATAAAGCAGCGAAAGCTAAATATGATCCAAAGCTATTGTACAACCACATCAGGAGGAAAACAACAGTCAAGGACCAGGTGATAAGGCTGAGGAAGGAAGGGGGGGAGTTCACATGAAATGACCATGAAGTATGTGAGGAGTTCAACACGAGGTTCAAAGAAGTGTTCACAGAGGAGACAGAAGGGACTCCAGAAAGACAGAAAGGTGGGGTACACCATCAAGTGTTGGAAACAATACATACAACCCAGGAAGAAGTGAAGAGGCTGCTAAGTGCACTGGATACCTCAAAGGCGATGGGGCCAGATAACATCTCTCCATGGGTACTGAGAGAGGGAGCAGAGGTGCTATGTGTACCACTAACAACAATCTTCAACACATCTATCGAAACAGGACGACTACCTGAGGTATGGAACACAGCAAATGTAGTCCCATGTTTTAAAAAAGGAGAGACACGAAGCATTAAAGCTCATCAATGATAGCCAGCATGGTTTCAGGGATGGGAAATCCTGTGTCACAAACCTACTGGAGTTCTATGACAGGGTGACAGTAGTAAGACAAGAGAGAGAGAGAGGGGTGGGTAAATTGCATTTTCTTGGACAGTAGGAAGGTGTTTGACACAGTTCCACACAGGAGGTTAGTGCAAAAGCTGGAGGACCACGCAGGGATAACAGGGAAGGCACTGCAATAGATCAGAGAATACTTGTTAGGATGACCACAGCGGTCATGGCACGTGGTGAGGTGTCAGAGTGGGCACCTGTGACGAGCGGGGTCCCACATGGGTCATTTCTAGGAGCAGTGCTGTTTCTGGTATTTGTGAGCGACATGACGGAAAGAATGGACTCAGAAGTGTTCCTGTTTGCAGATGAGAAGTTGATGAGAAGAATTCAATCAAATGAAGACCAAGAAGAGCTAAAAAAAGGACCTGGACAGGCTGCAGACCTGGTCCAGCAACTGGTTCTTGGAATTCAACCCCACTAAGTGCAAAGTCTTGAAGATTGAGGAAGGGCAAAGAAGACTGCAGATGGAATATAGTCTACGGGGCCAGAGACTACAAACCTCACTCAAGGAAAAGGATCTTGGGGCGAGTATAACACAGGGCACATCTCCTGAGGCCCACAACAGCCCAATAACTGTTGCAGCATACGGGCACCTAGCAAACCTAAGAACAGCATTTCGATATCTCAATAAGGAATCATTCAGAACCCTGTACACCGTGTGCGTTAGGCCTATATTGGAGTATGCAGCTCCAGTTTAGAACCCGCACCTAATCAAATAAATAAGGAAACTAAAGAAAGTACAAAGGTTTGCAACAAGACTAGCCCCAGAGCTAAGGAACATGTCCTACAAGGAGAGGTTAAGGGAAATCCATCTGACGACACTGGAGAACAGGAGAGATAGGGGGGATATGATAGCGACATTTAAAATAAGAACATAAGAAAGAACACTGCACCAGGCCTACTGGCCTATGCGAGGCAGGTCCAATTCTCACACCGGCTTAAGCCAATGCCTTGATCTAGTGATGTCAGACACGTCACTTAAAGGAGGAGCACGGTATCCAACCTAGTAGCACAAACTAGTCAGGTCCAACTCACACCCACCCACGCCCACTCATGTATTTATCTAACGTATTTTTAAAATTACACAACGTTTTAGCCTCGATAACTCTACTCAAGAGTTTGTTCCACTCATCCACAACTCTATTAAAAAAACAGTGCTTTCCTATATCCATCCTGAATCTGAATTTCTCCAATTTAAAACCATTGCTGCAAGTCCTGTTTATGTTAGATATTTTTAACACACTATTTACATCCCTTTTATCAATTCTTGTTTTCCATTTATACACCACAATCATATCCCCCCTAATTCTATGCCTTTCTAGAGAGTGCAGATTCAGGGCCCTCAGTCTATCCTCTTAGGGAAGATTTCTGATACATGGGATCAACTGTGTCATCTTCCTTTGTAAATTTTCCAGAGCATTTATATCCATTCTGTAATACGGTGACCAAAACTGAGCAGCATAATCTGAATGAGACCTAACCAAAGATATACAGAGTTGAAGAACAACCTGAGGACTTCTATTACTTATACTTCATGCTATGAAGCCATGGATTCTGTTAGCTTTATTGCAAACACTTATGCACTGTTGTCTTGGTTTCAGATGGGACACAGCAACAAGTGGTCATAGTGGAGGCAGGGTCCATACATATCTTTAAGAGGAGGTATGATAAAGCTCATGGAGCAGGAAGAGTGACCCAGTAGCGACCAGTGAAGAGGCGGGGCCAGGAGCTATGACTCGACCCCTGCAAACACAACTAAGTGAGTACAATTAGGTGAGTACACACACACACATACACTGTGAAGGACTCATCACATTACCAGCAGGTGTACCTCGACTGTAAGAGAACATGAGCAGAATGACAGAAAACAAGAAGAATCAAAGATGCAAGTTGCAGGAAAGAAGGACGAGGCTGGAGACAAGAAGGGCTCCCAGATTCAGGAGGACCAGCAAACACAACCACCCACAGAAGAACCTCAACCTCTACCATCCCACTGCTACCATACAAATTTACCAAAAATCACACTACGCTCCACAGTCACAGCCTCCTGCCCCACTTAACACCATCCCCCAGCATTATCCCATAGTATTCTGCCAGGTCTGCAAGTCCTAGCCCATACAATCTTCCTAGAATACAGTATTAGAAAAGAAGCTGAAGGTATGGTACACCATCGCAGACAGAATCACAAATAAGTGCAAGGAACAGCACGAAAGAATCATGAAGGCATTCCCAGGCATCATAGCAATAGTAGAAATGGAACTCACAGGAATGATAAAAGACGCGATCTTTCTAACCGGATATCACATCCTGAGTAAAGACAGAGTGATCGTAGGGGGAGGAGGAGTTGCGCTGCTCATCAAAAACCAGTGGAGTTTTTAAGAGCTGCAAGGAATGGACAGATGATATGCAAGGGACTGCATAGTAGGAACATTTCAGCCTGAAGTTCCTAAGGTTGTGATTGCAGTAATGTACAACCTACAACAGAAAAGCAGGCGGCCAAGACAAGAATACGAGGAAAGCAACATAGCAATGATGAACACATTCGATGAGGTGGCTAGAAGGACCCATATGAGTAGGGCAAAGTAATTAGTTGTGGGTGATTTTAATCACAAGGAGATTGACTGGGAAAACCTGGAGCCACAATGGGGACAACAAACGTGGAAGGCTGAGACGATGGAGGCCATACTGGAACATCTCATATATCAACAAGTTGGAGAGACTACCAGAGAGAGGAGAGGATAAACCAGCAAGGCTGGACCTCGTAGTCACCTAGAGCAGCTCAGACAATGAGGATATCACATAACAAAGGCCCATTAGAGCTAGTGATCACATGTTCCTGACCTTTAAATACATTATACAGTTAACAGTGGAAAGTGAAGCAGCACGAGAAGGACAGGAGAAGACAACTTACAAAAGAGAGGACTGCACAGGCATGAGGAATTTCCTGCACGAGGTACAGTGGAAAAGAGAACTGAAGAGAAAGAGAATAAATGAAATGATGGAATACGTGGCCACAAAGTGCAGCGAGGCAGAGGAGAGGTTCATACCAAGGGCAACAGAAACAACTGGAAGATCAGAACGAGCCCTTGGTTCACCCATGAATGTAGAGGTCAAAGCTGTGCTAGAAATGGAAAATGAATAGAAGACAAAGGGCTCAGAAAAATAAGGATATTAGCTGAAGAGCCAGAAACAAATATGCATGGACAAGGAGGGAGGTGCAGCGGCAATACGAGAATTATATAGCATGAAAAGCCAAATCTGACCAAAGCCATTGTACGGCCATAACAGGAGGTAAACTATAGTCAGAGACCAAGTAATCAGGCTGAGGAAGGAGAAAGGTAAGATCTCAAGAAACGACCAAGAAGTGTGTGAAGAGCTCAACACGAGATTTAATGAGGCATTTTCAGTAGAGACAGAAAGCATTTCAGCAAACTGGGATGGTACACCAACAAGTGCTGGACACACTACTCACAACTGAGGAGGCGAAGAAGCTCCTGAGAAAGGAGGAAAAAGTGGTGGGTAAACTTCATTTTCTTGGACTAAAAGAAGGCTTTTTAAACAGTTCTGCACAACAGATTGGTGAAAAAACCTAGAGGAGCAGACAGGAATAATATGAAAGGAACTGCAATGGATCATGGAATACCTAACAGGAAGGAAACAACGAGTGATGGTACGTGACAAAGTGTCAAAGGGGCACGGGTGAGGAGCAGCGTTCTACAAGGGTCAGTTCTAGGGCTGGTGCTGTTCCTGGTACATGTGAATGACCTGATGGATGGGATAGATTCAGAGGTGTCCCTGTTTGCAGATGATGTGAAGTTAATACGAAAAATTCAGGCGGATAAGGACCAGGTAGGATTACTAAAGGATCTGGACAAGCTGCAAACCTGGTCCAACAATTGGTTCCTGGAGTTTAACCCAACCAAGTGGAAAGTTATGAAGACTGGGGAAGATCAAGAGAGACCTCAGAGTACATGCTAGGGGGCCACTGGGTGCAACCCTCACTCAAGAAAAGGATCTTTGGGTGAGTATCACATCGAAGACATCTAGTAAGGTGCGCATCAACCAAATAACTGCTGCAGCATATGGTCATCTGGCAAACCTAAGTAAGAAGTAAGAAGTCATTCAAGACACTGTACACTGTGACATCAGGCCCACATTGGAGTATGTAGAACCAGTATGGAACCCACACCTGATCAAGCACATCAAGAAATTAGAAAAAGTTTGCAACAAGACTAGTCCCGGAGGAGAGGTTGTGGGAAATCAGCCTGACAACACTAAAGGACAGGAGGGATACGGGGAGACATGATAACGACAGATAAAATTTATTATTTTTTTTTTTTATTATCACACCGGCCGATTCCCACCAAGGCAGGGTGGCCCGAAAAAGAAAAACTTTCACCATCATTCACTCCATCACTGTCTTGCCAAAAGGGTGCTTTACACTACAGTTTTTAAACTGCAACATTAACACCCCTCCTTCAGAGTGCAGGCACTGTACTTCCCATCTCCAGGACTCAAGTCCGGCCTGCCGGTTTCCCTGAATCCCTTCATAAATGTTACTTTGCTCACACTCCAACAGCACGTCAAGTATTAAAAACCATTTGTCTCCATTCACTCCTATCAAACACGCTCACGCATGCCTGCTGGAAGTCCAAGCCCCTCGCACACAAAACCTCCTTTACCCCCTCCCTCCAACCCTTCCTAGGCCGACCCCTACCCCGCCTTCCTTCCACTACAGACTGATACACTCTTGAAGTCATTCTGTTTCGCTCCATTCTCTCTACATGTCCGAACCACCTCAACAACCCTTCCTCAGCCCTCTGGACAACAGTTTTGGTAATCCCGCACCTCCTCCTAACTTCCAAACTACGAATACTCTGCATTATATTCACACCACACATTGCCCTCAGACATGACATCTCCACTGACTCCAGCCTTCTCCTCGCTGCAACATTCATCACCCACGCTTCACACCCATATAAGAGCGTTGGTAAAACTATACTCTCATACATTCCCCTCTTTGCCTCCAAGGACAAAGTTCTTTGTCTCCACAGACTCCTAAGTGCACCACTCACTCTTTTTCCCTCATCAATTCTATGATTCACCTCATCTTTCATAGACCCATCCGCTGACACGTCCACTCCCAAATATCTGAATACGTTCACCTCCTCCATACTCTCTCCCTCCAATCTGATATTCAATCTTTCATCACCTAATCTTTTTGTTATCCTCATAACCTTACTCTTTCCTGTATTCACCTTTAATTTTCTTCTTTTGCACACCCTACCAAATTCATCCACCAATCTCTGCAACTTCTCTTCAGAATCTCCCAAGAGCACAGTGTCATCAGGAAAGAGCAGCTGTGACAACTCCCACTTTGTGTGTGATTCTTTATCTTTTAACTCCACGCCTCTTGCCAAGACCCTCGCATTTACTTCTCTTACAACCCCATCTATAAATATATTAAACAACCACGGTGACATCACACATCCTTGTCTAAGGCCTACTTTTACTGGGAAAAAATTTCCCTCTTTCCTACATACTCTAACTTGAGCCTCACTATCCTCGTAAAAACTCTTCACTGCTTTCAGTAACCTACCTCCTACACCATACACTTGCAACATCTGCCACATTGCCCCCCTATCCACCCTGTCATACGCCTTTTCCAAATCCATAAATGCCACAAAGACCTCTTTAGCCTTATCTAAATACTGTTCACTTATATGTTTCACTGTAAACACCTGGTCCACACACCCCCTACCTTTCCTAAAGCCTCCTTGTTCATCTGCTATCCTATTCTCCGTCTTACTCTTAATTCTTTCAATTATAACTCTACCATACACTTTACCAGGTACACTCAACAGACTTATCCCCCTATAATTTTTGCACTCTCTTTTATCCCCTTTGCCTTTATACAAAGGAACTATGCATGCTCTCTGCCAATCCCTAGGTACCTTACCCTCTTCCATACATTTATTAAATAATTGCACCAACCACTCCAAAACTATATCCCCACCTGCTTTTAACATTTCTATCTTTATCCCATCAATCCCGGCTGCCTTACCCCCTTTCATTTTACCTACTGCCTCACGAACTTCCCCCACACTCACAACTGGCTCTTCCTCACTCCTACAAGATGTTATTCCTCCTTGCCTTATACACGAAATCACAGCTTGCCTATCTTCATCAACATTTAACAATTCCTCAAAATATTCCTTCCATCTTCCCAATACCTCTAACTCTCCATTTAATAACTCTCCTCTCCTATTTTTAACTGACAAATCCATTTGTTCTCTAGGCTTTCTTAACTTGTTAATCTCACTCCAAAACTTTTTCTTATTTTCAACAAAATTTGTTGATAACATCTCACCCACTCTCTCATTTGCTCTCTTTTTACATTGCTTCACCACTCTCTTAAAAATACTGAGAGGAATTGACAAGGTGGATAGGGAAACAGCAACAAG
Organism: Cherax quadricarinatus; assembly: GCF_038502225.1. Classification (NCBI taxonomy): domain Eukaryota; kingdom Metazoa; phylum Arthropoda; class Malacostraca; order Decapoda; family Parastacidae; genus Cherax; species Cherax quadricarinatus. The sequence goes on from NC_091309.1 coordinate 45,520,585, forward strand.
GGGTCGCAGCTGGAAGTTGAAAATTTAGATGAGTCATAGGGATGTTAGGAAGTATTTCTTCAGTCATGGAGTTGCCAGGAAGTGGAACAGTGTGGAGAATGATGTAGTAGAGGGAAGATCAATAGCATTAAGAAGAAATATGATAAATCTCATACAGCAGGGAGAGAGTGAACCTGGTAGAGACTAGCGAAAAGGTGGGGCCAGGAGCTGTGACTTACACATACACACACACACACACACACACATACACAAATACATAAATAGTTTCAAAGGCAAGATAACCTAATAGCTCTTAAATGAAGTTGTACTTATTCTTGAGTGCAAGACATGGTAAATCTGAGGCAGAGTGGAGTGTAGGAGGTGAAATGCATTATACATACACAATGTTGAATACTTAAAAGAACAAACTGAACGAGGAATGGGAAAGAAAATTTAATTCCCTTCAGAACGAAGCTGAGGGACTACACAATAACACAGGTAAAAAAAGAACAAAGATGGTTGAATGAAGGCTCTGAAGCTGGTGGGGCAAGTGAAAAACAGAAAGAAGCCATTTAAAAATATTAAAGTAAAACTGGCACAGTGGGGAGGAGCAGTGAAGGAAGGTGGGAGAGAGACATTAGGAATAAATAAAAGAAAGTCGATAACTGAGATGCCCTTTTATTCACCTCCTCTGAGAGAAGGTGAATAAAAAGAAACAAGGGAAAGAGTCAATCTGGAAGGAAAGTTCAGTTAGAGGAACAGAGAGTTTGTTGGTGATCTATGGACTCCAGGAGTCTGAAGTAAAGAGGACGGTGTGTCAGGAAACAGGAGACGAGTGGGAAACAAAGTAAGATAGAATTTGACATTGGGTGCATAGTGAGAGAAATGATTGTGCAGATGAGAATTTTCAGAAAATCAAGAAGTACTCCCACGACAAACAATATCCAGCCAAGCTTACATAGACAAATAGAACCAGGAGCAGGATCATTAGAAAGTCATCGAGACTGAGAGGCACATGATATTGCTGTATATAAAGATTCAGAGCAGAACAGTTATAGAAAGAGGGAGCATGTAAAAATAAGAGGAAGGAGAGAGAACACTTAGTCCCAAGGAACTCCTCTAGGCCCACCTATGGCTCCTCAGCTAGTTGGTCTATCTCAAGAAATATACCCACTTCGCAAACGCTAACATTATCCCCCACACCCTTTGCCCCTCATTACAACACCCTCTTCCCTATCCCCTCGTTCCTAAAATTCCCATCATGACTCCTTTCTCTGTACTGATGCACAAACCAATTCCAGCCCAACCTATCCCACTACAAGAAAACGTTCAACATAGAGAAAGATTAGACCACAATAACCAGAGCATAGTGAAGGATAGAAAGCTCAAAGTCTAGTACACAATTAAAGATGGATATGGAAAAAATGATGAGTTATAGAATGGTTAGGAAAGATAAACCTTGATATCATAGCTATCATAGAGACGAAACAACCTGAAATCATAACTAATGCCAAATTCTGACCATGATACCAGGTAATAAGGAAATACAGGAGAATAAGTGTAGGGGAAGTGTACATCTGCTAGTTTCAAGTTGGCGGAATTTTGAGGAGATGAAAAGGACAGACAGGAATGAGCCAGTTAACTATTTAATTGGGCCCAAAGGACCCAAAGTTGTGGTAGGAGTGATTTACAACTCACTACCAAGCAACAGGAGAGTAAAATAGGAATTTGAAGAGAACAATACAGAAATGGTGGACACCTTAGCGGAAGTAGCAACAAGAGCTACTGGGCCTAAAGTAAAGTAATAATGGATAAGTTCACCCCCAAAGAAAATGACTGGGAAATTCGGGACCCACGTGAAGAAATGAAGAACTTGAATACATAAATAACACACATAATGGAGAATGACACATAACGACCAGTTAATGGTCCAAGTCGGACTGAAACGTCGTCATAAGTGTCATTCTCCTAAGTGCGAGTTGTATGTGCATCGTTCCACTGACTGTATTGTGCCTTTTTATTCTTTAATAGCAAGGAAGTTACAGATAGTAAGGAAAAGCACACACACACACACACACACACACACACACACATACACAAACATGCACACACAAACATATATACACACACATACACACACACACACATACACACACACACACACACACGCATACACACACACACACACACGCGTGGGTCCGTGGGGTGCAGACGTGCGTAACAAGGCTCCGAGAACCTTAGTGTTGTAAGGCGTGCAATAACAGCTAGCAGTAATCAGTGGTAGTGGAACATCAGTGAACAATACAACGAGTGATAATTAAAGTTATTAGTTAAAAAAGTGAGAGGAAAGCTGAAATCATAATATTTCAAAGCGCAAACCGTTGGGGGTCTTAGGCGCTGTTGCCACATTGGCAGCGGCAGGCCTGAAGAAGTGACGTCACAACAAGTTGTGTGCCATTGTACATATAAAGTGAAGTGTATACTATCATCAGTGAAGAGTGAAATCGCGTGAGGAAGAGGGATGTATGAGAATATATGGTTATAAACATCACGGGTGAAGGATCTCCAAAATAGGGATTTAACGCCTACATATGACGACTCCGTCATCAGCAGCTGGCAACCTGTCACTGCACCATTGCAGCGCAAGTTATTCGCCTATTTGTGGTTTGCATGTTGACAGCCCTGGCTGGCCTTGCATACTGTTTGATACTGGTCACTCACTCCTGCAAGCTATTACCAGAATTAGAATAGAAATAGCATAGACATAGTGAATATAGTGTTGACGAGTGTGAGAAGGTAGAGTCCAGCGAGGAGTAGAGTAGTATTAATTCCAGTAGTTATTAGCAGTAAGAATACTTAGGTAGCTAGGAAGTCCTCTCCCAATGTGAACATGGAACAGGATAATAACCAGCAATAATTGATGCTTAAATCCAGACACACACACACACAAGGCGAGTAACTTAATATAAGCTAGGTGGGACAAGCTTTTAAGGGCAACTTTGTAAGATGGTGAGAGGGTCAAGTCCCAGGAGGGTTGTGGTCAGGTCACAAGAAGTTGTGGCCAGTCATTACACTGCACAAGACACTCTCACACACACACACAGTCACACACACACATGCACACAGGGGTAGGGCAGTGTTACTACCAGTAGCTATTAGCAGTAAGAATACTTAGGAAGCTAGGAAGTCCTCTCTCAATGTGAACAAGGAAAATGATAATCAGCAATAATTAATACGTAAATCCAGAAAGGGCAACAAGTGGAGAGTGTAGCATAATTTGGAAAGATAAATGAGACTAAATTTGTGCCTACACGACGGATCTTTCAACCACACCACCTACCCCCCCCTAACCATCGCTCCCTCACACACAAGCACACACACACAAGGGTAGACACTCACACACACACACATACACACACACACATACACGCATACACACACATACACACACACATACATACACACATACACACACACACACACACACACGCACACACACAAACACACAGGCAAATCCTGTGTCACAAACCTTCTGGAGTTTTATGATAAAATAACAGAAGTAAGACAAGAGAGAGAGGGGTGGGTTGATTGCATCTTCTTGGACTGCAAAAAGGCCTTTGACACAGTACCTCACAAGAGATTAGTGCAGAAGCTAGAGCATCAGGCGCATATAACAGGAAGGGCACTGCAATGGATCAGAGAATACCTGACAGGGAGGCAACAATGAGTCATGGTACGTAATGATGTATCACAGTGGGCACCTGTGACGAGCGGGGTCCCACAGGGGTCGGTCCTAGGACCAGTGCTATTTTTGGTATATGTGAACGACATGACGGAAGGGTTAGACTCAGAAGTGTCCCTGTTTGCAGATGATGTGAAGTTAATGAGGAGAATTAAATCTGATGAGGACCAGGCAGGACTTCAAAGAGACCTGGACAGACTGGACACCTGGTCCAGCAAATGGCTTCTCGAATTTAATCCTGCCAAATGCAAAGTCATGAAGATGGGGGAGGGGCACAGAAGACCACAGACAGAGTATAGGCTAGGTGGCCAAAGACTGCAAACCTCACTCAAGGAGAAAGATCTTGGGGTGAGTATAACACCGAGCATGTCTCCGGAAGCACACATCAATCAGATAACTGCTGCAGCATATGGGCGCCTGGCAAACCTGAGAACAGCATTCCGATACCTTAGTAAGGAATCATTCAAGACACTGTACACCGTGTATGTCAGGTCCATACTGGAGTATGCAGCACCTGTTTGGAACCCGCACTTGATAAAGCACGTCAAGAAACTAGAGAAAGTACAAAGGTTTGCGACAAGGTTAGTTCCAGAGCTAAGGGGAATGTCCTATGAGGAAAGATTAAGGGAAATCGGCCTGACCACACTGGAGGACAGGAGGGTCAGGGGAGACATGATAACGACATATAAAATACTGCGTGGAATAGACAAGGTGGACAAAGACAGGATGTTCCAGGGAGGGGACACAGAAACAAGAGGCCACAATTGGAAGTTGAAGACACAAATGAGTCAGAGAGATAGTAGGAAGTATTTCTTCAGTCATAGAGTTGTAAGGCAGTGGAATAGCCTAGAAAAGGACGTAGTGGAGGCAGGAACCATACACAGTTTTAAGACGAGGTTTGATAAAGCTCATGGAGCGGGGAGAGAGAGGGCCTAGTAGCAACCGGTGAAGAGGCGGGGCCAGGAGCTAGGACTCGACCCCTGCAACCACAAATAGGTGAGTACAAATAGGTGAGTACACACACACACACACACACACATACACACACTCGACCCCCGCAACCTCAACTAGGTGAGTACACACACACACGCACATACACACACACACACACACACACATACACACACACACACACACACACACCCTCCACCACTTGACACAAACACATACCCCCCCGCCCCGAACCACCTCTCCCCCGTCCCTAACCACCTCAACTTAGCCACCTACCCCTCCCCCAAACCACCTAACCCCTCCCCAACCCATCTAACCCCCCAACTATCTCCCTCCCTCCAATAACCATCCTCCCCCTCCCCATAACCATCCATCCCCTCTCTCAAACACGTACTTCTCCCTCCCCTAACCACCTCTCCCCATTCCCTAACCACCTAACCCTAGCCACCTACCCCTCCCCCAAACCATCTAACCCACTCCCCCAACAATCTCTACCCCTCCAATAACCATCCTCCCCCTCCCCCACAACCATCCATCCCCTCTCCTCCTAACCATTTGTATTTTTATATTACTAGTTTATACCTAGTTGTATTTTAGTTCATTCCAGCACAACACATACAACATCAACTTCATTATGTGTAGTAGTGACTATATCCTACATGACCAAAATACTCTAGCTATATACTTGTCCAAACTTTCCACCACTACAGATATCAGTACTAGAACTCAACACACAACTCAGGATATAAATAACCATAATTTAAACCTAGAAGATGATTGATCACGTTGACCCTGATCTAAACCTCCATAATCTGACACCCAATCAAAACCTATTGGAAAGCAACTGCCTTTATTACACAGCATCACAAGCCACCACTATCCTAAACAATGCTAAAAGTCTATCAGTACTTAACTACAACATCAGGTCCTTAAGCAAACACTCCTTGAATCACTAAAGACACCCTTCTCCTGCATTATTCTTACTGAGACCTGGCTTAAGCAGGACACAATAGATATCTACCCTCTACCAGGATACACAGCAATTCACAACTGCAGAACAAACCAAGTTGGGGGTGGTATTGCAATCTATTTCTCTAACCAATTATCTTGTCTTAGCACCACTTGCTTTAGTGATGAATATGGGGAATACATTTTTGCTAATTTTACTGTAAAAAACCTTAAGACGCCTATAACAATCGGTGCCATTTACCGGATACCTCACACAAACATCCCAAATTTCAGTGAGAAATTAAAGTCACTAATAACAAACAGACAAATGAATAAGCACCACCTTCTCTTAGCTGGAGACTTCAACATCAACCTTGGCTTACTAGATGATCAGCCTGTAACTGATTTCATCAACAATATGAACAACACACTTCTCATACCAACAATAACTAAACCAACCAGGCTCACTGAGACAAGTGCAACCATAATAGACCACATATGGACCAATATACTAGCCCCCCTTAAATCAGGGATAATCACAGATAGCACTACAGACCACTACCCTACCTTCCTCCTGACAAACATTAGTAAACCACCACTTGAATACAACAAAGTCTCATTTAGACTCCATGACGAGGCCACAGTAAGGAAGTTCACAGCTGACCTAGAGACTGTTGATTGGCCTACAGAATTCTCCAAGGCCAATGGTATTGATGACTGGACAGACATTTTTCTTAACAAATTACTTAGACTATACAACAAACATTGTCCTATAAAAACAAAACAGATCACAAACAAACGGCTTGGTTGCCCATGGCTAACCAGCACCATTCTGAAATCCATTGACAAAAAATACCAATATGAAAAGCAATATAGACAGGGCTTAATACACAAAGATATTCTTAAACACTATTCATCAGCTCTCACCAAAGTAATAAAGAAAGCCAAACAACTATACTACTCCAGTAGATTCACAGACACTAGAGGAGATATAAAAAAGACCTGGAAAATGCTCTCTCAGATTCTAGGGACCCACAAACTGAGAAAAACCAAGAATATTGTCCTAACTAAACCTAATGAAACACCACTACATCCCACTGACACAGCTAACAAGATAAACGACTTCTTCTCAACCATAGGATCTAATCTCGCCAGTAAAATCCCACATACCAATGCCCATGCCGGGGACTACCTAGATGGGAATTTCCCTAATTCCTTCTATCTTGCACCAACTGAGCCCACGGAAGTCACTGAGATTATAAAATCACTTAAAAATAACTCGGGGAATCTGTCTCACGTCCCACCATTACTGTACAAGCGAGCGGCCCATGTCCTTTCGCATGCTATTTCATTACTTTTTAACAAGTCACTAGAGACTAGCACCTTCCCGAAACTACTCAAGATGGCAAGGGTTACACCAATATATAAAGGTGGTGACCCGACAGACTTAAACAACTATAGGCCAATATCTAACTTACCATTGCTATCCAAAATCTTTGAGAAACTCGTGCACAGGAGACTGTATTCATTTATAACGGCTCAAAACATACTCAACCCCTGCCAATTTGGATTCAGGAAAAATAAAAGCACTAGTGATGCAATCATAAAAATGCTAGATCTGCTTTACACAGCATTGGAAAATAAGGAATATCCACTAGGAATTTTTATTGACCTAAGAAAAGCTTTTGACACAGTAGACCACGACATCCTACTCCACAAACTTGATCATTACCGTATAAGAGGCCATGCGCTTGCTTATTTCAAATCTTACATTACTAATAGGTATCAGTACATCACCATTAAAGACACAGCATCAGCAACACGGCCACTTGATACAGGAGTTCCGCAGGGAAGTGTCCTTGGTCCCCTGCTCTTCCTCATATACATCAATGACTTTCCAAACGTATCCCAACACCTGAAACCCATTCTCTTTGCTGATGACACGACTTATGTCATCTCTCACCCTAATCTTGCCACCCTCAACACCATTGTGAATGAGGAGCTGATTAAAATATCGACTTGGATGACAGCCAATAAACTTACACTTAACACTGACAAAACCTACTATATTATGTTTGGTAGCAGAGCAGGAGATGCACAAATTAACATTAAGATTGACAACACTCTAATTACCAGAAATAATGGGGGCAAATTCCTAGGCTTATACCTTGACAACAACCTGAATTTCAGCACCCATATCCAGCATATAACCAAAAAAGTATCCAAAACGGTTGGGAGCCTCTCCAAGATACGATACTACGTGCCGCCAAAATGCCCTTCTCACACTATACCACCCACTTATTTATCCATACCTCACATATGCTATTTGTGCTTGGGGATCAACTGCAGCAACACACCTAAAGCCAATAATAACCCAACAAAAAGCTGCAGTAAGAATAATCACTAAATCCCATCCCTGGCAACACACCCCCCCACTCTTCATAGACCTAAACTTACTCCCAGTTCAGTACATCCACACTTACTACTGTGCAATCTACATCTACAGGGCCTTAAACTCTAATATCAACCTTGACCTAAAACGCTTTCTTGATAGTTGTGACAGAACCCACAGGCATAACACCAGACACAAACATCTCTACGACATTCCCCGTGTCCGACTAAACCTTTACAAAAATTCAATGTATGTCAAAGGCCCTAAAATCTGGAATACCCTACCTGAGAACTCTAGAACTGCAGACACATTCATCACCTTCAAAACTACCATTAGAAAACATCTTATCTCCCTGATACACCCCGTCAACTAACTACACGAATACCACCTGGTGGTTCACACTTACACTCACTCACTCATTTGACCATAAACAGAAATATTAATCTCAATCTTAAAATAATGAATCCTGTGATACTCCAATAGTGAAACTATGTACTGTGCCAAAACAAAAGCATTCACATTGCTAAACTCACAAACTAGTATTTAGTCACTTAGCCATAATACCAAATTACCTCATAATTTGTAATATTTTACAATTAAGAATAAAACTAAGTCTGCCCGAAATGCCTAGCCATGCTAAGCATTCTAGTGGTACACTCTGTAATCACAATTTTACTACATGTAAACCACACAATAAACAAATTTCTGTAAACTCAGCATTGTAATCCTTATAGAGAATAAACTTTGAATCTATTCCCCTCCCCCTAACCACCCGTCCCCTCTTCTGTGGAGCAATGGGGGAACCTAGAACCAGGATGAGGAGTAGGGGCTCCAAGGACGAATCTGGGAGGGAGGAATGGGAGGCAGAGCTCAAAAATAGGGAGGAAGACTGGGGAAGGAGACTAGATGAGCTGGAAAGGAAGATGGAAGAGAGGTTAGCAGCAGAATGCAGAAGGTGGAAGCAACAGGCCACAGCAGCAGAAATCAAGATAGAGAGATTAGAAGAGGAGCTGAGACATCTGAAACAGCACAGAGACAAAGATATTACAGAAGTAGCATCGGCAATGGCTATATCAGACACAGACAACAGGTCTGAAGAAAGCATGGAAACTAAACTGTATGCAGAGGTCCTGTCAAACCCACATGGGGCCAAAACAAAGACAGCGAGCACACTAGGACAGAATGAGAGGTTGGAAGACATTGATGGAACTAGGAAATGTGCAGGGACCATACCAGATACCTGTGGGGGCCAGGAACAGGTGAGCAGGAAGGACAAACCAAGAAGCATATGGGCCATAACTAGGGAAGGGACTGAAGGAAGGAACACTCCACGGGAAGGAACTAAAACACATCAGAGGATGCAATGGGAGGTGGAAAGGGAGAGATCCGTGTTTTTCTATGGGCTAGACGAAACTAAAGGGGAAACTTATGATGAAAGAAAGCAGGAGAAAAAAGCAATTGAAGATATCATGCAGGTGATAGGCGAGGGGGACATGATCCAGGTGGCAAATTTTCGGAGAATTGGGTGGTTCACAAAGAAAAGGAATCGGCCTCTCAAAGTAATTTTCAAGGCAGAATCAACCCGAACCATGATCCTGCAGGAGAAAGCACGGCTGAGAGGCAAGCAGGAGTTCCAGAGTGTGTACCTCCATCGAGACAGAACACAGGACGAAAGGAAGACGATGAAAGAGAGAGTTCAAAAACGAAAGGAGAAATGGGAGGAAATGAACAAGGAGAGCAGAATAACCCAGGATCAAATGGAAGGACAAGCACACACCCCAGAAACATCTGCACAAGGACTCCAGCCACGACACCCCCAAGGCAACTGAACAATCCAAACCAACCATCACACACCGATCCCTCTGTTCCCACCCCCCGCACCACAGTTACAGTATTAGAACAGAAGTTGAAGGTTTGGTACACAAATGCAGATGGATTAGCGAATAAACATGAGGAATGGCAAGAAAGAATCAATGAGAAGTCCCCAGACATCATAGCAGTTACAGAAACAAAACTCACGGAGACAATAACAGGATACCAGATCATGAGGAAAGATAGAAGGGGCAGGGGGGGAGGTGGGGTTGCTCTGCTCGTAATAAACAGATGGAAATTCGAGAAAATGGAAGGCATAGATGAGACGGGAGAAAGAGACTACACAGTAGGTACATTTCAGTCTGGGGAACACAAAGTGGTCAATGCAGTGATGTATAATCCACCACAGAACTGCAGGAGGCCAAGAGAGGAATATCAAGAGAGCAACAGAGCAATGGTGGACACACTTGCTGAGGTGGCAAGAAGAGCTCATTCCAGAAGAGCAAAGTTGCTGGTTATGGGGGATTTCAACCACAGGGAGATTGACTGGGAAAACCTGGAGCCACATGGGGGTCTCGAAACATGGAGAGCCAGGATGTTCGACGTGGTGCTGGAAAACCTCATGCACCAACATGTTAAGGACACTACCAGAGTGCGAGGGGAGGATGAACCAGCAAGATTGGACCTTGTGTTCACCCTGGGCAGCTCAGACTTTGAGGACATCAAGTATGAGAGTCCCCTAGGAGCTAGCGACCACGTGGTCCTGTGCTTTGAATACATAGTAGAGCTGCAAGTGGAGAGAATAACAGGAGTTGAATGGGAAAAGCCTGACTATAAAAGAGGGGACTACATAGGGTTGAAGAACTTCCTGCGGGAGGTCCAGTGGGACAGAGAACTGGCAGGAAAGCCAGTAAATGAAATGATGGAATATGTAACAACAAAATGCAAGGAGGCAGTGGAAAGGTTTATTCCCAAGGGCAACAGTAACAATGGGAAGACCAGAACGAGCCCCTGGTTTACTCGACGGTGTAAGGGGGCAAAAACAAAGTGCAATAGAGAATGGAAAAAGTACAGAAGGCAGAGAACACACGAAAATAGGGAGATCAGTTGCAGAACCAGGAATGAGTATGCACAGGTAAGGAGGGAGGCCCAGCGACAGTATGAAAATGACATAGCATCGAGAATCAAGAATGACCCGAAACTGTTGTATAGCCACATCAGGAGGAAGACAACAGTCAAAGACCAGGTGATCAGATTAAGGACAGAAGGTGGAGAACTCACAAGAAATGATCAGGAGGTATGTGAGGAGCTGAACAGGAGATTTAAGGAAGTTTTTACAGTAGAGACAGGAAGGACTGTGGGGAGACAGCACAGAAGGGAACATCAAGAGGGAATATACCAACAAGTGTTGGATGACATACGAACAACTGAGGAGGAGGTGAAGAAGCTCCTAAGTGACCTTGACACCTCAAAGGCGATGGGACCGGACAACATCTCCCCATGGGTCCTTAGAGAAGGAGCAGAGATGCTGTGCGTGCCTCTAACCACAATCTTCAACACATCCCTTGAAACTGGGCAACTACCTGAGAAATGGAAGACAGCTAATGTAGTCCCCATATTTAAGAAAGGAAACATAAACGAGGTCCTAAACTACACACCTGTGTCTCTGACATGTATTGTGTGCAAAGTCATGGAGAAGATTATCAGAAGGAGAGTGGTCGAACACCTGGAAAGGAACAAGATTATAAATGAAAACCAGCATGGGTTCATGGAAGGCAAATCTTGTATCACAAACCTCCTGGAGTTTTATGACAAGGTAACAGAAGTAAGACACGAGAGAGAGGGGTGGGTAGATTGCGTTTTCCTAGACTGCAGGAAGGCCTTTGACACAGTTCCCCACAAGAGAATAGTGCAGAAGCTGGAGGATCAGGCGCATGTAACAGGGAGGGCACTTCAGTGGATCAGGGAATACCTGACAGGGAGGCAGCAACGAGTCATGGTACGTGAAGAGGTATCACAGTGGGCGCCTGAGACGAGCGGGGTCCCACAGGGGTCAGTTCTAGGACCAGTGCTATTTTTGATATATGTGAACGACATGATGGAAGGAATAGACTCTGAAGTGTCCCTGTTTGCAGATGTGAAGTTGATGAGAAGAATTAAATCGGATGAGGATGAGGCAGGACTGCAAAGAGACCTGGACAGGCTGGACATGTGGTCCAGTAACTGGCTCCTCGAATTCAATCCAGCAAAATGCAAAGTCACGAAGATTGGGGAGGGGCAAAGAAGACCGCAGACAGAGTATAGGCTAGGTGGACAAAGACTACAGACCTCACTCAGGGAGAAAGACCTTGGGGTGACCATAATACCGAGCACATTACCGTAGGCACACATCAAACAAATAATTGCTGCAGCATACGGGCGCCTGGCAAACCTGAGAATAGCGTTCCGATACCTTAATAAGGAATCGCTCAAGACACTGTACACTGTGTATGTTAGGCCCATACTGGAGTATGTAGCACCAGTCTGGAACCCACACCTGGTCAAGCACGTCAAAAAAAAAGTACAAAGGTTTGCAACAAGGCTAGTCCCAGAGCTCATGGGAATGTCGTACGAGAAAAGGTTGAGGGAGATCGGACTGACGACACTGGAGGACAGAAGGGTCAGGGGAGACATGATAACGACATACAAGATACTGCGGGGAATAGACAAGGTGGACAGAGATAGGATGTTCCAGAGAAGGGACACAGGGACAAGGGGTCACAACTGGAAGCTGAAGACTCAGACGAGTCACAGGGACGTTAGGAAGTATTTCTTCAGTCATAGAGTTGTCAGCAAGTGGAATAGCCTAGCAAGTGAAGTAGTGGAGGCAGGAACCATACATAGTTTTAAGAAGAGGTATGATACAGCTCAGGAAGCAGAGAGAGAGAGGACCAAGTAGCGATCAGTGAAGAGGCGGGACCAGGAGCTGAGTCTCGACCACTGCAACCACAATTAGGTGAGTACACACATACACACCCACACATACACACACACACACACACACACACACACACACACACACACACACACACACACACACACACACACACACACACACATACACATACATACACACACACACGTACACACACACACACGCACACACAAACACACACACACATATACACACACATACACACACACACACACACACACATATACACACACACACACACACACACACACACACATACACACACAAACACACACACACGCACACATACACACACACACACACATACACACACACACCAGCAAGGCTGGACTTAGTATTCACCTTGAGTAGTGCAGATATCGAGGACATCACATATGAAAGACCCCTTGGGGCCAGTGACCATGTGGTTTTAAGCTTCGAATACACAGTAGAGCTACAAGTGGAGGGAGAAGCAGGAAGGCCAGGACGAATGAAGCCAAACTACAAGAAAGGGGACTACACAGGAATGAGGAACTACCTGAACGGGGTTCAGTGGGACAGAGAACTGGCAGGGAAGCCAGTTAATGAAATGATGGAATATGTAGCAACAAAATGCAAGGAGGCTGAGGAGAGGTTTGTACCCAAGGGTAACAGGAATAATGAAAAAGCCAGGATGAGCCCATGGTTTACCCAAATGTGCAGGGAGGCAAAAACCAAGTGTGCTAGGGAAAGGAAGAAATATAGAAGGCAAAGGACGCAGGAGAATAAGGAGAACAGTCGTAGAGCCAGAAACGAATATGCACAGATAAGAAGGGAGGCCCAAAGACAATATGAAAATGACATAGCAGCGAAAGCCAAATCTGATCCGAAACTGTTGTACAGCCACATCAGGAGGAAAACAACAGTCAAGGACCAGGTAATCAGGCTAAGGAAGGAAGGAGGATAGACAACAAGAAATGACCGTGAAGTATGTGAAGAACTCAACAAGAGATTCAAAGAAGTGTTCACAGAGGAGACAGAAGGGACTCCAGAATGACGGAGAGGTGGGGCACACCACCAAGTGCTGGACACAGTGCACACAACCGAGGAAGAAGTGAAGAGGCTTCTGAGTGAGCTAGATACCTCAAAGGCAATGGGGCCAGATAACATCTCCCCATGGGTATTGAGAGAGGGAGCAGAGGTGCTATGTGTACCCCTAACAACAATATTCAATACATCTATCGAAACAGGGAGATTGCCTGAGGAATGGAAGACAGCAAATGTGGTCCCAATCTTTTAAAAAGGAGACAGACATGAAGCACTAAACTACAGACCAGTGTCACTGACATGTATAGCATGCAAAATCATGGAAAAGATTGTCAGGAGAAGAATGGTGGAACATCTAGAGAGGAATGATCTCATCACCAGCAGCCAACATGGTTTCAGAGATGGGAAATCCTGTGTCACAAACCTACTGGAGTTCTATGACATGGTGACAGCAGTAAGACAAGAGAGAGAGGGGTGGGTGGATTGCATTTTCTTGGACTGCAAGAAGGCTTTTGACACAGTACCACACAAGAGATTAGTGCAAAAACTGGAGGACCAAGCAGGGATAACAGGGAAGGCACTGCAATGGATCAGGGAATACTTGTCAGGAAGACAGCAGCGAGTAATGGTACGTGGCGAGGTGTCAGAGTGGGCACCTGTGACCAGCGGGGTCCCACAGGGGTCAGTCCTAGGACTAGTGCTGTTTCTGGTATTTGTGAACGACATGACAGAAGGAATAAACTCCGAGGTGTCCCTGTTTGCAGATGACGTGAAGTTGATGAGAAGAGTTCATTCGATCGAAGACCAGGCAGAACTACAAAGGGATCTGGACAGGCTGCAGAACTGGTCCAGCAACTGGCTCCTGGAGTTCAATCCCACCAAGTGCAAAGTCATGAGGATTGGGGAAGGGCAAAGAAGACCGCAGACGGAGTACAGTCTAAGGGGCCAGAGACTACAAACATCACTCAAGGAAAAAGATCTTGGGGTGAGTATAACACCAGGCACATCTCCTGAAGCACACATCAACCAAATAACTGCCGCAGCATATGGGCGCCTGGCAAACCTCAGAACAGCATTCCGACATCTTAATAAGGAGTCGTTCAGGACCCTGTACACCGTGTACGTTAGGCCCATATTAGAATATGCGGCACCAGTTTGGAACCCACACCTAGCCAAGCATGTAAAGAAACTAGAGAAAGTGCAAAGGTTTGCAACAAGACTAGTCCCAGGGTTAAGAGGTATGTCCTATGAGGAGAGGTTAAGGGAAATCAACCTGACGACACTGGAGGACAGGAGAGATAGGGGGGACATGATAACGACTTACAAAATACTGAGAGGAATTGACAAGGTGGACAAAGACAGGATGTTCCAGAGACTGGACACAGCAACACGGGGACACAGTTGGAAGCTGAAGACACAGATGAATCAAAGGGATGTTAGGAAGTATTTCTTCAGCCACAGAGTAGTCAGGAAGTGGAATAGTTTGGGAAGCGATGTAGTGGAGGCAGGATCCATACATAGCTTTAAGCACAGGTACGATAAAGCTCATGGTTCAGGGAGAGTGACCTAGTAGCGACCAGTGAAGAGGCTGGGCCAGGAGCTTGGACTCGACCCCTGCAACCTCAACTAGGTGAGTACATACACACACACACACACGTACACACACACACACACACACACACACACACACACACACATACATACATACACACACACACACACACACACACACACACACAAACACACACACACACACACAGGAACAAGCACTTGTAAACTGTAGTACACACGCAAACACACACATACACAGGATTTCACACCGTCCTGTGAACTGACCATCTGAACCTCGCTCCTTCTCTCTCCCTCTCTTCCCTCTCCCTTCTCTCCCTTCTAACATCTCTTACCTCTAACACCTCCCCCTCTCTAACATCTCTCCCCCTCTAACATCTCTCCCCTCCCATTATCTCTCCCCTCTCCCTTTCCCCATCTCTCTCCCCTCCTCCCCTCCCTCTCCCCCTAGCCTCTCTCTCCCCTCTCGCTCTTCCATCTCCCCCGTCTTTCACCCTTCTCCCCCTCTCTCCCCCCTCTCTCTCCCCCTCTCTTTGCATTCTCTCACTCTCCCTTTCTCCCTCCGTCTCTCTCTCCCTCCGTCTCTCTCTCCCTCCCTGTCTCCCTCTCTCCCTCTCTCTCTCTCCCTCTCTCTCTCTCTCTCTCTTGCTCTCTCTCTTCCCCATTTTCCCTTCTAACTCTCCCCCTCTCCTACCCTTCCCTTCACTCTCTCTCCCCCTCTCTCTCTCTCACTCTCACTCTCTCTTCCCCTTTTTCCTTCTCACTATCCCACTTTCTCTACCTTCCCTTCTCTCTCTTTCCCCCTCTCACACTCTCTCTCCCCCTTTCCCATCTCACTCTTCCCCTCTCTCTCTCCTTCTACCTTTCCCTTCTCTCTTCTCTCACAAAAAAAAAATGGTGGGGACTCGCAGGAACCAAGGATCAGATGAGAATGGTTCTGGTAGGGAGGAGTGGATGGAGGAGCAGTGGAAAAGGATGGAACAAGAGTGGGAGAGAAAATTAGGAGAGCTTTCTGAAAAAATGGAGAAAGAGCTCTCTGTGAAATTGGAAAAGAGGTTGGAGAAGGAGACAAAGAATTGGGAGGCACAAGTCGAAACTGCAGTTGCCAAGATAAGGGTCCTAGAAGTTGAGATAAATAGGCTGAAGCGAGTTACAGGGGCAGTGACCAGAGAAGACACAGCATGTGAAGCTGCGAGGCCGAACAGGAAGGAAGGAATTATGAATTATGCTAAGCTCATATCAGCCTGCCAAGGAGGACCAAGGAGTGAAAGGGAAGAACAGCTGGTTGCAGATGGAGAGGGTGATAGGACGAATGCTGAGGCACAACCATGCTATCAAGAGCCACTGGAAAAATCAAGGGAGAAACTGACCACATACAGGCAGGATCCAGAGTCACAGAGGGTGAGGCAATGGGAGGAGGAAAGGGCA
This sequence comes from Cherax quadricarinatus, assembly GCF_038502225.1. Classification (NCBI taxonomy): domain Eukaryota; kingdom Metazoa; phylum Arthropoda; class Malacostraca; order Decapoda; family Parastacidae; genus Cherax; species Cherax quadricarinatus. The sequence goes on from NC_091309.1 coordinate 45,537,385, forward strand.
AAATCAGTGTTTATCCATGGGCTTCAGGAGAGAGAGGAAAGGACACACACTGAAAGGCAGCAGGTAGAAAGAAAGGAGATTGAGAAAATCATCACGGAAATAGGTGAAGAGATGGACGAGATTGTAAATTTTCAGAGAATAGGGGGGGTACTCGAAGGGGAGAAACCGACCAATCAAGCTGATTCTCAGGACGGAAACAGTGCGGAACAGGATCCTCCAAGAGAAACCACGATTGAAATACTCGGAAGAGTACAAGAGGGTGTTCCTAGACAGAGACAGAACAAAATCAGAACGACAGCAGCTGAGGGAGAGGACAAAAAAGCGAAAGGAGCTAGGAAAAGAGACATGGTCAGTCAGAGCAGAACAGAACAGCAAGGGCAAGCACACACACAACTATTCTCAGAACCATACAACCTATCAAATCATCCCAACACACACTACAGTCCATACCCACAGCCTCCACCCAACACCGAGCTATAGAATCCCACAGTATGTCACCAGGTCTCCCACCCTCACAGGCCCCCCAAACCACAGTGTTGGAAAGGAAACTGAAGGTATGGTACACAAACGCTGATGGAA
>NC_091309.1:45842963-45961669 GCF_038502225.1 Cherax quadricarinatus
CCTGTGCTTTGTTTGCCATGAGGGAAGTTCCCAGTGACTCTTTGGGGTTTTCACCTTTTGAACTTCTCTATGGTAGACAGGCCAGAGGCCCATTGTCCATCCTTCATGACTTATGGACTAATGAGGAGGTGAATTCTATGGTTCAGTCTTCTTATCAGTTTCTCCTTGAACTTAGATCCAAACTTGAGGAGACCTCTGACATAGTTTCAAAAAAATTAAGCTTATCAGTGGACCAGTACAAAACTTATTTTGACGCCAAAAGTCAGAGGAGAAGTTTTAAAGTAGGGGATGAAGTTCTGGTACTTTTACCAATAAAATCAAATAAATTATTAGTAGCATGGAAAGATCCGTATAAGGTATTGAAAATTTGTGGGAAAGTTGACTACCTCATGGAAGTCAAGGGGAAACCTAAGCTTTATCATATCAACATCCTTAAGAAATATTACCGAAGAAATTCGATTAACGGTTTGAATGACTTTGACTTAGTTTTTCCACACAAACTTGATAAGACAACTGATGAGTGTAAGGTGTGCGTAATTGACACCTCTAACGTAGACTATGACAGAGAACTACACGACTTGGGGATTCTTGACCACTCGGGTGCAACAAACATTAATATCAATGAGTCTTTGGAGGATCATAAGGAACATGAACTACTTCAATGTGTGAGTAACTTCTCAGATGTTTTTACTGATATTCCTAGTGTTACCTCCACCGTAGTCCATAAAATTGACTTAGTCACGGACAATCCTATCAAACGGAAATCATACCCAGTTCCAGTTCACCTTAGGGATGCATTTGACCTAGAGGTAGTCATGATTAAGAAGGAGGATAATTCATATAGATTTGCTATTGACTTCAGAGGACTTAATGCTATAACTCGGTGGGATGCTGAGCCTATGCCCTTAATAGATAGCTATCTACACAAATTTTATGACTCTTCCTTCTTTTCAGAGATTGATATTGCACAAGCATATCATCAAGTAATGTTAGATCTTTCTTCTAAGCAGTACACCGCTTTTCCTACCCACCAAGGACTGATGCAGTATAGAACTATGCCCTTCGGTTTGGTAACTGCCTGCGCTACCTACGTGAGACTGATGAGAAAGGTCTTGGGTAATATGCCAAATGTTTCAGTTTATTTTGATAACATTTACGTAATGACATCCACGTGGGGCAAGCATATCCAAACATTAACATCAGTTTTACGTAGGTTACAAGCACATGGCCTCACTGCCAAGCCGAAGAAATGCTTCCTTGGGTATAACAAGATTAGATATCTTGGACTGATCCTTTCTAATAACTCTTTGCAGCCTCTCCCCAGTAAGATCAAAGCTTTATTAGAATTTAAATTTCCCAAAACCAAGAAACTCATGCGTAGCTTTCTTGGTTCGGTAAATTTTTATGCACGGTTTATCCCAAATATTACCGAACTTACAGGCATCTTATCCAATTACCTTAAGAAGTCTGTAAAGGAACCTCTTGAACTTTCCGACATACCTCGAGAAAAATTTAATGAGATTAAAAACATCTTCTCAAAAGACCCTATACTTAAGATTCCAGATATTAATAAATCATTTTGTTTAAGAACTGATGCCTCCAATACCAGCTTAGGTGCGGTGTTACTACAATACCATGATGGTACTCCCTTCCCTGTATGCTTCCTAATCCAGAAACTTCTTTCTGCAGAAACAAGATACTCCACCATAGAAAAAGAATGTTTGGCCCTTGTGTGGGGTATCTCCAACCTTAAATTTTATTTACTGGGAAAAGAATTTATTTTAGAGACGGATCACAAACCTTTGATATACCTAGAAACTTTTAAGGGAACCAACAGTCGCCTCTTGAGGTGGACATTGGCACTCCAAGCTTTTAAGTTTTATATTGTGAATATCAATGGGTCATCCAATTATTTCTCTGACTTGTTAAGTCAGTAAAAGATTTGGTGCCTTACGTGACTTCGTGTTATAACTTTTTCCTCGCCAATTCTTCTTATACTCCTTGACTATAAGTCTTGGTATGGGGGAGTGTGAGGGAAAAGTTCAACAGATAGGAGTAGCGACCGAGTATATGGTGACGATAGTTTGATTGCCAACTGCTTGTTAAGGTAGGGTCAGTCTAGCTCCCACTATCCCCCCCCCTTTCTCCCCACCCTGCTCTCGCTATCCCCCCCTTTCTCCCCACCCCGAAAGGTGACGTGTGGGGCTCCGGCCAAACAGTAATCACTCGACTCACAGCTCCCAGCACAACTGTAACTTGGAATGACAGCTCGGGTCATCTGCCAACCAAAGAAAAGTGTTGAAGGAGATGGACTGAAACAGGTCCTGAGACGTCACTTTTTTATCTACTTACCTGATTAATTGCAGTCAACCGCAGGCAACTACCCCTCATCTTTGCAGTGGTAAAGAACCTGCGTTCCTGCTACCTGGACTGACTATTCAAGGTTATAGAGTCTGTGAAGAACTAGTCGTTGGGTTGTCACTCAACACCTGTGACCCCCCCCCCCCATCGTCAGTAACGGCTACAATTTCTACAAGACTGTGTCAACCTCAACCAGACACCCCAGTATAACACTACATATTAGCGTTGAATTCCAATGTCATTTTTTTATTTCATTTTCATTTTTCTTTCAAGTAGGATACAAATTTATGTTTTATCTTTGCATTACTAAATAATAAAGTGTTTATCTTTGTGAATTATTATTTATTTTTCTATTCATTAATTTTCCTGAGGAGGAGCCAGCCTTGGTAATACTGACTGAAGTTGTTACAGGGCTGAGTAAGCCTTCACAGTCTGGGAGAACAGTCTAGTGCAGTGGAGGAAGAGCAGACCAAGAGATCGATGTAAGAGAGAGTATGAGTACTAGGATCAAAATGGGTGGAAGTACCTGTATTTAAAACATGGAGGGGGTGAGAAGCGAGATAAACCTCCAACTGAATGCCACGGGAGCCACAGCGCGACCTTCCCCCCCCCCCCCGAGGAAATGATGGGCATTAAAATCGCCTAGTAACAGAAGTGGTGGCGGTAAGGACGAGACAAGAAAGGCAACATCCAGGATAGATAATGCTCGAGAAGGAGAGAGATACGAAGAACAGACTGTATACCACTTATGCAAGTGGATATGGGCTGCAGTGTAATGCAGCAAAGTATGAACAAATAGTTGATGGTACGGAATATCAGTGCGTAGAAGAAAGGTACTTTCATTAAAGGTCCCATCAGAAAAGGATCCAAAGAATACAACAAATTATAGTCTGAGATGGGATAGATAACAGCGGAGTGTAATTTTGGTTCTTGTAAGCAAACACCAACGGGGGAAAACCGGGAGAGAAACATCTGAAGCTCACCCCGATTACCTTGAGGCCGCAGATATTCCACTGAAAATAGGCCATGATTGGCGACGATAAAGATACCAGAAATCCGCAGGTAAGGGTACCTACGGACTAGAGGGGTTTGAAAAGTCCACATGTGGCGGCAGCAGAAAACTTTCAAGTAGTGAAGGAACTGAGCGCTGTGAAGAAAGGAGTTGCACAGATGGAGGAGAGGAAAGAGAAGGAACAGGGGTTGGATCTGTGTCCACTGATGCTTTAATCTCTCTGCAATATATTCTGAGATAGCTTCAAGTGTTTCAGAATTCAAAGACGTTGTATGGGAGACAATATTGGAGATGGAACGAGGAGAGTGAGTAAAGATTGGGACAGTAATTAACTGTACCAAAGTAGGGGGGACGAAAGGGTGGAGGGAACTGGAGAAGAAGTGTGGGAGGGGACAGAAGAGGCAGAAACCTGGGAGGTGGCAGAAGAGGAAGACACTTGAGAGGGGACAGGGGAGGAAGCCACAGTACGAGGAGGAGGGTAAACTTCCACACTTGTAACAGAGCCAGTGAGAGGGAAAGAACCAAGTACAGAGACTGTACAGGTAAAATGTGGAGGTGGAAGAAGGGAAGGAGGGGTTAAAGGAGATTTCAGCAATGGGGAGTTTTTGGACTTCTGAGAAGTAGAGGGGCGATTGGGAAGAGGTGTTGTGCGAGGTCTTGTCTACACCGGGGCTTGTGAGGGAGAACATGAAGTGAGAACAGACTGAGGTGTTGAAGTAGGGACTTCTGAGCCCAGGACAGCAAAAGAATTAGAGACAGGAGTGACTATGGAAGGGGTAACCACAGAGGAGGCTGCAGATGGGACCCCAGAAGTGGGGGACGTTTAGAAACACGAGAATAAGAAATAAGGGGTAGTCTCCCTTAGAAGCAAAGATGAGAAACTGCCATAGCATAAGGGAGACCTTCTGCCTCTTTTAGGCAACAGATTTCTCGCTCATTTAGGTAGACCTGGCACGGCGAGAGTAAGAAGGGTGAGCCTTATGACAAGGCAAGAGAGAGAGGTCGACTACAAGATGTATTAGAATGGTCATCGGCACCACAGACTGGGCATTCAGCTATAGATCTGCAATATTTCACTGGGTGACCAAATTGCCAGCAATTTCTACACTGTCGCGGTGTAGGGATCACCTTTCGAACTTGTAAACGATGTCCTGCTGCATAAACAGAGGATGGGAGTCGAAAGTTAATCGAGCCACATTGCAAGGGTATCATTTCCGCCCACAGGCAGGGAGGACTAAGTGTCTACTTTGAAGATTGGGACATCTTGGAGTTCCAGCTGTTCGAGAATGTCATTACCACATGTCTGGAAATTCTGTTGGACTATGGTATGGGGCAGAATGACGGTACCACTACAAGAATTGAGGAAATGATGTTTTTCGATAGTGACAGGAATAGTATCGATATGTGAAAGAAGAGAAAGATCACGAGCTTGGGTAGCATTCTGGACAGTGATGATGCATGTACCGCTCTTGAGAGCATGAAAGGAAATATCTCTATCAACATGGTGGAGGAGCGCCTTGCCAATATGTGATGAATGGTTTTGAAAACCGACAAGTTGAAGAATTGAGACACTTATGCAACACATGTGAATCTTTATTGAAGAAACGTTTCGCCACACAGTGGCTTCATCAGTCCAATACAAAGTAGAAATGGGTAAGGAGAGTAGAAGTTTTGAGGTAATCAGTCCCTCAATCTGGAATCGATGTGTTCAGTCCATCACTCTTGTGTTGCATAAGTGTCTCAATTCTTCGCCTTGCCAATACTATGGTGGGAAAGATAGGCAATAGAGGTAGTCGGTCGTAAATTAAAGAATTTAGTCCATTGTGCATTCTGAAACTGAGCGTGGAAGGGGAGTGCATGATGTGTCGGTCTTTTCTGAGTAGAACGAGAAGGTGGCAAAGTATCATCAGGCAATTGTCGTTGGCGATAAGGAGTGGGACTGAAGTTGGTCCGACGTGAGACGGGCTGGCGATTTGAAAATTGCCACACCATAGAGGGAGATGCTGGAAGCATAGTCAAAGAAGAGCGAAGGTCAGACAAATCAAAGGAGTCAGTCAAAACCCCAGTACCTGAAGTAGGGGATGAAACAGCACCAGCAGGAGGTACAGAGGCATTAGAAGTGTCTGAAGAGTGGTCAAAAAACGAGGCAGGGTCAGAATGGGGTGCGATATCAAGAAGGGGCCCGGGGGTAGCAGGGTCATGGAATGGATCCTCCATGGTTAGGTTACTTCTTTCTTTTTTGTTTTTAAGAAAAAAAAGAAGAAAAGAAAATAAAAATAAAAAAAAAAGAATAAAAAAAGGGGGGAACGGGGAGGAATAGTTCCTAGGAGGAATGAAAGGGCCGGAAATCTCCCTCTGCGCCCAAGAGGACCTCAGCACTGCAAGTAGCACAGATACGGTATGAAACCCGTGCTATACCCTACCCTTCATGCCAGTAAACCAGCAATCCAGGATAGCAACCTCACATCTGCTGAGCCACCTCGGTGGGCAAAAGAGAGAGCGGCCAGATATCCGCCACAAAGCATACCTCCTTTGGCCACCACCCAAAGGCGGCCTCCAGAGATACACCCGTCACCCGAAAGACACCAAAAGCCACCTCCCGGGAGACTGGAGAGGGACTGGGACATCCCCAGGTGATCCAGATTCCAAGGCAAACTACACCACCGCCATAAACCTCAACGGAATGGGATGGACCCCGGTACCCTTCCCTCTACCTAGGAACCACCGTGCCTGTGGGAAGAATCCCAAAGGCCAAAAAGAGGAAAGGAATAAGGGAGGGACAGGGAGGAGGGGGAGGAAAGGGAAAAGGGAGGATGGAGAGGATAGGATAGGGAAGGGGGGTAATTAGGTTCGGTCTGAGGAAGGAGACCAACAGGTCTAATTCCTCAGAACAAGAGGCTCTTCACCACGCCAAGGAGCCCTCCTTGAAGAGGATGCCTATTTGTAACGATCTGTTGGAAACACTGGCTAATAATTAAGTTTTCCTTATATTTTTTTAAAACTCTAGTGACTATAATAGATCATAATTAACTTCCTGAACAAAATCATTATTGATTTCTGAGATGTAGTGTGAATCTTCCGTCAATGCAGAGGAAATAATTTGTCACTTACAGTAAGCTGACCAGACTCAGTTACATTTATATGTGTCACCTTATCTCTGGTCATATTCCTGTATGTATGTATAGACCTTTGGGTTGATTTTTGCTTGTCTCTTAACCTTGATATCATTTTCTCTTTTGGATTTCCTTAATGAATTTTTTGACTTCTCTTTTTGACTTCTTTCAAATTGGTCGGTGCAATGACGTTTCTATTCTGTTGTTTATCTATTTAGAGTCATATATGGTTGACATAATCTCTGTCTTGGGAATGTTTCAAGATACAGAAGCTTGTACAACGATATGGAAAATGTCACATTGGCAACCATCACTATCCGGTCTTCCACACGACACTCCTTAGTAACACCTATTTCTGAGTGTGAGCGAGGTTTAGTAACACCTATCTCTGAGTATGAGAGGGGCTCAGTAACACCTATCTCTGAGTATGAGAGGGGCTTAGTAACACCTATCTCTGAGTGTGAGAGGGGCTTAGTAACACCTATCTCTGAGTGTGAGAGGGGCTTAGTAACACCTATCTCTGAGTGTGAGAGGGGCTTTCAGGTCAAAAAGGCTTTCTGACTCAAAGTTCACATCATCTACAGCCTTTTATAATTTAGTGTTGTCAGTGAACCTGTGCCAGAACTCATAAAACAAAACACTAATTTCTCGAAAAATGAAGAACGAAGCTAGACAATTATTTATGAACGCTGTTGTGTAGCCGTTCATTCTGATGACGAAGTCTCTTATTTAGACATACATGAATCTTTAGACTCACCGTATGTTCCTCTAATTTCTGGAAATTTCCAGAGGGAGGCAAAGCCTCCCCTAGCCCCCCTCCCCTTCCATTGGTTACATGACTAATTGTAGTTGAAATACTAACATATATTTGAAATTGGTGGTTGTAACGTCCTTGAAGGGCTTCTTGCAGCATGCTGACACCACGGTCACCATCCCTGTTGAAAGACATGATGTTAAATCTTCATATTTGTATGATCAAAATGAATAACATATTGTGTAGCGAGCATTACAAGCTAACATGTGTGTAATCAAGACACCACCAGTAGGCCTGGTCACAGACCGGGCCGCGGGGGCGTTGACCCCCGGAACTCTCTCCAGGTAAACTCCAGGTAAACCTAACATGTGGGAGGTCAAAGCTACTTTTGACAGGCGAGATATTAATTACTAATATGTGAGTTTAACAAAATTATCAGTTTATGCTAAAAACAAATAACATTTGTGGGTTAAAGATCACTAATATGTCTGAAATTATTATGATTAATATGTGGGTTAGAGAACACTAAATTGTGTGGAGTAAAAGTATTAGGAATCAAGATTATTAACATGTGAGGTAAAGGTCGATAATATGTGGGCTCCATATCAATAGTGTGTATGGAATAAGTCCACTAACATATGGTGGATAATAGCTACTAATTTGTGTGGGCTCAAAAACCACTAACATGTGTAAGATGAATATCACTAACATGTATATGTAGGGTCAGCATCACTAATATGTGTGGAAGAGAAAACACTGTTATTGGTGATCAAGACAATTAACATGTGAAGTGTTAGTTGTCTTAATATAATTGGGGACCACGAGCATAATTAATTGTATATGGTCAGTGATGAATAAAACTCACGGTAACTTAAATGGAACATATGAAATATAGCCAAAACTTAGGAAAATAAAGTTAAGACGACATGTGTGCTATAATGTTGGACACTAGCGTTGCTCATAGCCTCACCAGCAGTGGTTTCTGTCGTGTTTGTTGGCTGTATTTTAACCAGATACTGTTGACATGTTGATGGCCGTGAAACTTGTTGTATGTGTTGGAAATTCCCTTATGTGAGCGTGTCGTCGTTCCTGTCTCTGGTGATGTGTAGGTCACGCCTTCTACACTATTCCAAAGCATCATCCCTCCCTTCCCCACCCAAAAGCTTAGCCTTGAAGCCAAGCAGGATGCCTTAAGCTGTATTTATGACTTAGTCACACAGTACGCATCAATAACTGGGCTGCTACCCTTCAAACAGAACTGTTTGCCATACTCCTTGAACTCAATGCGTCCATGTATCTAATTGTAACTGATTTTCTATCATCCATAAATGCTCTCAACTCATTAAGTATAAACTATGGTATGCTTGTGTCAGAAGCCAGACACAGGTATGGTGGGATTGTGGACAGTAGAGTCAGAGTGCACATACTGTGGATTCCATCTCACATTGGTCTTCAGATGCATGATAGAACTGATAAATTGGCTAATTTACATGCCTTCAAAAAGGGAATAGATAAAAATCTTGGCTTGTCAGTTAGCAGTTTCAGAACAATAATACGGAAAGACTTTCAACTGAACTTCATTGACTTAAGACTGAGGTAGATTGACACAAGTCAGTCCATCTATCATCATTCCATCATGCAGGAGGAGCCACATGTCTATGGTGCATCCAACAAAATAAGTAGACTCTTAGATGTCACTACCGCCCGGCTCCGACTGGGTTACAAGTATCATCGGATCACAACCACCAGACGTAGACCTAAGGAAATGTCACACCTTGCGTCATTATATACTGGAATGCTATAAAATTAATGAATTCTGAGACAGCTCATTCAGAAATGTTCAAGAAATGTCAAAGTATTTTATCCACAGTGGTATATTACAAACCATTCTGGAAAAATACCTTGACTTTACTCACTGTAAATAAAGGATTACCACTTTGTGTGTGTGTGTGTGTGTGCTCACCTAATTGTACTCACCTAATTGTGGTTGCAGGGGTCGAGACTCAGCTCCTGGCCCCGCCTCTTCACTGATCGCTACTGGATCCTCTCTCTCTCTGCTTCCTGAGCTTTGTCATACCTCTTCTTAAAACTATGTATGGTTCCTGCCTCCACTACTTCACTTGCTAGGCTATTCCACTTGCTGACAACTCTATGACTGAAGAAATACTTCCTAACGTCCCTGTGACTCGTCTGAGTCTTCAGCTTCCAGTTGTGACCCCTTGTCCCTGTGTCCCCTCTCTGGAACATCCTATCTCTGACCACCTTGTGTGTGTGTGTGTGTGTGTGTGTGTGTGTGTGTGTGTGTGTGTGTGTGTAAACAAATCAACATCTTCATAAATAACTCATTACGATAGTGACCAGATATAAACATGTAAATAGTTCATTACCACTGTAACTAGTTCAGCTATCAAAACTCTGTGGTCTAGTCCCTGGACCCGTGACGTACGTCTGTACTTCTTTGACTGCCACCCTCAGGATGGGTATGGTGTGCTTAATATTATTATTATTATTATAATCAAAAAGAAGCGCTAAGCCACAAGGGCTATACAGCGCTGCAGGGTAGGGAAGGAAGCAAGGGAATTGGATGGCAGAAGGGAGGGGGGATGATCAGCAGGTTACAGAAAACAGCGGGGCAGGGGATAGTACGGGGGTAGAGGGTAGCAAGAGATACAAGTAGAAAGGGCTGAAAGTATCAGAATTTGTGAAGTAAGTCAGTCGTTGTCAAAAAGTCAATGAGAGAGTCCGGATGAAAGGTGGGTCCATCAGCGAGAAGGGAAGGTAAAGAGAGAGCAGCGGGGCGAAGACGACGACAGAGGTAAATTCTGCGTGCTCGTTGATAAAGTGGGCAGTCCAACAGAATGTGGCTGACTGATAATGGAGCTTGGCAATTCTCACAGAGAGGAGCAAGACGCCTCTCCATGAGATATCCATGAGTAAGACGAGTATGGCCAATGCGAAGACGGGAGAGAGTAGTCTCCCAACCTCGACACTGGTGATAAGAAGACGGCCAGTAACCTATACTCGGTTTAATAGACTGAAGTTTGTTGCCGAGCATAGTAGACCAACGTTGTTGCCAACGGGTGTGAAGGTGGGAAGATATTACAGCAAAATAGTCCGTACATGGAATACCTCTATAAGAAACTGGTAGGTCATGTACTGCTGACCGCGCAGCAGTGTCTGCCTGTTCATTGCCCTGTACGTCAACATGACCAGGGACCCAACAAAAAACAATATCTTTATGCTTAGTAAAGATGCGGCGTAGCCAAAGTTGGATACGGAGGACTAAGGGGTGAGGTGTATCAAATTTTTGTATAGCCTGTAAAGCACTAAGGGAGTCTGAGACAACCACAAATGATGACACAGGCATAGATGCAATACGGATAAGTGCTGTAAGGATGGCATATAATTCAGCAGTAAAAATACTAGCTGAAGATAGTAAATGCCCTTGTACGACGCTGTCCGGAAACACTGCTGCGAATCCTACGCCGTCAGAAGACTTAGAGCCATCTGTGTACACAGCAATGGCATGAGAATGAGAGTGAAAGTGGTCAAGAAAAAGAGAGCGGGAAGCGACCGTAGACAGTTGGGCTTTCGAGCAAGGGAGGGAGAAAGAACAGACTCGAACAGCTGGAACTTCCCAGGGGGGTAGGGAAAAGTGAGATGCTACATGTACATAGAAAGGTGGTAGTTGAAGAGAAGACAAGAGCGAATAAAGGCGAAGAGAGAAGGGACGGAGTAAGCAGGGGCGGCGAACAAATAAAGAATGTCTACTAATATCAGTGACCATTCTATAAATGGAAGGATTGCGGAGATCATGAGAGCGTACATAGTAGCGCAGGCAATGGGCATCACGGCGATCGGATAAGGATGGAACGTTCGCTTCTGCATAGAGGCTTTCGACAGGGGAAGAGCGAAAAGCACCAAGGCATAAACGTAATCCTTGGTGATGAATGGGGTTAAGGCTAGAGAGAGTAGCAGGAGATGCCGCTGAATAGATCTGGTCACCATAATCAAGTTTCGATAAAATAAGGGTGGAATGTAGGTGAAGGAGTGTTCGACGATCAGCTCCCCACGAAAGATGAGCAAGGGTTTTAAGAAGGTTCAGCCGGCTGTGACAAGTTGCCTTCAGAGAGGTAATGTGAGGTTTCCAGGATAACCTACGATCAAAGAGGAGGCCCAGAAACTTGACTGTATCACGTTCAGGGATACGTGAGCCATAGAGGTACAAAGGATGATCAGAGATGACAGAGCGTCTAGTGAAAGTGATTTGGTGGGTTTTAGTGCTGGAAAATTTAAACCCATGTGTGGTGGCCCAATTGGAAACACGGTCGACTGCATGCTGGAGAGAAACTGTAAGGAGGTGACAGTCAGCGCCTGCACAGGCAATAGCGAAGTCATCAACATAGAGTGATGACCAAATATTTGATGGAAGACTAGAGGCCAAATCATTAATAGCAAGGAGAAAAAGTGTTGTGCTCAGAACACATCCCTGGGGGACACCTTCAGCTTGGATAAAGTCCGGGGAGAGCACATTATTAACCCGAACACGGAAATGCCTGTCAGTTAAAAAGTTTTTAAGGAAGGATGGTAGATTGCCTCGAAGGCCTAAGGAGTGGGCTTGGGCTAAAATATTATACCTCCAAGTTGTGTCATATGCCTTCTCAAGGTCAAAAAATATGGCAATAACTGAGTGGTTATTCGCAAAGGCATTACGAACATACGTATCCAAGCGCAGTAAGGGGTCTATGGTAGAACGTCCCTTACGAAAGCCATATTGACGAGTGGAGAGACTGTTGTGTGTCTCTAAATACCACACTAAACGTCTATTTACTAGACGTTCCATTACTTTGCAAACTGCACTGGTAAGAGCAATGGGACGATAGTGGGAGGTTTCATGTCCCGTAGTGCCTGGTTTGCGGAAAGGGAGAACAATGGCGGATTTCCACAGCTGTGGAAGAACTCCTTGTGACCAAATAAGATTGTAAAGGCGTAATAGGACTGCAAGGGCTGACTGATGTAAATGTTGTAGCATACGAATATGAATGTCGTCGGGCCCAGCTGCCGATGATCGACAAGCTGAGAGTGTTGCCTCCAGTTCTTGAAGTGTAAAAGGCACATTATACTGTTCTTCTCTGAGAGAAGAAAAGTCCAAGGGTGCTAACTCTCTGGCAGACTTTGAGGAAAGAAATGAGGGGCATAGATGGAGTCCCTGAGAAATACGGACCAGATGATTGCCAATTTCATTGGCAACATCTAGTGGGTTTGCTATATCAACACCGGCAACCCGCAGAACAGGAGCCGGGTCAGGAGAATATTTACCACTCAGTTTTCGTACTTTTTTCCAGACTGCACTCATAGAGGAAGCAGAGGTGATGGTGGAGACATAATCTCGCCAGCAAGTGCGTTTAGCGTCACGGATGACACGGCGAGCGATCGCACGCTTCTGTTTAAAATCAAGGAGTCGCTCTGTGGTTCTATTGTACCGGTACCTGCCCCATGCAGCGCGTTTCAAACGTACTGCACGAGCACAAGCAGGAGACCACCAAGGCACGCATTTCTGAGAATGCCTGCCCGAAGTTTGGGGTATAGAATGAGAAGCTGCGGTGAAAACGGAGGACGAGAAGAGGTGTAAAAGCTCATCGATGGAGGACGAAGAAGGAACCTCTTTAAAAACAGTCAGGTGTGAGTAAAGGTTCCAATTTGCCCGATTAAATTGCCAGCGTGGGGTGCGAAGAGGTGGCGAATATGAAGGGGAAGTAAGAATGATTGGGAAATGATCACTGTCATGTAAGTCCGGGAGAACAGACCAAGTAAAGTCTAATGCGGCGGAGGAAGAGCAAACTGAGAGATCGATGCAAGAGAGAGTATGAGTCCGAGGATCAAAATGGGTGTGAGTACCTGTATTTAAAACATGGAGGGGGTGGGTGGCAAGAAAAGCCTCTAACTGAATTCCACGGGAATCACAGTGAGACCCTCCCCAGAGGAAATGGTGGGCATTAAAATCACCAAGTAACAGAATCGGTGGCGGTAATGACGAAACAAGGAAGGCAAAATCCGGAATAGATAATGCCCGAGAAGGAGAGAGATATAAAGAACAGAGCGTATACCACCTATGTAAGTGGATACGGGCTGCTGTGTAATGCAGCGAAGTATGAATAAATAGCTGATGGTACGGAATATCAGTGCGGAGAAGAAGGGCACTTTCATTAAAGGTCCCATCAGGAAAAGGATCTGAAGAATACAATAAATTATAGCCTGAGATGTGAGAAATAACAGCAGAGTGTAATTTTGGTTCCTGTAAGCAAACACCAACAGGGGCAAACTGGGAGAGTAACATCTGAAGCTCACCCCGATTACCCCTGAGGCCGCGTATATTCCACTGTAAGAAGGCCATGATTGACAATGATAAAGATACTTGAAATCCGCAGGTAAGGGTTCCTACGGACTAGAAGGGTTAGAAAAGTCCACATGCGGAGGCAGTGGAAAATGTTCAAGCAGCGAAGGAACGGTGCGCTGTGAAGAAAGGAGTTGCGCAGATGGAGCAGAGGAGAGAGAAAGAGCGGAAGGTGGATCAGTGTCCATTGATGGTTTGGTCTCTGCAATATATTCAGAGATTGCTTCAAGTGTTTCGGAATTCAGAGATGTCGTATGGGAGACAATATTGGGAATGGTAGGGGGAGGATGAGTAAAGATTGGAACTGTATTGGACTGTACCAAGGTAGGGGGGGGGCGAAAGGGTGGAGGGAACTGGAGAAGCGTGGCAGGGGACAGAAGAGACAGGAACCTGGGAGGTGGCAGAAGAGGAAGAAACCTGGGAGGGAACAGGGGAGGAAGGTACATTACGAGGAGGAGGGTGAACCTCTGCACTTGTAACTGAGGCAGTGAGAGGGGAAGAACTAGGGACAGAGACAGGGAGGGTAAAATGAGGAGGTGGAAGATGGGTAGGAGGTGTTACCGGACCTTTTTTTGACTTTTGAGAAGTAGAGGGACGATTGGGAAGAGGTGTCGTACGAGGTCTCGTCGATACTGAGGCTTGTAAGAGAGAACTCGAAGAAGCGAGATTAGACTGAGGCGTTGAAGTAGGGACGTCTGAGCCGAGGACAGCAAAAGGATTAGATACAGGAGTGATTATGGGAGAGGTAACCACAGAGGTGGGTGTAGAAGATGGGATACCAGAAGTGGGGGGACGTTTTGAAACACGGGAATAAGAAACACGTGGGAGTCTCCCTTGGAGGCGGAGATGAGAAACTGCCATGGCATAAGGGAGACCTTCTGTCTCTTTGAGGTAACGGATTTCCCGCTCGTTTAAATAGACCTGACAACGGCGAGAGTACGAAGGGTGAGCCTCATGACAGTTAAGGCAAGAGGGAGATCGATTGCAAGACGTATTAGAATGGTCATCGGCACCACAGACTGGGCATTCGGCGATAGATCTGCAATATTTCGCTGGATGGCCAAATCGCCAGCAATTTCTACACTGTTGTGGTGTAGGGATCACCTTTCGAACTTGTAACCGATGTCCTGCTATATAAACGGAGGATGGAAGTTCTCGGCTGTCAAAAGTTAAACGAGCCACATTGCTAGGGTATCGTCTCCGCCCACGGGCAGGAAGAACGTAAGTGTCTACCTTGAGGATTGGGAGATCTTGGAGTTCCAGCTGTTCTAGAATGTCGGTGCCACATGTCTGGAAATTTTGTTGAACTATGGTATGGGGCAGAATAACGGTACCACTACAAGAATTGAGGGAATGATGTTTTTCAAGGGTGACAGGAACAGTATCTATATGGGAAAGACGAGAGAGCTCACGAGCCTGGGTAGCATTCTGTACGGTAATGATGCGCGTACCGCTCTTAAGAGCATGAAAAGAAATATCTTTACCAACATGGCGTAGGAGTGCCTTGCCAATACTATGGTCAGAAAGATAGGCAGTAGAGGAAGTTGGTCGTAAAGTGAAGAATTTAGTCCACTGTTCAGTCTGAAACTGAGCGTGGAAAGGTAGTGAAGGACGTGTCGATCGTTTCTGAGAAGAACGAGAAGGTGAAGGTGGAGAAGTATCATCAGCAGGTAATTGTCGTTGACGTTTAGGCGTGGGACCAGAGTTGGTCCGACGTGGAACGGGTCGGCGATTTGAAAATTGCCGCACCGTAGAGGGAGAGGCCGGAAGCATAGTCAGAGGAGAGCGAAGGTCTGATAAATCGAAGGAGTCAGTCGAGGCCTCAGTACCTGAAGCGGGTGAGGAAACAGCACCGGCAATAGGTACAGAGGCATGAGGAATGTCTGAAGAGTGGTCCAAAGACGAGGCGGGGTCAGAACGGGGTGCGGTATCAAGAAGGGGCCCGGGGGTACCAGGTTCATGGACTAGGGCTGCCATGGTTAGGTTACTTCTTTCTTTTTGTTTTTAAGAAAAAAAAAGAAAGAAGAAAAGAAAATAAAAATAAAAAAAAGAAAAAAAAAGGGGGGACCGGGGAGGGATAGTTCCTAGGAGGAATGAAAGGGCCAGAAATCTCCCTCCGCGCCCAAGAGGACTCGACACCGCTAGTAGCGCAGATGCAGCATGGAACCCGTGCCATACCCTACCCTTCATGCCAGTAAACCAGCAATCTGGGATAGCAACCTCACATCTGCCGAGCTACCTCGGTGGACAAAAGAGAGGGCGGCCGGATATCCGCCACAAAGCATACCTCCTTCAGCCACCACCCCCGGAATCCGAAAGGTGGTTTCCAGAGATACACCCGTCGCCCAAAAGACACCCAAAGCTACTCCGGGATACCGGAGAGGGATCGGGACATCCCTAGGCAATCCAGATTCCACGGCAAACTACGCAACCGCCAAGAAACCTCAACGGAATGGGATGGACCCCGGTGTCCTTTCCCCTACCTAGGAACTAGCGCGCCTGTGGGAGAAATCACGAAGGCTAAAAAGAGGAAGGGCAAAAGGGAGGGGTGAGGAGGAGGAGGAGGAATGGAAAAAGGGGAGGATGGGGAGGATGGGATAGGGGAGGGGAGAATGGGGGGTAATTAGGTTCGGTCTGAGGAAGAAGACCGACAGGGCTAATTCCTCAGACCAAGAGCCTCTTCACCACGCCAAGGAGCCCCCCTTGAAGAGGGGTGTGCTTAATAAAGATGCAAAACTCTAAGCACGAAATCTCTTTTACCCATCCCTCCAACCTTACCAATGACATCTTATACAACACCTTCCTACCACTACAAATTTATACGCCCTCCAAATCATTCTGTTTCATTCCTTGTTTTGTGAATGTCCAAACCACCTCAACAACCCCAACCGCACAGCCTTCTAATCTCTAACCTACGTATTCTGTGCATAATATTCACATCATAAAATATCCTCAGAACGGACATCTTTACTGCCTTCAGACGCCTTGCTGCAATATTTAAAACCCAAACTTCACACCCATGTAAGATGCGTATCTTCTCTTCTGACATCAAATAATAATAATAATAATAATAATAATAATAATAATAATAATAATAATAATAATAATCGTAATAATAATAAAAATTTATTTCTACAAATACATGTACAATGTATACAGTCCTAGCTGACATCAATGACATACAACTATACAGAGAGCCCATTGTTAGGCAGAGCATTTCGGTCAAATTAGGTGAATTTTGCTCCCAGGAAGCGACCCACAAGAGTCGACCAAAACTGACAGGTGAACCAAGACAGCAGGTGTCTTAACGAAATACGTGCTGATGTTTCCACCCCTCCCCAAGATTGAACCACGGACATCAGGGTGTGAGCTCAGTGCGCTAGCAATCAAGCTACGGACAACCATGCCGAAGCTGTGATGATTGGCGACCTCCATTTAAAAACATTCTGAATTATATTCACACACATACAAATATCCATTGTGTGTATATATATGTCGTGCCAAATAGGTAAAAAACTTGCAATTTTTGCTTAAATAGCAACGCTCTTCTTGCAGAATAAGGCAAGCAAAAATTTGTGACTGCAATAATTTGGCAAAAATCACTCTGAACCTAACGAAAAAAAATATATTTCATTGTGTTTGTGTATTATTAAATTACTGTAAACTTATTTAAACTATATTTAGTTGGATTAGGATAAATTACGCTTGTTATAATAAGGTTAGGTAAGTTTTCTAAGGTTCTTCTGGTACAAAAGAACTGTACTTCCAATCTCAGGTTTCCCTGAATCCCTTCATCAATGTTACCTTGCTCACACTCCAACAGCACGTCAAGTCCTAAAAGCCATTTATCTCCATTCACTCCTATCAAACACGCTCACGCATGCTTTCTGGAAGTCCAAACCCCTCGCACACAAAACCTCCATTACCCCCTCCTTCCAACCTTTCCTAGGGCGACCCCTACTCCGCCTTCCCTCCACTTCAGATTTATACACTCTCGAAGTCATTTTATTTTGTTCCACCCTCTCTACATGTCCGAACCACCTCAACAACTCCTTCTCAGCCCTTTCATTAATAGTTTTTGTAATCACGCACCTCCTCCTAATTTCCAAACCACGAATTCTTTTCATTATATTCACACCACATATAGCCCTCAGACATGACATCTCCACTGCCTCCAGCCTTCTTATTACAACATTCACCACCCATACTTCACACCCATGTAAGAGCGTTGGTATAACTATACTCTCATACATTCCCCACTTTGCTTCTGTGGATAAAGTTCTTTGTCTCAGTGCACCACTAACCCTTTTTCCCTCGTCAGTTCTATGGTACAAGTCATCTTTCATAGACCCATCTGCTGACAAGTCCTTTCCTAAATATCTGTATACATTCACTTCCCCCATTCTCCCTCCCACTAATCAGATATTTACTCTTTCATTACCTATTTGTTTTGTTAATCTTATCACCTTGTTCTATCCAATGTTAACTTTTTATTTTCTTCTCCCAAATTCGTCAACACTCCTCTGCAACTACTCTTCAGAATTTCCCAAAAGCACAGTGCTATCAACAAAAAGCAACTGTCACAACTCCAACTGTCTGTTAGATTCTATATCCTTTAATCTCACACCTCTTCCATCCCTATCTAAAAATATATTGAACAACCATCATGACATCACGAATCCCTGTCTAAGGCCTACTTTTACTTTGAAATATTCTCCTTCTCATACATTCCCTAACCTGAGCCTCAGTATCCATGCAGAAACTCTTAACTTCTTTCAGAAACCTACCACTTATTCCATTCACTTGCAACATCTGCCACATTGCTGCCTTACCCCCCCCTGTCATATGCCTTTTCCAAATCCATAAATGCAGTGAAAACCTCTTTACCCTTATCTAAATACTGTTCACTCACATGCTTCAAGGTAAACACTTGGTCTACTCGTTCTCTACCCTTCCAAAAGTCTCTTTGTTCCTATACAATCCTGGTCTTCGCCTTACTCTTAATTCTTTCAATAAAATCTTTCCCATACACCTAACTAGGTATACACAACTGGTTTATTCCCCTATAACTAATATACTCTCTTTTGACCCGTTTGCCTTGATACAAGGAAACTATTTATGTTGTCTGTCAGTCCCTAGGTACCTTCCCCGTTTTCAAACAATTATTAAATATAAACACCATCCATTCCAAAACAATATCCCCACCTGCATTTAACATTTCTGTCTTGTTCCCATCAGTCTCTGCTGCTTTACCCTTTTTCATTCTACCCGCAGCCTTATGCACCCCCTACACTCATATCTGGCTGTTCCTTTCTCCTAAAAGGTGCTATACCTCCCTGACCAATGCACGAAATCACAGCTTCCCTATCTACATCAACATCTCACATCTCTTTAAAATATTCCCTCCATCTTCCTGATACCTCCAACTTCCCATCTAATTACTCTCCTTTTCTATTTTTATCTGTCAAATCCAATCGTTTCCCAGACTTTTTTTTTTAACTTATTACTATCATTCCAATACTTTTTCTTCTCATCAAAATTTGTTGCAGCGTCTCACCCAGTCTCTCACCAGATCTTCTTTTACATTACTTCACCAATCTCTGAAACTCTCTTATTTTCTCCATATACTCCTCCCTCCTAATATCACTTCTACTTTGCCTTTTCTCTCTTACTACTTTCTCTTTACCTCATCATTCCATTAGTCGTTCTTCTTCCCGTACACACTTTCCGATATCCACAAACTTCTGCTGAATACTTTAACAATGCATTGTTAAATCTACCCTGTACCTCTCCAACCTTACTGCCTATACTCTCCCTAGCCTTCTTTCTACCAATAGACACTTATGTCTTACTCTAGCAGACTCCTACTTTAGTTTATAAATCTTCAACTCTTCAACACTGGGCCAGCTGGCTACAACAAGATTCATCCAACTAGGTATATTTCTACACCATATGAAGGTTAGCATAGGCCCCACTGTGACCAAAAATGCAAGTTTTTACATACGAATCTCCCGCTAGTGTGACCGTGACGAACTCTAGCTCAAGTCCCCTTAAAGCCGTTAACATGACTGTCATTATGAGCATATCATATCTCGTACACTTATTTGTCCATTTTTTCTTAAAATATCTATCACCTATGATCACACCTCTGTCTACAGAAAGTTCAATCAAAGGCACCACTGTTAAGCCTAATAGCGGAGTTAGGCCTATTCGGCCAGACTCCAAATTCGTTCTTGCCATATATCAGCAGAACTCAATCTGAAATTTAAACGACCTCTGCAATACATAGCAAAATTTAGGTTTGGTCTAAAAAATATATTTTTTTTCATTCTTAATGAGAAAAATATATCTATGAGTCTGAAAGAATTTATTTTGAAAATGCCTAATTCATAAGACCGACCTCTGCCGAATTATCTGAGAAAATTTGTTTATGGCATAACTCTGTTATATTCAATCTGGGAATAGCGAAAAATGTATTTATCATTGACTTAAACTTGTAGATGGTAAGAAAATGTTAATGAGACCTTAAAAATATTTAATAATGAATTGTTATGTAACAGCAGCGAGACTAGTAACGTAGAATGTAATTGTTATGTAACAGCAGCGAGACTAGTAACGTAGAATGTAATTGTTATGTAACAGCAGCGAGACTAGTAACGTAGAATGTAACTGTTATGTAACAGCAGCGTGACTAGTAACGTAGAATGTAATTGTTATGTAACAGCAGCGAGACTAGTAACGTAGAATGTAATTGTTATGTAACAGCAGCGTGACTAGTAACGTAGAATGTAATTGTTATGTAACAGCAGCGAGACTAGTAACGTAGAATGTAACTGTTATGTAACAGCAGCGAGACTAGTAACGTAGAATGTAACTGTTATGTAACAGCAGCGTGACTAGTAACGTAGAATGTAATTGTTATGTAACAGCAGCGAGACTAGTAACGTAGAATGTAATTGTTATGTAACAGCAGCGTGACTAGTAACGTAGAATGTAATTGTTATGTAACAGCAGCGAGACTAGTAACGTAGAATGTAACTGTTATGTAACAGCAGCGAGACTAGTAACGTAGAATGTAACTGTTATGTAACAGCAGCGTGACTAGTAACGTAGAATGTAATTGTTATGTAACAGCAGCGAGACTAGTAACGTAGAATGTAATTGTTATGTAACAGCAGCGTGACTAGTAACGTAGAATGTAATTGTTATGTAACAGCAGCGTGACTAGTAACGTAGAATGTAATTGTTATGTAACAGCAGCGAGACTATTAACGTAGAATGTAATTGTTATGTAACAGCAGCGAGACTATTAACGTAGAATGTAATTGTTATGTAACAGCAGCGAGACTAGTAACGTAGAATGTAATTGTTATGTAACAGCAGCGAGACTAGTAACGTAGAATGTAATTGCTATGTAACAGCAGCGAGACTAGTAACGTAGAATATAATTGTTATGTAACAGCAGCGAGACTAGTAACGTAGAATGTAATTGTTATGTAACAGCAGCGAGACTAGTAACGAAGAATGTAATTGTTATGTAACAGCAGCGTGACTAGTAACGTAGAATGTAATTGTTATGTAACAGCAGCGAGACTAGTAACGTAGAATGTAATTGTTATGTAACAGCAGCGAGATTAGTAACGTAGAATGTAATTGTTATGTAACAGCAGAGAGACTAGTAACGTAGAAGGTAATTGTTATGTAACAGCAGCGAGACTAGTAACGTAGAATGTAATTGTTATGTAACAGCAGCGAGACTAGTAACGTAGAATGTAATTGTTATGTAACAGCAGCGAGACTAGTAACGTAGAATGTAATTGTTATGTAACAGCAGCGTGACTAGTAACGTAGAATGTAATTGTTATGTAACAGCAGCGAGACTAGTAACGTAGAATGTAATTGTTATGTAACAGCAGTGAGACTAGTAACGTAGAATGTAATTGTTATGTAACAGCAGCGTGACTAGTAACGTAGAATGTAATTGTTATGTAACAGCAGCGAGACTAGTAACGTAGAATGTAATTGTTATGTAACAGCAGCGAGACTAGTAACGTAGAATGTAATTGTTATGTAACAGCAGCGAGACTAGTAACGTAGAATGTAATTGTTATGTAACAGCAGCGAGACTAGTAACGTAGAATGTAATTGTTATGTAACAGCAGCGTGACTAGTAACGTAGAATGTAACTGTTATGTAACAGCAGCGTGACTAGTAACGTAGAATGTAATTGTTATGTAACAGCAGCGAGACTAGTAACGTAGAATGTAATTGTTATGTAACAGCAGCGAGACTAGTAACGTAGAATGTAATTGTTATGTAACAGCAGCGAGACTAGTAACGTAGAATGTAATTGTTATGTAACAACAGCGTGACTAGTAACGTAGAATGTAATTGTTATGTAACAGCAGCGTGACTAGTAACGTAGAATGTAATTGTTATGTAACAGCAGCGAGACTAGTAACGTAGAATGTAATTGTTATGTAACAGCAGCGAGACTAGTAACGTAGAATGTAATTGTTATGTAACAGCAGCGAGACTAGTAACGTAGAATGTAATTGTTATGTAACAGCAGCGAGACTAGTAACGTAGAATGTAATTGCTATTTTTTTTAAAAGAAAATAAACTTACATCAATTATATCAATGAAGATATTAAAACATAAAGTTAATGTGGAGGGTTGGTCATAAGAGGATCCATTAAAGTTAATGTGGAGGGTTGGTCATAAGAGGATCCATTAAAGTTAATGTGGAGGGTTGGTCATAAGAGGATCCATTAAAGTTAATGTGGAGGGTTGGTCATAAGAGGATCCATTAAAGTTAATGTGGAGGGTTGGTCATAAGAGGATCCATTAAAGTTAATGTGGAGGGTTGGTCATAAGAGGATCCATTAAAGTTAATGTGGAGGGTTGGTCATAAGAGGATCCATTAAAGTTAATGTGGAGGGTTGGTCATAAGAGGATCCATTAAAGTTAATGTGGAGGGTTGGTCATAAGAGGATCCATTAAAGTTAATGTGGAGGGTTGGTCATAAGAGGATCCATTAAAGTTAATGTGGAGGGTTGGTCATAAGAGGATCCATTAAAGTTAATGTGGAGGGTTGGTCATAAGAGGATCCATTAAAGTTAATGTGGGGGATTGGTCATAAGAGGATCCATTAAAGTTAATGTGGAGGGTTGGTCATAAGAGGATCCATTAAAGTTAATGTGGAGGGATGGTCATAAGAGGATCCATTAAAGTTAATGTGGGGGATTGGTCATAAGAGGATCCATTAAAGTTAATGTGGAGGGTTGGTCATAAGAGGATCCATTAAAGTTAATGTGGGGGATTGGTCATAAGAGGATCCATTAAAGTTAATGTGGAGGATTGGTCATAAGAGGATCCATTAAAGTTAATGTGGAGGGATGGTCATAAGAGGATCCATTAAAGTTAATGTGGGGGATTGGTCATAAGAGGATCCATTAAAGTTAATGTGGAGGGTTGGTCATAAGAGGATCCATTAAAGTTAATGTGGAGGGATGGTCATAAGAGGATCCATTAAAGTTAATGTGGGGGATTGGTCATAAGAGGATCCATTAAAGTTAATGTGGGGGATTGGTCATAAAAGGATCCATTAAAGTTAATGTGGGGGATTGGTCATAAGAGGATCCATTAAAGTTAATGTGGGGGATTGGTCATAAGAGGATCCATTAAAGTTAATGTGGGGGATTGGTCATAAGAGGATCCATTAAAGTTAATGTGGAGGGATGGTCATAAGAGGATCCATTAAAGTTAATGTGGAGGGATGGTCATAAGAGGATCCATTAAAGTTAATGTGGGGGATTGGTCATAAGAGGATCCATTAAAGTTAATGTGGAGGGATGGTCATAAGAGGATCCATTAAAGTTAATGTGGAGGGTTGGTCATAAGAGGATCCATTAAAGTTAATGTGGAGGGTTGGTCATAAGAGGATCCATTAAAGTTAATGTGGGGGATTGGTCATAAGAGGATCCATTAAAGTTAATGTGGAGGGTTGGTCATAAGAGGATCCATTAAAGTTAATGTGGGGGATTGGTCATAAGAGGATCCATTAAAGTTAATGTGGAGGGTTGGTCATAAGAGGATCCATTAAAGTTAATGTGGAGGGATGGTTATAAGAGGATCCATTAAAGTTAATGTGGGGGATTGGTCATAAGAGGATCCATTAAAGTTAATGTGGAGGGTTGGTCATAAGAGGATCCATAAAAGTTAATGTGGGGGATTGGTCATAAGAGGATCCATTAAAGTTAATGTGGAGGGTTGGTCATAAGAGGATCCATTAAAGTTTATGTGGAGGGATGGTCATAAGAGGATCCATTAAAGTTAATGTGGGGGATTGGTCATAAGAGGATCCATTAAAGTTAATGTGGAGGGTTGGTCATAAGAGGATCCATTAAAGTTAATGTGGAGGGATGGTCATAAGAGGATCCATTAAAGTTAATGTGGGGGATTGGTCATAAGAGGATCCATTAAAGTTAATGTGGGGGATTGGTCATAAGAGGATCCATTAAAGTTAATGTGGGGGATTGGTCATAAGAGGATCCATTAAAGTTAATGTGGGGGATTGGTCATAAGAGGATCCATTAAAGTTAATGTGGGGGATTGGTCATAAGAGGATCCATTAAAGTTAATGTGGAGGGATGGTCATAAGAGGATCCATTAAAGTTAATGTGGAGGGATGGTCATCAGAGGATCCATTAAAGTTAATGTGGGGGATTGGTCATAAGAAGATCCATTAAAGTTAATGTGGGGGATTGGTCATAAGAGGATCCATTAAAGTTAATGTGGGGGATTGGTCATAAGAGGATCCATTAAAGTTAATGTGGGGGATTGGTCATATCTAGGCTGGAATATTGCTGCACACTAACAGCACCTTTCAAGGCAGGTGAAATTGCCGACCTAGAAAATGTACAGAGAACATTCACGGCGCGGATAACGGAGATAAAACACCTCAATTATTGGGAGCGCTTGAGGTTCCTAAACCTGTATTCCCTGGAACGCAGGAGGGAGAGATACATGATTATATACACCTGGAAAATCCTAGAGGGACTAGTACCGAACTTGCACACGAAAATCACCCACTACGAAAGCAAAAGACTTGGCAGACGATGCACCATCCCCCCAATGAAAAGCAGGGGTGTCACTAGCACGTTAAGAGACCATACAATAAGTGTCAGGGGCCCGAGACTGTTCAACTGCCTCCCAGCACACATAAGGGGGATTACCAACAGACCCCTGGCAGTCTTCAAGCTGGCACTGGACAAGCACCTAAAGTCAGTTCCGGATCAGCCGGGCTGTGGCTCGTATGTTGGTTTGCGTGCAGCCAGCAGCAACAGCCTGGTTGATCAGGCTCTGATCCACCAGGAGGCCTTGTCTCAGACCGGGCCGC
The DNA here is from genome assembly GCF_038502225.1 of Cherax quadricarinatus. Lineage (NCBI taxonomy): Eukaryota > Metazoa > Arthropoda > Malacostraca > Decapoda > Parastacidae > Cherax > Cherax quadricarinatus. The sequence goes on from NC_091309.1 coordinate 45,867,999, forward strand.
GGGGGCGTTGACCCCCGGAACTCTCTCCAGGTAAACTCCAGGTAAGAGGATCCATTAAAGTTAATGTGGGGGATTGGTCATAAGAGGATCCATTAAAGTTAATGTGGGGGATTGGTCATAAGAGGATCCATTAAAGTTAATGTGGAGGGATGGTCATAAGAGGATCCATTAAAGTTAATGTGGAGGGTTGGTCATAAGAGGATCCATTAAAGTTAATGTGGGGGATTGGTCATAAGAGGATCCATTAAAGTTAATGTGGGGGATTGGTCATAAGAGGATCCATTAAAGTTAATGTGGAGGGATGGTCATAAGAGGATCCATTAAAGTTAATGTGGAGGGTTGGTCATAAGAGGATCCATTAAAGTTAATGTGGAGGGATGGTCATAAGAGGATCCATTAAAGTTAATGTGGGGGATTGGTCATAAGAGGATCCATTAAAGTTAATGTGGAGGGATGGTCATAAGAGGATCCATTAAAGTTAATGTGGGGGATTGGTCATAAGAGGATCCATTAAAGTTAATGTGGGGGATTGGTCATAAGAGGATTCCATTAAAGTTAATGTGGGGGATTGGTCATAAGAGGATCCATTAAAGTTAATGTGGGGGATTGGTCATAAGAGGATCCATTAAAGTTAATATGGGGGATTGGTCATAAGAGGATCCATTAAAGTTAATGTGGGGGATTGGTCATAAGAGGATCCATTAAAGTTAATGTGGGGGATTGGTCATAAGAGGATCCATTAAAGTTAATGGGGGGGATTGGTCATAAGAGGATCCATTAAAGTTAATTTGGGGGATTGGTCATAAGAGGATCCATTAAAGTTAATGTGGGGGATTGGTCATAAGAGGATCCATTAAAGTTAATGTGGGGGATTGGTCATAAGAGGATCCATTAAAGTTAATGTGGAGGGATGGTCATAAGAGGATCCATTAAAGTTAATGTGGAGGGTTGGTCATAAGAGGATCCATTAAAGTTAATGTGGAGGGATGGTCATAAGAGGATCCATTAAAGTTAATGTGGGGGATTGTTCATAAGAGGATCCATTAAAGTTAATGTGGGGGATTGGTCATAAGAGGATCCATTAAAGTTAATGTGGGGGGTTGGTCATAAGAGGATCCATTAAAGTTAATGTGGGGGATTGGTCATAAGAGGATCCATTAAAGTTAATGTGGGGGATTGGTCATAAGAGGTTCCATTAAAGTTAATGTGGGGGATTGGTCATAAGAGGATCCATTAAAGTTAATGTGGGGGTTTGGTCATCAGAGGATACATTAAAGTTAATGTGGGGGATTGGTCATAAGAGGATCCATTAAAGTTAATGTGGGGGATTGGTCATAAGAGGATCCATTAAAGTTAATGTGGGGGATTGGTCATAAGAGGATCCATTAAAGTTAATGTGGAGGGTTGGTCATAAGAGGATCCATTAAAGTTAATGTGGAGGGTTAGTCATAAGAGGATCCATTAAAGTTAATGTGGGGGATTGGTCATAAGAGGATCCATTAAAGTTAATGTGGAGGGTTGGTCATAAGAGGATCCATTAAAGTTAATATGGAGGGATGGTCATAAGAGGATCCATTAAAGTTAATGTGGGGGATTGGTCATAAGAGGATCCATTAAAGTTAATGTGGAGGGTTGGTCATAAGAGGATCCATTAAAGTTAATGTGGGGGATTGGTCATAAGAGGATCCATTAAAGTTAATGTGGAGTGTTGGTCATAAGAGGATCCATTAAAGTTAATGTGGAGGGATGGTCATAAGAGGATCCATTAAAGTTAATGTGGGGGATTGGTCATAAGAGGATCCATTAAAGTTAATGTGGAGGGTTGGTCATAAGAGGATCCATTAAAGTTAATGTGGGGGATTGGTCATAAGAGGATCCATTAAAGTTAATGTGGAGGGTTGGTCATAAGAGGATCCATTAAAGTTAATGTGGAGGGATGGTCATAAGAGGATCCATTAAAGTTAATGTGGGGGATTGGTCATAAGAGGATCCATTAAAGTTAATGTGGGGGATTGGTCATAAGAGGATCCATTAAAGTTAATGTGGGGGGTTGGTCATAAGAGGATCCATTAAAGTTAATGTGGGGGATTGGTCATAAGAGGATCCATTAAAGTTAATGTGGGGGATTGGTCATAAGAGGTTCCATTAAAGTTAATGTGGGGGATTGGTCATAAGAGGATCCATTAAAGTTAATGTGGGGGTTTGGTCATCAGAGGATCCATTAAAGTTAATGTGGGGGATTGGTCATAAGAGGATCCATTAAAGTTAATGTGGGGGATTGGTCATAAGAGGATCCATTAAAGTTAATTTGGGGGATTGGTCATAAGAGGATCCATTAAAGTTAATGTGGAGGGTTGGTCATAAGAGGATCCATTAAAGTTAATGTGGAGGGTTGGTCATAAGAGGATCCATTAAAGTTAATGTGGGGGATTGGTCATAAGAGGATCCATTAAAGTTAATGTGGAGGGTTGGTCATAAGAGGATCCATTGAAGTTAATGTGGGGGATTGGTCATAAGAGGATCCATTAAAGTTAATGTGGAGGGTTGGTCATAAGAGGATCCATTAAAGTTAATGTGGAGGGATGGTCATCAGAGGATCCATTAAAGTTAATGTGGGGGATTGGTCATAAGAGGATCCATTAAAGTTAATGTGGAGGGTTGGTCATAAGAGGATCCATTAAAGTTAATGTGGAGGGATGGTCATAAGAGGATCCATTAAAGTTAATGTGGAGGGATGGTCATAAGAGGATCCATTAAAGTTAATGTGGGGGATTGGTCATAAGAGGATCCATTAAAGTTAATGTGGGGGATTGGTCATAAGAGGATCCATTAAAGTTAATGTGGGGGATTGGTCATAAGAGGATCCATTAAAGTTAATGTGGAGGGATGGTCATAAGAGGATCCATTAAAGTTAATGTGGAGGGATGGTCATAAGAGGATCCATTAAAGTTAATGTGGGGGATTGGTCATAAGAGGATCCATTAAAGTTAATGTGGGGGATTGGTCATAAGAGGATCCATTAAAGTTAATGTGGGGGATTGGTCATAAGAGGATCCATTAAAGTTAATGTGGGAGATTGGTCATAAGAGGATCCACTAAAGTTAATGTGGAGGGATGGTCATAAGAGGATCCATTAAAGTTAATGTGGAGGGTTGGTCATAAGAGGATCCATTAAAGTTAATGTGGAGGGTTGGTCATAAGGGGATCCATTAAAGTTAATGTGGGGGATTGGTCATAAGAGGATCCATTAAAGATAATGTGGAGGGTTGGTCATAAGAGGATCCATTAAAGTTAATGTGGGGGATTGGTCATAAGAGGATCCATTAAAGTTAATGTGGATTGTTGGTCATAAGAGAATCCATTAAAGTTAATGTGGAGGGATGGTCATAAGAGGATCCATTAAAGTTAATGTGGGGGATTGGTCATAAGAGGATCCATTAAAATTAATGTGGAGGGTTGGTCATAAGAGGATCCATAAAAGTTAATGTGGGGGATTGGTCATAAGAGGATCCATTAAAGTTAATGTGGGAGATTGGTCATAAGAGGATCCACTAAAGTTAATGTGGAGGGATGGTCATAAGAGGATCCATTAAAGTTAATGTGGAGGGTTGGTCATAAGAGGATCCATTAAAGTTAATGTGGAGGGATGGTCATAAGAGGATCCATTAAAGTTAATGTGGGGGATTGGTCATAAGAGGATCCATTAAAGTTAATGTGGAGGGTTGGTCATAAGAGGATCCATTAAAGTTAATGTGGGGGATTGGTCATAAGAGGATCCATTAAAGTTAATGTGGAGGATTGGTCATAAGAGGATCCATTAAAGTTAATGTGGAGGGATGGTCATAAGAGGATCCATTAAAGTTAATGTGGGGGATTGGTCATAAGAGGATCCATTAAAGTTAATGTGGAGGGTTGGTCATAAGAGGATCCATTAAAGTTAATGTGGAGGGATGGTCATAAGAGGATCCATTAAAGTTAATGTGGGGGATTGGTCATAAGAGGATCCATTAAAGTTAATGTGGGGGATTGGTCATAAGAGGATCCATTAAAGTTAATGTGGGGGATTGGTCATAAGAGGATCCATTAAAGTTAATGTGGGGGATTGGTCATAAGAGGATCCATTAAAGTTAATGTGGGGGATTGGTCATAAGAGGATCCATTAAAGTTAATGTGGAGGGATGGTCATAAGAGGATCCATTAAAGTTAATGTGGAGGGATGGTCATAAGAGGATCCATTAAAGTTAATGTGGGGGATTGGTCATAAGAGGATCCATTAAAGTTAATGTGGAGGGATGGTCATAAGAGGATCCATTAAAGTTAATGTGGAGGGTTGGTCATAAGAGGATCCATTAAAGTTAATGTGGAGGGTTGGTCATAAGAGGATCCATTAAAGTTAATGTGGGGGATTGGTCATAAGAGGATCCATTAAAGTTAATGTGGAGGGTTGGTCATAAGAGGATCCATTAAAGTTAATGTGGGGGATTGGTCATAAGAGGATCCATTAAAGTTAATGTGGAGGGTTGGTCATAAGAGGATCCATTAAAGTTAATGTGGAGGGATGGTCATAAGAGGATCCATTAAAGTTAATGTGGGGGATTGGTCATAAGAGGATCCATTAAAGTTAATGTGGAGGGTTGGTCATAAGAGGATCCATTAAAGTTAATGTGGGGGATTGGTCATAAGAGGATCCATTAAAGTTAATGTGGAGGGTTGGTCATAAGAGGATCCATTAAAGTTAATGTGGAGGGATGGTCATAAGAGGATCCATTAAAGTTAATGTGGGGGATTGGTCATAAGAGGATCCATTAAAGTTAATGTGGAGGGTTGGTCATAAGAGGATCCATTAAAGTTAATGTGGAGGGATGGTCATAAGAGGATCCATTAAAGTTAATGTGGGGGATTGGTCATAAGAGGATCCATTAAAGTTAATGTGGGGGATTGGTCATAAGAGGATCCATTAAAGTTAATGTGGGGGATTGGTCATAAGAGGATCCATTAAAGTTAATGTGGGGGATTGGTCATAAGAGGATCCATTAAAGTTAATGTGGGGGATTGGTCATAAGAGGATCCATTAAAGTTAATGTGGAGGGATGGTCATAAGAGGATCCATTAAAGTTAATGTGGAGGGATGGTCATAAGAGGATCATTAAAGTTAATGTGGGGGATTGGTCATAAGACGATCCATTAAAGTTCATGTGGGTGTTCGGTCATAAGAGGATCCATTAAAGTTAATGTGGGGGATTGGTCATAAGAGGATCCATTAAAGTTAATGTGGGGGATTGGTCATAAGAGAATCCATTAAAGTTAATGTGGGGGTGGGGGATTGGTCATAAGAGGATCCATTAAAGTTAATGTGGGGGATTGGTCATAAGAGGATCCATTAAAGTTAATGTGGAGGGATGGTCATAAGAGGATCCATTAAAGTTAATGTGGAGGGTTGGTCATAAGAGGATCCATTAAAGTTAATGTGGGGGATTGGTCATAAGAGGATCCATTAAAGTTAATGTGGGGGATTGGTCATAAGAGGATCCATTAAAGTTAATGTGGAGGGATGGTCATAAGAGGATCCATTAAAGTTAATGTGGAGGGTTGGTCATAAGAGGATCCATTAAAGTTAATGTGGAGGGATGGTCATAAGAGGATCCATTAAAGTTAATGTGGGGGATTGGTCATAAGAGGATCCATTAAAGTTAATGTGGAGGGATGGTCATAAGAGGATCCATTAAAGTTAATGTGGGGGATTGGTCATAAGAGGATCCATTAAAGTTAATGTGGGGGATTGGTCATAAGAGGATCCATTAAAGTTAATGTGGGGGATTGGTCATAAGAGGATCCATTAAAGTTAATGTGGGGGATTGGTCATAAGAGGATCCATTAAAGTTAATATGGGGGATTGGTCATAAGAGGATCCATTAAAGTTAATGTGGGGGATTGGTCATAAGAGGATCCATTAAAGTTAATGTGGGGGATTGGTCATAAGAGGATCCATTAAAGTTAATGGGGGGGATTGGTCATAAGAGGATCCATTAAAGTTAATTTGGGGGATTGGTCATAAGAGGATCCATTAAAGTTAATGTGGGGGATTGGTCATAAGAGGATCCATTAAAGTTAATGTGGGGGATTGGTCATAAGAGGATCCATTAAAGTTAATGTGGAGGGATGGTCATAAGAGGATCCATTAAAGTTAATGTGGAGGGTTGGTCATAAGAGGATCCATTAAAGTTAATGTGGAGGGATGGTCATAAGAGGATCCATTAAAGTTAATGTGGGGGATTGTTCATAAGAGGATCCATTAAAGTTAATGTGGGGGATTGGTCATAAGAGGATCCATTAAAGTTAATGTGGGGGGTTGGTCATAAGAGGATCCATTAAAGTTAATGTGGGGGATTGGTCATAAGAGGATCCATTAAAGTTAATGTGGGGGATTGGTCATAAGAGGTTCCATTAAAGTTAATGTGGGGGATTGGTCATAAGAGGATCCATTAAAGTTAATGTGGGGGTTTGGTCATCAGAGGATCCATTAAAGTTAATGTGGGGGATTGGTCATAAGAGGATCCATTAAAGTTAATGTGGGGGATTGGTCATAAGAGGATCCATTAAAGTTAATGTGGGGGATTGGTCATAAGAGGATCCATTAAAGTTAATGTGGAGGGTTGGTCATAAGAGGATCCATTAAAGTTAATGTGGAGGGTTAGTCATAAGAGGATCCATTAAAGTTAATGTGGGGGATTGGTCATAAGAGGATCCATTAAAGTTAATGTGGAGGGTTGGTCATAAGAGGATCCATTAAAGTTAATGTGGAGGGATGGTCATAAGAGGATCCATTAAAGTTAATGTGGGGGATTGGTCATAAGAGGATCCATTAAAGTTAATGTGGAGGGTTGGTCATAAGAGGATCCATTAAAGTTAATGTGGGGGATTGGTCATAAGAGGATCCATTAAAGTTAATGTGGAGGGTTGGTCATAAGAGGATCCATTAAAGTTAATGTGGAGGGATGGTCATAAGAGGATCCATTAAAGTTAATGTGGGGGATTGGTCATAAGAGGATCCATTAAAGTTAATGTGGAGGGTTGGTCATAAGAGGATCCATTAAAGTTAATGTGGGGGATTGGTCATAAGAGGATCCATTAAAGTTAATGTGGAGGGTTGGTCATAAGAGGATCCATTAAAGTTAATGTGGGGGATTGGTCATAAGAGGATCCATTAAAGTTAATGTGGTGGTTTGGTCATAAGAGGATCCATTAAAGTTAATGTGGAGGGTTGGTCATAAGAGGATCCATTAAAGTTAATGTGGAGGGATGGTCATAAGAGGATCCATTAAAGTTAATGTGGGGGATTGGTCATAAGAGGATCCATTAAAGTTAATGTGGGGGATTGGTCATAAGAGGATCCATTAAAGTTAATGTGGGGGATTGGTCATAAGAGGATCCATTAAAGTTAATGTGGGGGATTGGTCATAAGAGGATCCATTAAAGTTAATGTGGGGGATTGGTCATAAGAGGATCCATTAAAGTTAATGTGGGGGATTGGTCATAAGAGGATCCATTAAAGTTAATGTGGAGGGTTGGTCATAAGAGGATCCATTAAAGTTAATGTGGGGGATTGGTCATAAGAGGATCCATTAAAGTTAATGTGGGGGATTGGTCATAAGAGGATCCATTAAAGTTAATGTGGGGGATTGGTCATAAGAGGATCCATTAAAGTTAATGTGGGGGATTGGTCATAAGAGGATCCATTAAAGTTAATGTGGGGGATTGGTCATAAGAGGATCCATTAAAGTTAATGTGGGGGATTGGTCATAAGAGGATCCATTAAAGTTAATGTGGAGGGATGGTCATAAGAGGATCCATTAAAGTTAATGTGGAGGGTTGGTCATAAGAGGATCCATTAAAGTTAATGTGGAGGGATGGATCATAAGAGGATCCATTAAAGTTAATGTGGGGGATTGGTCATAAGAGGATCCATTAAAGTTAATGTGGGGGATTGGTCATAAGAGGATCCATTAAAGTTAATGTGGGGGATTGGTCATAAGAGGATCCATTAAAGTTAATGTGGAGGGATGGTCATAAGAGGATCCATTAAAGTTAATGTGGAGGGTTGGTCATAAGAGGATCCATTAAAGTTAATGTGGAGGGATGGTCATAAGAGGATCCATTAAAGTTAATGTGGGGGATTGGTCATAAGAGGATCCATTAAAGTTAATGTGGGGGATTGGTCATAAGAGGATCCATTAAAGTTAATGTGGGGGATTGGTCATAAGAGGATCCATTAAAGTTAATGTGGGGGATTGGTCATAAGAGGATCCATTAAAGTTAATGTGGGGGGATGGTCATAAGAGGATCCATTAAAGTTAATGTGGGGGATTGTTCATAAGAGGATCCATTAAAGTTAATGTTGGGGGATTGGTCATAAGAGGATCCATTAAAGTTAATGTGGGGGATTGGTCATAAGAGGATCCATTAAAGTTAATGTGGGGGATTGGTCATAAGAGGATCCATTAAAGTTAATGTGGAGGGATGGTCATAAGAGGATCCATTAAAGTTAATGTGGAGGGTTGGTCATAAGAGGATCCATTAAAGTTAATGTGGAGGGATGGTCATAAGAGGATCCATTAAAGTTAATGTGGGGGATTGTTCATAAGAGGATCCATTAAAGTTAATGTGGGGGATTGGTCATAAGAGGATCCATTAAAGTTAATGTGGGGGGTTGGTCATAAGAGGATCCATTAAAGTTAATGTGGGGGATTGGTCATAAGAGGATCCATTAAAGTTAATGTGGGGGATTGGTCATAAGAGGTTCCATTAAAGTTAATGTGGGGGATTGGTCATAAGAGGATCCATTAAAGTTAATGTGGGGGTTTGGTCATCAGAGGATCCATTAAAATTAATGTGGGGGATTGGTCATAAGAGGATCCATTAAAGTTAATGTGGGGGATTGATCATAAGAGGATCCATTAAAGTTAATGTGGGGGATTGGTCATAAGAGGATCCATTAAAGTTAATGTGGAGGGTTGGTCATAAGAGGATCCATTAAAGTTAATGTGGAGGGTTAGTCATAAGAGGATCCATTAAAGTTAATGTGGGGGATTGGTCATAAGAGGATCCATTAAAGTTAATGTGGAGGGTTGGTCATAAGAGGATCCATTAAAGTTAATGTGGAGGGATGGTCATAAGAGGATCCATTAAAGTTAATGTGGGGGATTGGTCATAAGAGGATCCATTAAAGTTAATGTGGAGGGTTGGTCATAAGAGGATCCATTAAAGTTAATGTGGGGGATTGGTCATAAGAGGATCCATTAAAGTTAATGTGGAGGGTTGGTCATAAGAGGATCCATTAAAGTTAATGTGGAGGGATGGTCATAAGAGGATCCATTAAAGTTAATGTGGGGGATTGGTCATAAGAGGATCCATTAAAGTTAATGTGGAGGGTTGGTCATAAGAGGATCCATTAAAGTTAATGTGGGGGATTGGTCATAAGAGGATCCATTAAAGTTAATGTGGAGGGTTGGTCATAAGAGGATCCATTAAAGTTTATGTGGAGGGATGGTCATAAGAGGATCCATTAAAGTTAATGTGGGGGATTGGTCATAAGAGGATCCATTAAAGTTAATGGGGGGGATTGGTCATAAGAGGATCCATTAAAGTTAATGTGGGGGGTTGGTCATAAGAGGATCCATTAAAGTTAATGTGGGGGATTGGTCATAAGAGGATCCATTAAAGTTAATGTGGGGGATTGGTCATAAGAGGTTCCATTAAAGTTAATGTGGGGGATTGGTCATAAGAGGATACATTAAAGTTAATGTGGGGGTTTGGTCATCAGAGGATCCATTAAAGTTAATGTGGGGGATTGGTCATAAGAGGATCCATTAAAGTTAATGTGGGGGATTGGTCATAAGAGGATCCATTAAAGTTAATGTGGGGGATTGGTCATAAGAGGATCCATTAAAGTTAATGTGGAGGGTTGGTCATAAGAGGATCCATTAAAGTTAATGTGGAGGGTTGGTCATAAGAGGATCCATTAAAGTTAATGTGGGGGATTGGTCATAAGAGGATCCATTAAAGTTAATGTGGAGGGTTGGTCATAAGAGGATCCATTGAAGTTAATGTGGGGGATTGGTCATAAGAGGATCCATTAAAGTTAATGTGGAGGGTTGGTCATAAGAGGATCCATTAAAGTTAATGTGGAGGGATGGTCATCAGAGGATCCATTAAAGTTAATGTGGGGGATTGGTCATAAGAGGATCCATTAAAGTTAATGTGGAGGGTTGGTCATAAGAGGATCCATTAAAGTTAATGTGGAGGGATGGTCATAAGAGGATCCATTAAAGTTAATGTGGAGGGATGGTCATAAGAGGATCCATTAAAGTTAATGTGGGGGATTGGTCATAAGAGGATCCATTAAAGTTAATGTGGGGGATTGGTCATAAGAGGATCCATTAAAGTTAATGTGGGGGATTGGTCATAAGAGGATCCATTAAAGTTAATGTGGAGGGATGGTCATAAGAGGATCCATTAAAGTTAATGTGGAGGGATGGTCATAAGAGGATCCATTAAAGTTAATGTGGGGGATTGGTCATAAGAGGATCCATTAAAGTTAATGTGGGGGATTGGTCATAAGAGGATCCATTAAAGTTAATGTGGGGGATTGGTCATAAGAGGATCCATTAAAGTTAATGTGGGAGATTGGTCATAAGAGGATCCACTAAAGTTAATGTGGAGGGATGGTCATAAGAGGATCCATTAAAGTTAATGTGGAGGGTTGGTCATAAGAGGATCCATTAAAGTTAATGTGGAGGGTTGGTCATAAGGGGATCCATTAAAGTTAATGTGGGGGATTGGTCATAAGAGGATCCATTAAAGTTAATGTGGAGGGTTGGTCATAAGAGGATCCATTAAAGTTAATGTGGGGGATTGGTCATAAGAGGATCCATTAAAGTTAATGTGGATTGTTGGTCATAAGAGAATCCATTAAAGTTAATGTGGAGGGATGGTCATAAGAGGATCCATTAAAGTTAATGTGGGGGATTGGTCATAAGAGGATCCATTAAAATTAATGTGGAGGGTTGGTCATAAGAGGATCCATAAAAGTTAATGTGGGGGATTGGTCATAAGAGGATCCATTAAAGTTAATGTGGAGGGTTGGTCATAAGAGGATCCATTAAAGTTAATGTGGAGGGATGGTCATAAGAGGATCCATTAAAGTTAATATGGGGGATTGGTCATAAGAGGATCCATTAAAGTTAATGTGGAGGGTTGGTCATAAGAGGATCCATTAAAGTTAATGTGGAGGGATGGTCATAAGAGGATCCATTAAAGTTAATGTGGGGGATTGGTCATAAGAGGATCCATTAAAGTTAATGTGGGGGATTGGTCATAAGAGGATCCATTAAAGTTAATGTGGGGGATTGGTCATAAGAGGATCCATTAAGGTTAATGTGGGGGATTGGTCATAAGAGGATCCATAAAAGTTAATGTGGGGGATTGGTCATAAGAGGATCCATTAAAGTTAATGTGGAGGGATGGTCATAAGAGGATCCATTAAAGTTAATGTGGAGGGATGGTCATAAGAGGATCCATTAAAGTTAATGTGGGGGATTGGTCATAAGAGGATCCATTAAAGTTAATGTGGGGGATTGGTCATAAGAGGATCCATTAAAGTTAATGTGGGGGATTGGTCATAAGAGGATCCATTAAAGTTAATGTGGGGGATTGGTCATAAGAGGATCCATTAAAGTTAATGTGGGGGATTGGTCATAAGAGGATCCATTAAAGTTAATGTGGGGGATTGGTCATAAGAGGATCCATTAAAGTTAATGTGGAGGGATTGGTCATAAGAGGATCCATTAAAGTTAATGTGGAGGGTTGGTCATAAGAGGATCCATTAAAGTTAATGTGGGGGATTGGTCATAAGAGGATCCATTAAAGTTAATGTGGGGGATTGGTCATAAGAGGATCCATTAAAGTTAATGTGGGGGATTGGTCATAAGAGGATCCATTAAAGTTAATGTGGGGGATTGGTCATAAGAGGATCCATTAAAGTTAATGTGGAGGGATGGTCATAAGAGGATCCATTAAAGTTAATGTGGAGGGTTGGTCATAAGAGGATCCATTAAAGTTAATGTGGAGGGATGGTCATAAGAGGATCCATTAAAGTTAATGTGGGGGATTGGTCATAAGAGGATCCATTAAAGTTAATGTGGGGGATTGGTCATAAGAGGATCCATTAAAGTTAATGTGGGGGATTGGTCATAAGAGGATCCATTAAAGTTAATGTGGGGGATTGGTCATAAGAGGATCCATTAAAGTTAATGTGGGGGATTGGTCATAAGAGGATCCATTAAAGTTAATGTGGGGGATTGGTCATAAGAGGATCCATTAAAGTTAATGTGGGGGATTGGTCATAAGAGGATCCATTAAAGTTAATGTGGGGGATTGGTCATAAGAGGATCCATTAAAGTTAATGTGGGGGATTGGTCATAAGAGGATCCATTAAAGTTAATGTGGGGGATTGGTCATAAGAGGATCCATTAAAGTTAATGTGGGGGATTGGTCATAAGAGGATCCATTAAAGTTAATGTGGGGGATTGTTCATAAGAGGATTTAAAGTCATAAGAGGATCCATTAAAGTTAATGTGGAGGGTTGGTCATAAGAGGATCCATTAAAGTTAATGTGGAGGGTTGGTCATAAGAGGATCCATTAAAGTTAATGTGGAGGGTTGGTCATAAGAGGATCCATTAAAGTTAATGTGGAGGGATGGTCATAAGAGGATCCATTAAAGTTAATGTGGGGGATTGGTCATAAGAGGATCCATTAAAGTTAATGTGGAGGGTTGGTCATAAGAGGATCCATTAAAGTTAATGTGGAGGGATGGTCATAAGAGGATCCATTAAAGTTAATGTGGGGGATTGGTCATAAGAGGATCCATTAAAGTTAATGTGGAGGGTTGGTCATAAGAGGATCCATTAAAGTTAATGTGGAGGGATGGTCATAAGAGGATCCATTAAAGTTAATGTGGAGGGTTGGTCATAAGAGGATCCATTAAAGTTAATGTGGAGGGATGGTCATAAGAGGATCCATTAAAGTTAATGTGGGGGATTGGTCATAAGAGGATCCATTAAAGTTAATGTGGAGGGTTGGTCATAAGAGGATCCATTAAAGTTAATGTGGAGGGATGGTCATAAGAGGATCCATTAAAGTTAATGTGGGGGATTGGTCATAAGAGGATCCATTAAAGTTAATGTGGGGGATTGGTCATAAGAGGATCCATTAAAGTTAATGTGGGGGATTGGTCATAAGAGGATCCATTAAAGTTAATGTGGGGGATTGGTCATAAGAGGATCCATTAAAGTTAATGTGGGGGATTGGTCATAAGAGGATCCATTAAAGTTAATGTGGAGGGATGGTCATAAGAGGATCCATTAAAGTTAATGTGGAGGGATGGTCATCAGAGGATCCATTAAAGTTAATGTGGGGGATTGGTCATAAGAGGATCCATTAAAGTTAATGTGGGGGATTGGTCATAAGAGGATCCATTAAAGTTAATGTGGGGGATTGGTCATAAGAGGATCCATTAAAGTTAATGTGGGGAATTGGTCATAAGAGACCATACAATAAGTGTCAGGGGCCCGAGACTGTTCAACTGCCTCCCAGCACACATAAGGGGGATTACCAACAGACCCCTGGCAGTCTTCAAGCTGGCACTGGACAAGCACCTAAAGTCAGTTCCGGATCAGCCGGGCTGTGGCTCGTATGTTGGTTTGCGTGCAGCCAGCAGCAACAGCCTGGTTGATCAGGCTCTGATCCACCAGGAGGCCTGGTCTCAGACCGGGCCGCGGGGGCGTTGACCCCCGGAACTCTCTCCAGGTAAACTCCAGGTAAGAGGATCCATTAAAGTTAATGTGGGGGATTGGTCATAAGAGGATCCATTAAAGTTAATGTGGGGGATTGGTCATAAGAGGATCCATTAAAGTTAATGTGGGGGATTGGTCATAAGAGGATCCATTAAAGTTAATGTGGAGGGTTGGTCATAAGAGGATCCATTAAAGTTAATGTGGGGGATTGGTCATAAGAGGATCCATTAAAGTTAATGTGGGGGATTGGTCATAAGAGGATCCATTAAAGTTAATGTGGAGGGATGGTCATAAGAGGATCCATTAAAGTTAATGTGGAGGGTTGGTCATAAGAGGATCCATTAAAGTTAATGTGGAGGGATGGTCATAAGAGGATCCATTAAAGTTAATGTGGGGGATTGGTCATAAGAGGATCCATTAAAGTTAATGTGGAGGGATGGTCATAAGAGGATCCATTAAAGTTAATGTGGGGGATTGGTCATAAGAGGATCCATTAAAGTTAATGTGGGGGATTGGTCATAAGAGGATCCATTAAAGTTAATGTGGGGGATTGGTCATAAGAGGATCCATTAAAGTTAATGTGGGGGATTGGTCATAAGAGGATCCATTAAAGTTAATGTGGGGGATTGGTCATAAGAGGATCCATTAAAGTTAATGTGGAGGGATGGTCATAAGAGGATCCATTAAAGTTAATGTGGGGGATTGGTCATAAGAGGATCCATTAAAGTTAATGGGGGGGATTGGTCATAAGAGGATCCATTAAAGTTAATTTGGGGGATTGGTCATAAGAGGATCCATTAAAGTTAATGTGGGGGATTGGTCATAAGAGGATCCATTAAAGTTAATGTGGGGGATTGGTCATAAGAGGATCCATTAAAGTTAATGTGGAGGGATGGTCATAAGAGGATCCATTAAAGTTAATGTGGAGGGTTGGTCATAAGAGGATCCATTAAAGTTAATGTGGAGGGATGGTCATAAGAGGATCCATTAAAGTTAATGTGGGGGATTGTTCATAAGAGGATCCATTAAAGTTAATGTGGGGGATTGGTCATAAGAGGATCCATTAAAGTTAATGTGGGGGGTTGGTCATAAGAGGATCCATTAAAGTTAATGTGGGGGATTGGTCATAAGAGGATCCATTAAAGTTAATGTGGGGGATTGGTCATAAGAGGTTCCATTAAAGTTAATGTGGGGGATTGGTCATAAGAGGATCCATTAAAGTTAATGTGGGGGTTTGGTCATCAGAGGATCCATTAAAGTTAATGTGGGGGATTGGTCATAAGAGGATCCATTAAAGTTAATGTGGGGGATTGGTCATAAGAGGATCCATTAAAGTTAATGTGGGGGATTGGTCATAAGAGGATCCATTAAAGTTAATGTGGAGGGTTGGTCATAAGAGGATCCATTAAAGTTAATGTGGAGGGTTAGTCATAAGAGGATCCATTAAAGTTAATGTGGGGGATTGGTCATAAGAGGATCCATTAAAGTTAATGTGGAGGGTTGGTCATAAGAGGATCCATTAAAGTTAATGTGGAGGGATGGTCATAAGAGGATCCATTAAAGTTAATGTGGGGGATTGGTCATAAGAGGATCCATTAAAGTTAATGTGGAGGGTTGGTCATAAGAGGATCCATTAAAGTTAATGTGGGGGATTGGTCATAAGAGGATCCATTAAAGTTAATGTGGAGGGTTGGTCATAAGAGGATCCATTAAAGTTAATGTGGAGGGATGGTCATAAGAGGATCCATTAAAGTTAATGTGGGGGATTGGTCATAAGAGGATCCATTAAAGTTAATGTGGAGGGTTGGTCATAAGAGGATCCATTAAAGTTAATGTGGGGGATTGGTCATAAGAGGATCCATTAAAGTTAATGTGGAGGGTTGGTCATAAGAGGATCCATTAAAGTTAATGTGGAGGGATGGTCATAAGAGGATCCATTAAAGTTAATGTGGGGGATTGGTCATAAGAGGATCCATTAAAGTTAATGGGGGGGATTGGTCATAAGAGGATCCATTAAAGTTAATGTGGGGGGTTGGTCATAAGAGGATCCATTAAAGTTAATGTGGGGGATTGGTCATAAGAGGATCCATTAAAGTTAATGTGGGGGATTGGTCATAAGAGGTTCCATTAAAGTTAATGTGGGGGATTGGTCATAAGAGGATCCATTAAAGTTAATGTGGGGGTTTGGTCATCAGAGGATCCATTAAAGTTAATGTGGGGGATTGGTCATAAGAGGATCCATTAAAGTTAATGTGGGGGATTGGTCATAAGAGGATCCATTAAAGTTAATGTGGGGGATTGGTCATAAGAGGATCCATTAAAGTTAATGTGGAGGGTTGGTCATAAGAGGATCCATTAAAGTTAATGTGGAGGGTTGGTCATAAGAGGATCCATTAAAGTTAATGTGGGGGATTGGTCATAAGAGGATCCATTAAAGTTAATGTGGAGGGTTGGTCATAAGAGGATCCATTGAAGTTAATGTGGGGGATTGGTCATAAGAGGATCCATTAAAGTTAATGTGGAGGGTTGGTCATAAGAGGATCCATTAAAGTTAATGTGGAGGGATGGTCATCAGAGGATCCATTAAAGTTAATGTGGGGGATTGGTCATAAGAGGATCCATTAAAGTTAATGTGGAGGGTTGGTCATAAGAGGATCCATTAAAGTTAATGTGGAGGGATGGTCATAAGAGGATCCATTAAAGTTAATGTGGAGGGATGGTCATAAGAGGATCCATTAAAGTTAATGTGGGGGATTGGTCATAAGAGGATCCATTAAAGTTAATGTGGGGGATTGGTCATAAGAGGATCCATTAAAGTTAATGTGGGGGATTGGTCATAAGAGGATCCATTAAAGTTAATGTGGAGGGATGGTCATAAGAGGATCCATTAAAGTTAATGTGGAGGGATGGTCATAAGAGGATCCATTAAAGTTAATGTGGGGGATTGGTCATAAGAGGATCCATTAAAGTTAATGTGGGGGATTGGTCATAAGAGGATCCATTAAAGTTAATGTGGGGGATTGGTCATAAGAGGATCCATTAAAGTTAATGTGGGAGATTGGTCATAAGAGGATCCACTAAAGTTAATGTGGAGGGATGGTCATAAGAGGATCTATTAAAGTTAATGTGGAGGGTTGGTCATAAGAGGATCCATTAAAGTTAATGTGGAGGGTTGGTCATAAGGGGATCCATTAAAGTTAATGTGGGGATTGGTCATAAGAGGATCCATTAAAGTTAATGTGGAGGGTTGGTCATAAGAGGATCCATTAAAGTTAATGTGGGGGATTGGTCATAAGAGGATCCATTAAAGTTAATGTGGATTGTTGGTCATAAGAGAATCCATTAAAGTTAATGTGGAGGGATGGTCATAAGAGGATCCATTAAAGTTAATGTGGGGGATTGGTCATAAGAGGATCCATTAAAATTAATGTGGAGGGTTGGTCATAAGAGGATCCATAAAAGTTAATGTGGGGGATTGGTCATAAGAGGATCCATTAAAGTTAATGTGGAGGGTTGGTCATAAGAGGATCCATTAAAGTTAATGTGGAGGGATGGTCATAAGAGGATCCATTAAAGTTAATATGGGGGATTGGTCATAAGAGGATCCATTAAAGTTAATGTGGAGGGTTGGTCATAAGAGGATCCATTAAAGTTAATGTGGAGGGATGGTCATAAGAGGATCCATTAAAGTTAATGTGGGGGATTGGTCATAAGAGGATCCATTAAAGTTAATGTGGGGGATTGGTCATAAGAGGATCCATTAAAATTAATGTGGGGGATTGGTCATAAGAGGATCCATTAAGGTTAATGTGGGGGATTGGTCATAAGAGGATCCATTAAAGTTAATGTGGGGGATTGGTCATAAGAGGATCCATTAAAGTTAATGTGGAGGGGTGGTCATAAGAGGATCCATTAAAGTTAATGTGGAGGGATGGTCATAAGAGGATCCATTAAAGTTAATGTGGGGGATTGGTCATAAGAGGATCCATTAAAGTTAATGTGGGGGATTGGTCATAAGAGGATCCATTAAAGTTAATGTGGGGGATTGGTCATAAGAGGATCCATTAAAGTTAATGTGGGGGATTGGTCATAAGAGGATCCATTAAAGTTAATGTGGGGGATTGGTCATAAGAGGATCCATTAAAATTAATGTGGGGGATTGGTCATAAGAGGATCCATTAAAGTTAATGTGGAGGGATGGTCATAAGAGGATCCATTAAAGTTAATGTGGAGGGTTGGTCATAAGAGGATCCATTAAAGTTAATGTGGGGGATTGGTCATAAGAGGATCCATTAAAGTTAATGTGGGGGATTGGTCACAAGAGGATCCATTAAAGTTAATGTGGGGGATTGGTCATAAGAGGATCCATTAAAGTTAATGTGGGGGATTGGTCATAAGAGGATCCATTAAAGTTAATGTGAAGGGATGGTCATAAGAGGATCCATTAAAGTTAATGTGGAGGGTTGGTCATAAGAGGATCCATTAAAGTTAATGCGGAGGGATGGTCATAAGAGGATCCATTAAAGTTAATGTGGGGGATTGGTCATAAGAGGATCCATTAAAGTTAATGGGGGGGATTGGTCATAAGAGGATCCATTAAAGTTAATTTGGGGGATTGGTCATAAGAGGATCCATTAAAGTGGGATTGGTCATAAGAGGATCCATTAAAGTTAATGTGGGGGATTGGTCATAAGAGGATCCATTAAAGTTAATGTGGGGGATTGGTCATAAGAGGATCCATTAAAGTTAATGTGGAGGGATGGTCATAAGAGGATCCATTAAAGTTAATGTGGAGGGTTGGTCATAAGAGGATCCATTAAAGTTAATGTGGAGGGATGGTCATAAGAGGATCCATTAAAGTTAATGTGGGGGATTGTTCATAAGAGGATCCATTAAAGTTAATGTGGGGGATTGGTCATAAGAGGATCCATTAAAGTTAATGTGGGGGGTTGGTCATAAGAGGATCCATTAAAGTTAATGTGGGGGATTGGTCATAAGAGGATCCATTAAAGTTAATGTGGGGGATTGGTCATAAGAGGTTCCATTAAAGTTAATGTGGGGGATTGGTCATAAGAGGATCCATTAAAGTTAATGTGGGGGTTTGGTCATCAGAGGATCCATTAAAATTAATGTGGGGGATTGGTCATAAGAGGATCCATTAAAGTTAATGTGGGGGATTGATCATAAGAGGATCCATTAAAGTTAATGTGGGGGATTGGTCATAAGAGGATCCATTAAAGTTAATGTGGAGGGTTGGTCATAAGAGGATCCATTAAAGTTAATGTGGAGGGTTAGTCATAAGAGGATCCATTAAAGTTAATGTGGGGGATTGGTCATAAGAGGATCCATTAAAGTTAATGTGGAGGGTTGGTCATAAGAGGATCCATTAAAGTTAATGTGGAGGGATGGTCATAAGAGGATCCATTAAAGTTAATGTGGGGGATTGGTCATAAGAGGATCCATTAAAGTTAATGTGGAGGGTTGGTCATAAGAGGATCCATTAAAGTTAATGTGGGGGATTGGTCATAAGAGGATCCATTAAAGTTAATGTGGAGGGTTGGTCATAAGAGGATCCATTAAAGTTAATGTGGAGGGATGGTCATAAGAGGATCCATTAAAGTTAATGTGGGGGATTGGTCATAAGAGGATCCATTAAAGTTAATGTGGAGGGTTGGTCATAAGAGGATCCATTAAAGTTAATGTGGGGGATTGGTCATAAGAGGATCCATTAAAGTTAATGTGGAGGGTTGGTCATAAGAGGATCCATTAAAGTTTATGTGGAGGGATGGTCATAAGAGGATCCATTAAAGTTAATGTGGGGGATTGGTCATAAGAGGATCCATTAAAGTTAATGGGGGGGATTGGTCATAAGAGGATCCATTAAAGTTAATGTGGGGGGTTGGTCATAAGAGGATCCATTAAAGTTAATGTGGGGGATTGGTCATAAGAGGATCCATTAAAGTTAATGTGGGGGATTGGTCATAAGAGGTTCCATTAAAGTTAATGTGGGGGATTGGTCATAAGAGGATACATTAAAGTTAATGTGGGGGTTTGGTCATCAGAGGATCCATTAAAGTTAATGTGGGGGATTGGTCATAAGAGGATCCATTAAAGTTAATGTGGGGGATTGGTCATAAGAGGATCCATTAAAGTTAATGTGGGGGATTGGTCATAAGAGGATCCATTAAAGTTAATGTGGAGGGTTGGTCATAAGAGGATCCATTAAAGTTAATGTGGAGGGTTGGTCATAAGAGGATCCATTAAAGTTAATGTGGGGGATTGGTCATAAGAGGATCCATTAAAGTTAATGTGGAGGGTTGGTCATAAGAGGATCCATTGAAGTTAATGTGGGGGATTGGTCATAAGAGGATCCATTAAAGTTAATGTGGAGGGTTGGTCATAAGAGGATCCATTAAAGTTAATGTGGAGGGATGGTCATCAGAGGATCCATTAAAGTTAATGTGGGGGATTGGTCATAAGAGGATCCATTAAAGTTAATGTGGAGGGTTGGTCATAAGAGGATCCATTAAAGTTAATGTGGAGGGATGGTCATAAGAGGATCCATTAAAGTTAATGTGGAGGGATGGTCATAAGAGGATCCATTAAAGTTAATGTGGGGGATTGGTCATAAGAGGATCCATTAAAGTTAATGTGGGGGATTGGTCATAAGAGGATCCATTAAAGTTAATGTGGGGGATTGGTCATAAGAGGATCCATTAAAGTTAATGTGGAGGGATGGTCATAAGAGGATCCATTAAAGTTAATGTGGAGGGATGGTCATAAGAGGATCCATTAAAGTTAATGTGGGGGATTGGTCATAAGAGGATCCATTAAAGTTAATGTGGGGGATTGGTCATAAGAGGATCCATTAAAGTTAATGTGGGGGATTGGTCATAAGAGGTTCCATTAAAGTTAATGTGGGGGATTGGTCATAAGAGGATCCATTAAAGTTAATGTGGGGGTTTGGTCATCAGAGGATCCATTAAAGTTAATGTGGGGGATTGGTCATAAGAGGATCCATTAAAGTTAATGTGGAGGGTTGGTCATAAGAGGATCCATTAAAGTTAATGTGGAGGGATGGTCATCAGAGGATCCATTAAAGTTAATGTGGGGGATTGGTCATAAGAGGATCCATTAAAGTTAATGTGGAGGGTTGGTCATAAGAGGATCCATTAAAGTTAATGTGGGGGATTGGTCATAAGAGGATCCATTAAAGTTAATGGGGGGGATTGGTCATAAGAGGATCCATTAAAGTTAATGTGGGGGGTTGGTCATAAGAGGATCCATTAAAGTTAATGTGGGGGATTGGTCATAAGAGGATCCATTAAAGTTAATGTGGGGGATTGGTCATAAGAGGTTCCATTAAAGTTAATGTGGGGGATTGGTCATAAGAGGATCCATTAAAGTTAATGTGGGGGTTTGGTCATCAGAGGATCCATTAAAGTTAATGTGGGGGATTGGTCATAAGAGGATCCATTAAAGTTAATGTGGGGGATTGGTCATAAGAGGATCCATTAAAGTTAATGTGGGGGATTGGTCATAAGAGGATCCATTAAAGTTAATGTGGAGGGTTGGTCATAAGAGGATCCATTAAAGTTAATGTGGAGGGTTGGTCATAAGAGGATCCATTAAAGTTAATGTGGGGGATTGGTCATAAGAGGATCCATTAAAGTTAATGTGGAGGGTTGGTCATAAGAGGATCCATTGAAGTTAATGTGGGGGATTGGTCATAAGAGGATCCATTAAAGTTAATGTGGAGGGTTGGTCATAAGAGGATCCATTAAAGTTAATGTGGAGGGATGGTCATCAGAGGATCCATTAAAGTTAATGTGGGGGATTGGTCATAAGAGGATCCATTAAAGTTAATGTGGAGGGTTGGTCATAAGAGGATCCATTAAAGTTAATGTGGAGGGATGGTCATAAGAGGATCCATTAAAGTTAATGTGGAGGGATGGTCATAAGAGGATCCATTAAAGTTAATGTGGGGGATTGGTCATAAGAGGATCCATTAAAGTTAATGTGGGGGATTGGTCATAAGAGGATCCATTAAAGTTAATGTGGGGGATTGGTCATAAGAGGATCCATTAAAGTTAATGTGGAGGGATGGTCATAAGAGGATCCATTAAAGTTAATGTGGAGGGATGGTCATAAGAGGATCCATTAAAGTTAATGTGGGGGATTGGTCATAAGAGGATCCATTAAAGTTAATGTGGGGGATTGGTCATAAGAGGATCCATTAAAGTTAATGTGGGGGATTGGTCATAAGAGGATCCATTAAAGTTAATGTGGGAGATTGGTCATAAGAGGATCCACTAAAGTTAATGTGGAGGGATGGTCATAAGAGGATCTATTAAAGTTAATGTGGAGGGTTGGTCATAAGAGGATCCATTAAAGTTAATGTGGAGGGTTGGTCATAAGGGGATCCATTAAAGTTAATGTGGGGATTGGTCATAAGAGGATCCATTAAAGTTAATGTGGAGGGTTGGTCATAAGAGGATCCATTAAAGTTAATGTGGGGGATTGGTCATAAGAGGATCCATTAAAGTTAATGTGGATTGTTGGTCATAAGAGAATCCATTAAAGTTAATGTGGAGGGATGGTCATAAGAGGATCCATTAAAGTTAATGTGGGGGATTGGTCATAAGAGGATCCATTAAAATTAATGTGGAGGGTTGGTCATAAGAGGATCCATAAAAGTTAATGTGGGGGATTGGTCATAAGAGGATCCATTAAAGTTAATGTGGAGGGTTGGTCATAAGAGGATCCATTAAAGTTAATGTGGAGGGATGGTCATAAGAGGATCCATTAAAGTTAATATGGGGGATTGGTCATAAGAGGATCCATTAAAGTTAATGTGGAGGGTTGGTCATAAGAGGATCCATTAAAGTTAATGTGGAGGGATGGTCATAAGAGGATCCATTAAAGTTAATGTGGGGGATTGGTCATAAGAGGATCCATTAAAGTTAATGTGGGGGATTGGTCATAAGAGGATCCATTAAAATTAATGTGGGGGATTGGTCATAAGAGGATCCATTAAGGTTAATGTGGGGGATTGGTCATAAGAGGATCCATTAAAGTTAATGTGGGGGATTGGTCATAAGAGGATCCATTAAAGTTAATGTGGAGGGGTGGTCATAAGAGGATCCATTAAAGTTAATGTGGAGGGATGGTCATAAGAGGATCCATTAAAGTTAATGTGGGGGATTGGTCATAAGAGGATCCATTAAAGTTAATGTGGGGGATTGGTCATAAGAGGATCCATTAAAGTTAATGTGGGGGATTGGTCATAAGAGGATCCATTAAAGTTAATGTGGGGGATTGGTCATAAGAGGATCCATTAAAGTTAATGTGGGGGATTGGTCATAAGAGGATCCATTAAAATTAATGTGGGGGATTGGTCATAAGAGGATCCATTAAAGTTAATGTGGAGGGATGGTCATAAGAGGATCCATTAAAGTTAATGTGGAGGGTTGGTCATAAGAGGATCCATTAAAGTTAATGTGGGGGATTGGTCATAAGAGGATCCATTAAAGTTAATGTGGGGGATTGGTCACAAGAGGATCCATTAAAGTTAATGTGGGGGATTGGTCATAAGAGGATCCATTAAAGTTAATGTGGGGGATTGGTCATAAGAGGATCCATTAAAGTTAATGTGAAGGGATGGTCATAAGAGGATCCATTAAAGTTAATGTGGAGGGTTGGTCATAAGAGGATCCATTAAAGTTAATGCGGAGGGATGGTCATAAGAGGATCCATTAAAGTTAATGTGGGGGATTGGTCATAAGAGGATCCATTAAAGTTAATGTGGAGGGATGGTCATAAGAGGATCCATTAAAGTTAATGTGGGGGATTGGTCATAAGAGGATCCATTAAAGTTAATATGGGGGATTGGTCATAAGAGGATCCATTAAAGTTAATGTGGGGGATTGGTCATAAGAGGATCCATTAAAGTTAATGTGGGGGATTGGTCATAAGAGGATCCATTAAAGTTAATATGGGGGATTGGTCATAAGAGGATCCATTAAAGTTAATGTGGGGGATTGGTCATAAGAGGATCCATTAAAGTTAATGTGGGGGATTGGTCATAAGAGGATCCATTAAAGTTAATGTGGGGGATTGGTCATCAGAGGATCCATTAAAGTTAATGTGGGGGATTGGTCATAAGAGGATCCATTAAAGTTAATGTGGGGGATTGGTCATAAGAGGATCCATTAAAGTTAATGTGGGGGATTGGTCATAAGAGGATCCATTAAAGTTAATGTGGAGGGATGGTCATAAGAGGATCCATTAAAGTTAATGTGGAGGGTTGGTCATAAGAGGATCCATTAAAGTTAATGTGGAGGGATGGTCATAAGAGGATCCATTAAAGTTAATGTGGGGGATTGGTCATAAGAGGATCCATTAAAGTTAATGTGGGGGATTGGTCATAAGAGGATCCATTAAAGTTAATGTGGGGGGTTGGTCATAAGAGGATCCATTAAAGTTAATGTGGGGAATTGGTCATAAGAGGATTCATTAAAGTTAATGTGGGGGATTGGTCATAAGAGGATCCATTAAAGTTAATGTGGAGGGATGGTCATAAGAGGATCCATTAAAGTTAAAGTGGAGGGTTGGTCATAAGAGGATCCATCAGAGTTAATGTGGAGGGATGGTCATAAGAGGATCCATTAAAGTTAATGTGGAGGGATGGTCATAAGAGGGTCCATTAAAGTTAATGTGGAGGGTTGGTCATAAGAGGATCCATTAAAGTTAATGTGGAGGGATGGTCATAAGAGGATCCATTAAAGTTAATGTGGGGGATTGGTCATAAGAGGATCCATTAAAGTTAATGTGGAGGGATGGTCATAAGAGGATCCATTAAAGTTAATGTGGAGGGTTGGTCATAAGAGGATCCATTAAAGTTAATGTGGAGGGATGGTCATAAGAGGATCCATTAAAGTTAATGTGGGGGATTGGTCATAAGAGGATCCATTAAAGTTAATGTGGGGGATTGGTCATAAGAGGATCCATTAAAGTTAATGTGGGGGGTTGGTCATAAGAGGATCCATTAAAGTTAATGTGGGGAATTGGTCATAAGAGGATCCATTAAAGTTAATGTGGGGGATTGGTCATAAGAGGATCCATTAAAGTTAATGTGGAGGGATGGTCATAAGAGGATCCATTAAAGTTAAAGTGGAGGGTTGGTCATAAGAGGATCCATCAGAGTTAATGTGGAGGGATGGTCATGAGAGGATCCATTAAAGTTAATGTGGAGGGATGGTCATAAGAGGGTCCATTAAAGTTAATGTGGAGGGTTGGTCATAAGAGGATCCATTAAATTTAATGTGGAGGGATGGTCATAAGAGGATCCATTAAAGTTAAAGTGGAGGGATGATCATAAGAGGGTCCATTAAAGTTAATGTGGAGGGTTGGTCATAAGAGGATCCATTAAAGTTAAAGTGGAGGGTTGGTCATAAGAGGATCCATTAATGTTAATGTGGAGGGTTGGTCATAAGAGGATCCATTAAAGTTAATGTGGAGGGTTGGTCATAAGAGGATCCATTAAATTTAATGTGGAGGGTTGGTCATAAGAGGATCCATTAAAGTTAATGTGGAGGGTTGGTCATAAGAGGATCCATTAAAGTTAATGTGGAGGGTTAGTCATAAGAGGATCCATTAAAGATAATGTGGAGGGTTGGTCATAAGAGGATCCATTAAAGTTAATGTGGGGGATTGGTCATAAGAGGATCCATTAAAGTTAATGTGGAGGGTTGGTCATAAGAGGATCCATTAAAGTTAATGTGGAGGGTTGGTCATAAGAGGATCCATTAAAGTTAATGTGGAGGGATGGTCATAAGAGGATCCATTAAAGTTAATGTGGAGGGTTGGTCATAAGAGGATCCATTAAAGTTAATGTGGAGGGTTGGTCATAAGAGGATCCAGTAAAGTTAATGTGGGAGGGTTGGTCATAAGAGGATCCATTAAAGTTAATGTGGAGGGTTGGTCATAAGAGGAACCATTAAAGATAATGTGGAGGGTTGGTCATAAGAGGATCCATTAAAGTTAATGTGGAGGGTTGGTCATAAGAGGATCCATTGAAGTTAATGTGGAGTGTTGGTCATAAGAGGATCCATTAAAGTTAATGTGGAGGGTTGGTCATAAGAGGATCCATTAAAGATAATGTGGAGGGTTGGTCATAAGAGGATCCATTAAAGTTAATGTGGGGGATTGGTCATAAGAGGATCCATTAAAGTTAATGTGGAGGGTTGGTCATAAGAGGATCCATTAAAGTTAATGTGGAGGGTTGGTCATAAGAGGATCCATTAAAGTTAATGTGGAGGGTTGGTCATAAGAGGAACCATTAAAGTTAATGTGGACTGTTGGTCATAAGAGGATCCATTAAAGATAATGTGGAGGGTTGGTCATAAGAGGATCCAGTAAAGTTAATGTGGGAGGGTTGGTCATAAGAGGATCAATTAAAGTTAATGTGGAGGGTTGGTCATAAGAGGATCCATTAAAGATAATGTGGAGGGATTGGTCATAAGAGGATCCATTAAAGTTAATGTGGAGGGTTGGTCATAAGAGGATCCATTAAAGTTAATGTGGAGGGTTGGTCATAAGAGGATCCATTAAAGATAATGTGGAGGGTTGCTCATAAGAGGATCCATTAAAGATAATGTGGGGGATTGGTCATAAGAGGATCCATTAAAGTTAATGTGGAGGGTTGGTCATAAGAAGATCCATTAAAGATAATGTGGAGGGTTGGTCATAAGAGGATCCATTAAAGATAATGTGGAGGGTTGGTCATAAGTGGATCCATTAAAGTTAAAGTGTACGATTGGTCATAAGAGGATCCATTAAAGTTAATGTGGAGGGATGGTCATAAGAGGATCCATTAAAGTTAATGTGGAGGGTTGGTCATAAGAGGATCCATTAAAGTTAATGTGGAGGGTTGGTCATAAGAGGATCCATTAAAGATACTGTGGAGGGTTGGTCATAAGAGTATCCATTAAAGTTAATGTGGGGGATTGGTCATAAGAGGATCCATTAAAGTTAATGTGGAGGGTTGGTCATAAGAGGATCCATTAAAGTTAATGTGGAGGGTTGGTCATAAGAGGATCCATTAAAGTTAATGTGGAGGGTTGGCCATAAGAGGATCCATTAAAGATAATGTGGAGGGTTGGTCATAAGAGGATCCATTAAAGTTAATGTGGAGGGTTGGTCATAAGAGGATCCATTAAAGTTAATGTGGAGGGTTGGTCATAAGAGAATCCAGCAAAGTTAATGTGGAGGGTTGGTCATAAGAGGATCCATTAAAGTTAATGTGGAGGGTTGGTCATAAGAGGATCCATTAAAGTTAATGTGGAGGGTTGGTCATAAGAGGATCCATTAAAGATAATGTGGAGGGTTGGTCATAAGAGGATCCATTAAAGTTAATGTGGGGGATTGGTCATAAGAGGATCCATTAAAGTTAATGTGGGGGATTGGTCATAAGAGGATCCATTAAAGTTAATGTGGGGGATTGGTCATAAGAGGATCCATTAAAGTTAATGTGGGGGATTGGTCATAAGAGGATCCATTAAAGTTAATGTGGGGGATTGGTCATAAGAGGATCCATTAAAGTTAATGTGGAGGGATGGTCATAAGAGGATCCATTAAAGTTAATGTGGAGGGTTGGTCATAAGAGGATCCATTAAAGTTAATGTGGAGGGATGGTCATAAGAGGATCCATTAAAGTTAATGTGGGGGATTGGTCATAAGAGGATCCATTAAAGTTAATGTGGGGAATTGGTCATAAGAGGATCCATTAAAGTTAATGTGGGGGATTGGTCATAAGAGGATCCATTAAAGTTAATGTGGGGGATTGGTCAAAAGAGGATCCATCAGAGTTAATGTGGAGGGTTCTTCATCAGAGGATCCATTAAAGTTAATGTGGAGGGTTGGTCATAAGAGGATCCATTAAAGTTAATGTGGAGGGATGGTCATAAGAGGATCCATTAAAGTTAATGTGGAGGGATGGTCATAAGAGGGTCCATTAAAGTTAGTGTGGAGGGTTGGTCATAAGAGGATCCATTAAAGTTAAAGTGGAGGGTTGGTCATAAGAGGATCCATTAAAGTTAATGTGGAGGGTTGGTCATAAGAGGATCCATTAAAGTTAATGTGGAGGGTTGGTCATAAGAGGATCCATTAAATTTAATGTGGAGGGTTGGTCATAAGAGGATCCATTAAAGTTAATGTGGAGGGTTGGTCATAAGAGGATCCATTAAAGTTAATGTGGAGCGTTAGTCGTAAGAGGATCCATTAAAGATAATGTGTAGGGTTGGTCATAAGAGGATCCATTAAAGTTAATGTGGGGGATTGGTCATAAGAGGATCCATTAAAGTTAATGTTGAGGGTTAGTCATAAGAGGATCCATTAAAGTTAATGTGGAGGGTTGGTCATAAGAGGATCCATTAAAGTTAATGTGGAGGGATGGTCATAAGAGGATCCATTAAAGTTAATGTGGAGGGTTGGTCATAAGAGGATCCATTAAAGTTAATGTGGAGGGTTGGTCATAAGAGGATCCAGTAAAGTTAATGTGGGAGGGTTGGTCATAAGAGGATCCATTAAAGTTAATGTGGAGGGTTGGTCATAAGAGGAACCATTAAAGATAATGTGGAGGGTTGGTCATAAGAGGATCCATTAAAGTTAATGTGGAGGGTTGGTCATAAGAGGATCCATTGAAGTTAATGTGGAGTGTTGGTCATAAGAGGATCCATTAAAGTTAATGTGGAGGGTTGGTCATAAGAGGATCCATTAAAGATAATGTGGAGGGTTGGTCATAAGAGGATCCATTAAAGTTAATGTGGGGGATTGGTCATAAGAGGATCCATTAAAGTTAATGTGGAGGGTTGGTCATAAGAGGATCCATTAAAGTTAATGTGGAGGGTTGGTCATAAGAGGATCCATTAAAGTTAATGTGGAGGGTTGGTCATAAGAGGATCCATTAAAGTTAATGTGGACTGTTGGTCATAAGAGGATCCATTAAAGATAATGTGGAGGGTTGGTCATAAGAGGATCCAGTAAAGTTAATGTGGGAGGGTTGGTCATAAGAGGATCCATTAAAGTTAATGTGGAGGGATGGTCATAAGAGGATCCATTAAAGTTAATGTTGGGGATTGGTCATAAGAGGATCCATTAAAGTTAATGTGGGGGATTGGTCATAAGAGGATCCATTAAAGTTAATGTGGGGGGTTGGTCATAAGAGGACCCATTAAAGTTAATGTGGGGGATTGGTCATAAGAGGATCCATTAAAGTTAACGTGGGGGATTGGTCATAAGAGGTTCCATTAAAGTTAATGTGGGGGATTGGTCCATTAAAGTTAATGTGGGGGTTTGGTCATAAGAGGATCCATTAAAGTTAATGTGGGGGATTGGTCATAAGAGGATCCATTAAAGTTAATGTGGGGGAGGATTTAAAGGTCATAAGAGGATCCATTAAAGTTAATGTGGGGGATTGGTCATAAGAGGATCCATTAAAGTTAATGTGGAGGGTTGGTCATATGAGGATCCATTAAAGTTAATGTGGAGGGTTGGTCATAAGAGGATCCATTAAAGTTATCAGAGGATCCATTAAAGTGTGGAGGGTGGGTCATAAGAGGATCCATTAAAGTTAATGTGGAGGGTTGGTCATAAGAGGATCCATTAAAGTTAATGTGGAGGGTTGGTCATAAGGGGATCCATTAAAGTTAATGTGGAGGGTTGGTCATAAGAGGATCCATTAAAGTTAAGGTGGAGGGTTGGTCATAAGAGGATCCATTAAAGATAATGTGGAGGGTTGGTCATAAGAGGATCCATTAAAGTTAATGTGGAGGGTTGGTCATAAGAGGATCCATTGAAGTTAATGTGGAGTGTTGGTCATAAGAGGATCCATTAAAGTTAATGTGGAGGGTTGGTCATAAGAGGATCCATTAAAGATAATGTGGAGGGTTGGTCATAAGAGGATCCATTAAAGTTAATGTGGGGGATTGGTCATAAGAGGATCCATTAAAGTTAATGTGGAGGGTTGGTCATAAGAGGATCCATTAAAGTTAATGTGGAGGGTTGGTCATAAGAGGATCCATTAAAGTTAATGTGGAGGGTTGGTCATAAGAGGATCCATTAAAGTTAATGTGGACTGCTGGTCATAAGAGGATCCATTAAAGATAATGTGGAGGGTTGGTCATAAGAGGATCCAGTAAAGTTAATGTGGGAGGGTTGGTCATAAGAGGATCAATTAAAGTTAATGTGGAGGGTTGGTCATAAGAGGATCCATTAAAGATAATGTGGGGGATTGGTCATAAGAGGATCCATTAAAGTTAATGTGGAGGGTTGGTCATAAGAGGATCCATTAAAGTTAATGTGGAGGGTTGGTCATAAGAGGATCCATTAAAGATAATGTGGAGGGTTGGTCATAAGAGGATCCATTAAAGATAATGTGGGGGATTGGTCATAAGAGGATCCATTAAAGTTAATGTGGAGGGTTGGTCATAAGAGGATCCATTAAAGATAATGTGGAGGGATGGTCATAAGAGGATCCATTAAAGTTAATGAGGAGGGTTGGTCATAAGAGGATCCATTAAAGTTAATGTGGAGGGTTGGTCATAAGAGGATCCATTAAAGATACTGTGGAGGGTTGGTCATAAGAGTATCCATTAAAGTTAATGTGGGGGATTGGTCATAAGAGGATCCATTAAAGTTAATGTGGAGGGTTGGTCATAAGAGGATCCATTAAAGTTAATGTGGAGGGTTGGTCATAAGAGGATCCATTAAAGTTAATGTGGAGGGTTGGTCATAAGAGGATCCATTAAAGTTAATGTGGAGGGATTGGTCATAAGAGGATCCATTAAAGTTAATGTGGAGGGTTGGTCATAAGAGGATCCATTAAAGTTAATGTGGAGGGTTGGTCATAAGAGGATCCATTAAAGTTAATGTGGAGGGTTGGTCATAAGAGGATCCATTAAAGTTAATGTGGAGGGTTGGTCATAAGAGGATCCATTAAAGTTAATGTGGAGGGTTGGTCATAAGAGGATCCATTAAAGTTAATGTGGAGGGTTGGTCATAAGAGGATCCATTAAAGTTAATGTGGGGGATTGGTCATAAGAGGATCCATTAAAGTTAATGTGGGGGATTGGTCATAAGAGGATCCATTAAAGTTAATGTGGGGGATTGGTCATAAGAGGATCCATTAAAGTTAATGTGGGGGATTGGTCATAAGAGGATCCATTAAAGTTAATGTGGGGGATTGGTCATAAGAGGATCCATTAAAGTTAATGTGGAGGGATGGTCATAAGAGGATCCATTAAAGTTAATGTGGAGGGTTGGTCATAAGAGGATCCATTAAAGTTAATGTGGAGGGATGGTCATAAGAGGATCCATTAAAGTTAATGTGGGGGATTGGTCATAAGAGGATCCATTAAAGTTAATGTGGGGGATTGGTCATAAGAGGATCCATTAAAGTTAATGTGGGGGATTGGTCATAAGAGGATCCATTAAAGTTAATGTGGGGGATTGGTCATAAGAGGATCCATTAAAGTTAATGTGGAGGGTTGGTCATAAGAGGATCCATTAAAGTTAATGTGGAGGGTTGGTCATAAGAGGATCCATTAAAGTTAATGTGGAGGGATTGGTCATAAGAGGATCCATTAAAGTTAATGTCGTGGGATGTTCATAAGAGGATCCATTAAAGTTAATGTGGAGGGATTGGTCATAAGAGGATCCATTAAAGTTAATGTGGAGGGTTGGTCATAAGAGGATCCATTAAAGTTAATTTGGAGGGTTGGTCATAAGAGGATCCATTAAAGTTAATGTGGAGGGATTGGTCATAAAAGGATCCATTAAAGTTAATGTGGAGGGATGGTCATAAGAGGATCCATTAAAGTTAATGTGGAGGGTTGGTCATAAGAGGATCCATTAAAGTTAATGTGGAGGGATGGTCATAAGAGGATCCATTAAAGTTAATGTGGAGGGTTGGTCATAAGAGGATCCATTAAAGTTAATGTGGAGGGTTGGTCATAAGAGGATCCATTAAAGTTAATGTGGGGGATTGGTCATAAGAGGATCCATTAAAGTTAACGTGGAGGGTCATAAGGATAACCATTAAAGTTAATATGGAGGATTGGTCATAAGAGGAGATCATTAAGAGATTAATGGAGGATAGGTCATAAGGAAGGATCCATTAAAGGTTGTGCCGGGGATTGGTCAATAAGGAGGATCCGTTAGTTAATGTTGGAGGTTGGTCAATAAGAGGATTCCATCAAAGGAGATTAATGTGGGGTTAGTGAAGAAGAGATCCATTAAAGTTGTGTGGAGGGATTGGTCCATAAGAAGATTCATTAAAG
This sequence comes from Cherax quadricarinatus, assembly GCF_038502225.1. Lineage (NCBI taxonomy): Eukaryota > Metazoa > Arthropoda > Malacostraca > Decapoda > Parastacidae > Cherax > Cherax quadricarinatus. The sequence continues at coordinate 45,900,188 of NC_091309.1, forward strand.
TTAAATGTGGAGGAGGTTGGTCATAAGGAGATCCATTAATATTAATGTGGAGGTTATATGAGTTGGTCCATAAGAGGATCTTTAAAGTTAATGTGGAGGTTGGTCAATAAAGAGGATCCATTAAAGTTAATGTGGAGGTTGGTCATAAGAGATCCCATTAAGATTATTATGGGAGATTGCTCATAGAGATCCATTAAGAATTAATAGATGAATTTGGTCTTAAGAAGGATCAATGAGAGATTAATATAGGAGTTTAGTCATAAGAAAGTCCATTAAAAGATTAATGTGAAGAGATAGTCATCAGAGGATCCATTAAAGTTAATGTGGGGATTGGTCATAAGAGGATCCGTTAAGTTAATGTGGAGGGGCTGGTCGCAAGAGGATCCATTAAAGTTAATGAGGAGGATGGTCATAAGAGGGATCCGTTAAAGGATTAATGCGGAGAGGATGGTCATAAGGATCAATAAAGTTAATGTGGAGGTTGGTCATAGAGATCCGTGAGTAATGTGGAGGATAGTCATAAGAGATCCATTAAAGTTAATGTGGAGGGATGAGTGTAAGAGGATCCATTAAGGGTGTGTGGGGTGTTGGTCATAAGATGATCCAGTAAAGTGTGTGGGAGATTAGTATAAGAGATTCATTGAGATTAATGCAGATGGTTGGTCATAATAGAGATCCCACTAGTTATTGTGGGATTAGTCATAAGAAGAGATCCATTAAAGTTGTGTGAGGATTGGTGAGGATCCATTAGAGATTAATGTGGAGAGATTGTCATAGAAGAGATCCGTTAAGTTAATGTGGAGGAATGGTCATAAGGATCATTAAAGTTAATGTGGAGGTTGGTCATATGAGGATCCATTAAGTTAATGTGGAGGATGGTCATAAGGAGATCCATTAAGAGATTAATGTGGAGGATGGTCATAAGTGGATCCCGTTAAGAGTTAATGTAGAGGATGATCATAAAAGGATCCACTAAAGTTAATATGGATGGTTGGTCATAAGAGATCCATTAAGATTAACGAGAGGATGAAGGTATAGAGGATCCCAGTAATTTAATGTGGAGGTGGTCGAGAGATCCATTAAATTAATGTGGAGGTTGGTCATAAGAGAGAGATCCATTAAAGTTAATGTGAGTTTGGGTCATAAAAGTATCATTAAAGTTAATGTAGAGGTTAGTCATAACAAGAGGATCCATTAAAGTTAATGTGGAAGGATGGTCGTCAAGAGAGATCCATTAAAAGAATTAATGTGGGGATTGGAAGATTCGTCAATAAGAAGGATCCGTTAAAGATTAATGTGAAGGTTAGGTCATAGGAGATCATTCGAAAGTTTAATGTAGGAGGATTAGTCATAAGAGGATAGTGATTTAAGTTGTGGTGGAGGATTAGGTCATAAGAAGGATCCATTAAAGAGTTAATGTGGAAGGATTGAATTCCATGAAGGATCCGCTAAAAGAAGTTAATGAAATGGGGATTAGTTCAATGAAGGATCATTAAAAAGAGATTAATGTGGAGAGTTTGGTCATAATAAGAGGATCCATTAAAAGAAATTAATGGAGGAGATTGAGTCATAAGAAGATCCATTAGAGATTAATGTGGAGGAATAGTCATAAGAAGAGATCCATTAAAGATTTAATGTGGAGAGATTAGGTCATAGAAGATCCATTAAAGAAGTTGTGTAGAGGATTAGGTCTGCTCAGAGATCCATTAAAGCGAGGGATTAATGTAGAGAATTAGTCATAGAAGATCCGTTAAGGGTGTAGGGAGGGTTGGTCGTAGAATCCATTAAAGATTAATGTAGGGAGGGAGATTAGTCATAAGAGGATCCAGTTAAAAGTTAATGTAGGGATTAGGTCATAAGAGGAGTTCCATTAAAGAGATTAATGTGGGGATTGGTCATAAGAGGATCCCATTAGGCCAATTAAGTTGAATGGGGGATTTAGTCATCAAGAGGGGATCCATTAAAGTTAATGGTGAAGGATTGGTCATAAGAGGATCCATTAAAAGCGAGATTAATGTAGGAGATTGATTGGTCATAAGAGGAGATCCATTAAAGATTAATGGGGTGGGGATTGGTCGCATAAGGATCCAAGTTAAAAAGTTAATGTAAGGATTAGTTGGTCATAAGCAAGAGGATCCATTAAAAAGATTAATGTGGCAGGAGGAGTAGGTCATAAAGAAGGAGATCCATTAAAAGTTAATGTGGAGGTTGATTGAAATCATAGAAGGATCCCGTTAAAGAATTAATGTGGAGGGATGGATGATAAGAAGGATCCATTAAGAATTAATGTGGGGAGAATTAGTTCATGAAGAGGGATCATTAAAGAATTAATGTAGGGAGGTTAGGTCATGAAGAGGATCCATTAGAAGTTAATGTGGGGGAGGATTAGTCATCAAGAGGATCCATTAAAGATTAATGTAGGAGATTAGGTCGTAGAGGATCCATTAAAGATTAATGTAGAAGGTTGATAGTCATAGAAGAGATTCCACATTAAAAATTAATGTGAAGGATTGGAGTCATAAGAAGGATCCATTAGAGATTAATGTAGAGATAGGTCATCGAAGAGGATCCATTAAAAGATTAATGTGAGGATTAGTCATAAAGAAGGAGATCCATTAAAAGAAGTTAATGTAGGGGAGATTGGATCATGAAGAAGGATCCATTAAAGTTAATGTGGGAGATTGGTCATAAGAGGATCCATTAGTTGTGTGGTGGGGATTAGGTCGTAAGAGGATCAATTAAAGGATTAATGTGGAAGGATTAGGTCATAAGGAGGATCCAGCTTAAAGATTAATGTAGGGGGATTATTGGTCATAAAGAGGATCCATTAAAAGTTAATGTAGAAGGATTGGTCATAAGAGGATCCATTAAAGTTAATGTGGGGAGGATTAGTCATAAGAGGAGTTCCATTAAGTTAATGTGGGGAGATTGGTCATAAGAGGAGATCCATTAAAGAGATTAATGGTGAGGTTTAGTCATCAAGAAGGAATCCATTAAAGTTAATGTAGATTATTGATCGTAGAGGATCCATTAAAGAGTTAATGTGGAGGAGTTGGTCATAGAGGATCCGTTAAAGATTAATGTGGAAGGAGATGGTCATCAAGAGGATCCGTTAAAAGAAGATTAATGTAGAGATTGGTCATAAGAGGAGATCCATTAAAGAAGAGATTAATGTGGAAGGTGATTGGTCATAAGAGGATCCATTAAAGTTAATGTGGGAGGAATTAGGTCATAAGAGGATCCATTAAAGATTAATTAATGTGGAGGGTTGGTCATAAGGAAGAATCCATTAAAGGATTTAATGTGGAGGAATAGTCATAAGAAGGAGATCCATTAAAAGGATTAATGTGGGGATTAGGTCATAAGAAGGATCCATTAAAGAGATTAATGGGGTGAGATTGAGTCATAAGAAGGATTCCATTAAAGTTAATGCTGAGAGGTTGGTTCGTAAGAGGATCCATTAAAGTTAATTGTGGGGATTTTTAGGTCATCAGAAGGGGATCATTAAAGGATTAATGTAGGGAAGTTAGTGATAAGGAGTTCCCATTAAAAAGTTAATGTGGGGAGTTAGGTCATAGAGGATACCATTAAAGAAGTTAATGGGTGGGATTGGTCATCAGAGGATCCATTAAAGGATTAATGTAGGAGGATTGGTCATAAGGAGGATCCATTAAAAGGATTAATGGGTGGAGGGTTGGTGATAAGAGGATCCATTAAAGAGGATTAATGTAAGGGAAGTTGGTCATAAGGAGGATCCATTAAAAGGATTAATGTGGAGGTTGGTCATAAGAGGGGATCCATTGAAGTTAATGTGGGGAGGTTAGGTCATAAGAAGGAGATCCAACTTAAAGGATTAATGTGAAGGTTAGGTCATAAGAGGATCCAATTAAAGTTAATGTGGAGGGATTGGTCATCAAGAGGATCCATTAAGAAGGATTAATGAGGGAGTTGGTCATAAGAAGGATCCAGTTGAGATTAATGTGGAGGGTTGGTCATAAGAAGGATCCATTAAAGTTAATGCCATGGAGGATAGGTCATCAAGAGGAATCCATTCTAAAAGTTAATGTGGAGGATTGATCATAAAGGAAGAGATCCAGTTAAAGTTAATGGTAGAAGGATTAGGTCATAAGAGATCCAATTAAAAAGAGATTAATGGGGTAGAGATTGGTCATAAGAAGGATCCATTAAAGTTGTGGTAAGAGATTAGGTCGCCAATGAAGGAAGTCCATTAAAGTTAATGTGGGAGAGATTGGTCATAAGAAGGAGATCCATTAAAGTTAATGTAATTAATAGGGATTAGGTCATAAGAAAGGATCCATTAAAAAGTTAATGTAGGGAAGTTAGTGCATAAGGATCCATTAAAGGATTAATGTGGGGATTAGTGATGTGAGGATCCATTAAAAAGTTAATGTGGGAGAGGATTAGGTCATGAAGAGGATCCATTAAAAGTTAATAATGTAGGAGATTAGGTCATAAGGAGAGATCCATTAAAGTTAATGTGGGGAGGATTAGGTCATAAGGAGGATCCTATTAAAGTTAATGTAGGAGAATTGAAGTCATGAAGAAGATTCCGTTGAGATTAATGTGGAGGATTAGGTCATAAGAGGATCCATTAAAGAGATTAATGTGAGAGTTTAGGTCATCAAGAGGATCCATTAAAGTTAATGTAGGAAGGTTAGGTCATAAGAAGGATCCGTTAAAAGATTAATGTGGGAGGTTGGTCATAAGGGGAGGATCCATTAAAGTTAATGTGGATTATGGTCATCAAGAGGAATCCGATTAAAGGATTAATGGAGGATTAGGTGATAAGAGGATCCATTAAAGTTAATGGTGGGGAGTTGGTCATAAGAGGATCCATTAAAAGTTAATGTAGGAGGGATTAGGTCATAAGAGGATCCAAGCCCCAAAAAGTTAATGTGAGGATTGGTCATGAAGTGGATTCCATTAGTTAATGTAGGGGAGGTTGGATCATAGAAGGAGATCCATTAAAAAGTTAATGTGGAGGATTAGGTCATAAGAGGATCCATTAAAGTTAAATATAGGATTAAGTGTAAGAGGATTGGATTCGGATTAATGTGGAGGTTGGTCCGTGGAGGATCCATTAAAGTTAATGTGGAGGGGATTGGTCATAAGAGGATCCATTAAGTTAATGGTGGATTGGTCATAAGAGGATCCATTAAAGAAGTTCTGTAGAGGTTAGTCCATTAAGAGGATTCCAATTAAAATTAATGAGCAGGATTGGTCTTAAGGGAAGGATCCATTAAAGGTTAATGTAGGGAGGATTGGTCATAAGGAGAGGATCGTTAAAAGTTAATGTGGGGATTGGTCATAAGAGGATCCATTAAAGTTAATGTGGGGTTTGGTCATAAGAGTATCCATTAAAGTTAATGTGGGGGATTGGTCATAAGAGGATCCATTAAAGTTAATGTGGGGGATTGGTCATAAGAGGATCCATTAAAGTTAATGTGGAGGGTTGGTCATAAGAGGATCCATTAAAGTTAATGTGGAGGGTTGGTCATAAGAGGATCCATTAAAGTTAATGTGGGGGATTGGTCATAAGAGGATTGGTCATAAGAGGGTCCATTAAAGTTAATGTGGAGGGTTGGTCATAAGAGGATCCATTAAAGATAATGTGGAGGGTTGGTCATAAGAGGATCCATTAAAGTTAATGTGGGGGATTGGTCATAAGAGGATCCATTAAAGTTAATGTGGAGGGTTGGTCATAAGAGGATCCATTAAAGATAATGTGGAGGGTTGGTCATAAGAGGATCCATTAAAGATAATGTGGAGGGTTGGTCATAAGTGGATCCATTAAAGTTAATGTGTGGGATTGGTCATAAGAGGATCCATTAAAGTTAATGTGGAGGGTTGATCATAAGAGGATCCATTAAAGTTAATGTGGAGGGTTGGTCATAAGAGGGTCCATTAAAGTTAATGTGGAGGGTTGGTCATAAGAGGATCCATTAAAGATAATGTGGAGGGTTGGTCATAATAGGATCCATTAAAGTTAATGTGGAGGGTTGGTCATAAGAGGATCCATTAAAGTTAATGTGGATGGTTGGTCATAAGAGGATCCATTAAAGTTAATGTGGAGGGTTGGTCATAAGAGGATCCATTAAAGTTAATGTGGAGGGTTGGTCATAAGAGGATCCATTAAAGTTAATGTGGAGGGTTGGTCATAAGAGGATCCATTAAAGATAATGTGGAGGGTTGGTCATAAGAGGATCCATTAAAGTTAATGTGGGGGATTGGTCATAAGAGGATCCATTAAAGTTAATGTGGAGGGTTGGTCATATGAGGATCCATTAAAGTTAATGTGGAGGGTTGGTCATAAGAGGATCCATTAAAGTTAATGTGGAGGGTTGGTCATAAGAGGATCCATTAAAGTTAATGTGGAGGGTTGGTCATAAGAGGATCCATTAAAGTTAATGTGGAGGGTTGGTCATAAGAGGATCCATTAAAGTTAATGTGGAGGGTTGGTCATAAGAGGATCCATTAAAGTTAATGTGGAGGGTTGGTCATAAGAGGATCCATTAAAGTTAATGTGGAGGGTTGGTCATAAGAGGATCCATTAAAGTTAATGTGGAGGGTTGGTCATAAGAGGATCCATTAAAGATAATGTGGAGGTTTGGTCATAAGAGGATCCATTAAAGTTAATGTGGAGGGTTGGTAATAAGAGGATCCATTAAAGTTAATGTGGAGGGTTGGTCATAAGAGGATCCATTAAAGTTAATGTGGAGGGTTGGTCATAAGAGGATCCATTAAAGTTAATGTTGAGGGTTGGTCATAAGAGGATCCATTAAAGTTAATGTGGAGGGTTGGTCATAAGAGGATCCATTAAAGTTAATGTGGAGGGTTGGTCATAAGAGGATCCATTAAAGTTAATGTGGAGGGATGGTCATAAGAGGATCTATTAAAGTTAATGTGGAGGGTTGGTCATAAGAGGATCCATTAAGTTAAAGTTAATGTTGAGGGTTGGTCATAAGAGGATCCATTAATGTTAATGTGGAGGGTTGGTCATAAGAGGATCCATTAAAGTTAATGTCGAGGGATGGTCATAAGAGGATCCATTAAAGTTAATGTGGAGGGTTGGTCATAAGAGGATCCATTAAAGTTAATGTGGAGGGTTGGTCATAAGAGGATCCATTAAAGTTAATGTGGAGGGTTGGTCATAAGAGGATCCATTAAAGTTAATGTGGAGGGTTAGTCATAAGAGGATCCATTAAAGATAATGTGGAGGGTTGGTCATAAGAGGATCCATTAAAGTTAATGTGGGGGATTGGTCATAAGAGGATCCATTAAAGTTAACGTGGAGGGTTGGTCATAAGAGGATCCATTAAAGTTAATGTGGAGGGTTGGTCATAAGAGGATATATTAAAGTTAATGTGGAGGGATGGTCATAAGAGGATCCATTAAAGTTAATGTGGAGGGTTGGTCATAAGAGGATCCATTAAAGTTAATGTGGAGGGTTGGTCATAAGAGGATCCAGTAAAGTTAATGTAAAGGGTTGGTCATAAGAGGATCCATTAAAGTTAATGTGGAGGGTTGGTCATAAGAGGATCCATTAAAGTTAATGTGGAGGGTTGGTCATAAGAGGATCCATTAAAGTTAATGTGGAGGGTTGGTCATAAGAGGATCCATTAAAGTTAATGTGGAGGGTTGGTCATAAGAGGATCCATTAAAGTTAATGTCGGGGGTTGGTCATAAGAGGATCCATTAAAGTTAATGTGGAGGGATTGGTCATAAGAGGATCCATTAAAGTTAATGTGGAGGGTTGGTCATAAGAGGATCCATTAAAGTTAATGTGGAGGGTTGGTCATAAGAGGATCCATTAAAGTTAATGTGGAGGGTTGGTCATAAGAGGATCCATTAAAGTTAATGTGGAGGGTTGGTCATAAGAGGATCCATTAAAGTTAATGTGGAGGGATGGTCATAAGAGGATCCATTAAAGTTAATGTGGGGGTTGGTCATAAGGGGATCTATTAAGGTTAATGTGGAAGGTTGGTCATAAGGGGATCCATTAAAGTTAATGTGGAGGGATAGTCATAAGAGGATCCATTAAAGTTAATGTGGGGGTTGGTCATAAGGGGATCTATTAAGGTTAATGTGGAGGGTTGGTCATAAGAGGATCCATTAAAGTTAATGTGGAGGGTTGGTCATAAGAGGATCCATTAAAGTTAATGTGGAGGGTTGGTCATAAGAGGATCCATTAAAGTTAATGTGGAGGGTTGGTCATAAGAGGATCCATTAAAGTTAATGTGGAGGGTTGGTCATAAGAGGATCCATTAAAGTTAATGTGGAGGGTTGGTCATAAGAGGATCCATTAAAGTTAATGTTGAGGGTTGGTAATAAGAGGATCCATTAAAGTTAATGTGGGGGGTTGGTCATAAGAGGATCCATTAAAGTTAATGTGGACGGTTGGTCATAAGAGGATCCATTGAAGTTAATATGGGGGATTGGTCATAAGAGAATCCTTTAAAGTTAATGTGGAGGGATGGTCATAAGAGGATCCATTAAAGTTAATGTGGAGGGTTTGTCATAAGAGGATCCATTAAAGTTAATATGGGGGATTGGTCATAAGAGGATCCATTAAAGTTTATGTGGATGGTTGGTCATAAGAGGATCCATTAAAGTTAATATGGAGGATTGGTCATAAGAGGATCCATTAAAGTTAATGTGGAGGGATGGTCATAAGAGGATCCATTAAAGTTATTGCGGGGGATTGGTCATAAGAGGATCCGTTAAAGTTAATGTGGAGGGTTGGTCATAAGAGGATCCATTAAAGTTAATGTGGGGGGTTAGTGATAAGAGGATCCATTAAAGTTATTGTGGAGGGTTGGTCATAAGAGGATCCATTAAAGTAAATGTGGAGGGTTGGTCATAAGGGGATCCATTAATGTTAATGTGGAGGGTTGGTCATAAGAGGATCCATTAAAGTTAATGTCGAGGGATGGTCATAAGAGGATCCATTAAAGTTAATGTGGAGGGTTGGTCATAAGAGGATCCATTAAAGTTAATGTGGGGGATTGGTCATAAGAGGATCCATTAAAGTTAATGTGGAGGGTTGGTCATAAGAGGATCAATTAAAGTTAATGTGGAGGGATGGTTATAAGAGGATCCATTAAAGTTAATATGGGGGATTGGTCATAAGAGGATCCTTTAAAGTTAATGTGGAGGGTTGGTCATAAGAGGATCCATTAAAGTTAATGTGGAGGGTTGGTCATAAGAGGATCCATTAAAGTTATTATGGGGGATTGCTCATAAGAGGATCCATTAAAGTTAATGTGGATGGTTGGTCTTAAGAGGATCCATTGAAGTTAATGTGGAGGGATGGTCATAAGAGGATCCATTAAAGTTAATGTGGGGGATTGGTCATAAGAGGATCCGTTAAAGTTAATGTGGAGGGATGGTCATAAGAGGATCCATTAAAGTTAATGAGGAGGGATGGTCATAAGAGGATCCGTTAAAGTTAATGTGGAGGGATGGTCATAAGAGGATCCAATAAAGTTAATGTGGAGGGTTGGTCATAAGAGGATCCATTAAAGGTAATGTGGAGGGATGGTCATAAGAGGATCCATTAAAGTTAATGTGGAGGGATGGTCATAAGAGGATCCATTAAAGTTAATGTGGGGTGTTGGTCATAAGAAGATCCATTAAAGTTAATGTGGGAGATTGGTCATAAGAGGATTCATTAAAGTTAATGCGGATGGTTGGTCATAATAGGATCCACTAAAGTTATTGTGGGGGATTGGTCATAAGAGGATCCATTAAAGTTAATGTGGGGGATTGGTCATAAGGGGATCCATTAAAGTTAATGTGGAGGGTTGGTCATAAGAGGATCCATTAAAGTTAATGTGGAGGGTTGGTCATAAGAGGATCCATTAAAGTTAATGTGGAGGGTTGGTCATAAGAGGATCCATTAAAGTTAATGTGGAGGGATGGTCATAAGAGGATCCATTAAAGTTAATGTGGAGGGATGGTCATAAGAGGATCCATTAAAGTTAATGTGGAGGGTTGGTCATAAGAGGATCCATTAAAGTTAATGTGGAGGGTTGGTCATAAGAGGATCCATTAAAGTTAATGTGGAGGGTTGGTCATAAGAGGATCCATTAAAGTTAATGTGGAGGGTTGGTCATAAGAGGATCCATTAAAGTTAATGTGGGTTTGGGTCATAAGAGTATCCATTAAAGTTAATGTGGGGGTTAGTCATAAGAGGATCCGTTAAAATTAATGTGGAGGGATGGTCATAAGAGGATCCATTAAAGTTAATGTGGAGGGATGGTCATAAGAGGATCCATTAAAGTTAATGTGGAGGGTTGGTCGTAGGGGGATCCATTAAAGTTAATGTGGGGGGTTGGTCATAAGAGGATCCATTAAAGTTAATGTGGAGGGTTGGTGATAAGAGAATCCGTTAAAGTTAATGTGGAGGGATCGTCATAAGAGGATACGTTAAAGTTAATATGGAGGGATGGTCATAAGAGGATCCATTAAAGTTAATATGGAGGGATGGTTATAAGAGGATCCGTTAAAGTTAATGTGGAGGGATGGTCATAAGAGGATCCGTTAAAGTTAATATGGAGGGATGGTCATAAGACGATCCATTAAAGTTAACGTGGGGGGGGTTGGTCATGAGAGAATCCGTTAAAGTTAATGTGGAGGGATGGTCATAATAGGATCCGTTAAAGTTAATATGGAGGCATGGTCATAAGAGGATCCGTTAAAGTTAATGTGGAGGGATAGTCATAAGAGGACACGTTAAAGTTAATGTGGAGGGATGGTCATAAGAGGATCCATTAAAGTTAATGTGGATGGTTGGTCATAAGATAATCTATTAAAGTTAATGAGGAGGTATGGTCACAAGAGGATCCATTAAAGTTAATGTGGTGGGTTGGTCATAAGGGGATCCATTAAAGTTAATGTGGGGGGTTGGTCATAAGAGGATCCATTAAAGTTAATGTGGGGGTTGGTCATAAGGGGATCCATTAAAGTTAATGTGGGGGTTGGTCATATGGGGATCCATTAAGGTTAATGTGGAGGGTTGGTCATAAGGGGATAAATTAAAGTTAATGTGGAGGGTTGGTCATAAGACGATCCATTAAAGTTAATGTGGAGGGATGGTCATAAGAGGATCCATTAAAGTTAATGTGGGGGTTGGTCATAAGAGGATCCATTAAAGTTAATGTGGGGGTTGGTCATAAGGGGATCCATTAAGTTAATGAGGGGGTTGGTCATAAGGGGATCCATTAAATTTAATGTGGGGGTTGGTCATAAGGGGATCTATTAAGGTTAATATGGAAGATTGGTCATAAGGTTATCCATTAAAGTTAATGTGGAGGGTCGGTCATAAGAGGATCCATTAAAGTTAATGTGGGGGGTTGGTCATCAGAGGATCCATTAAAGTTAATGTAGGGGGTTGGTCATAAGAGGATCCGTTAAAGTTAATGTGGAGGGATGGTCATAAGAGGATCCATTAAAGTTAATGTGGAGGGTTGGTCATAAGAGGATCCATTAAAGTTAATGTGGAGGGTTGGTCATAAGGGGATCCATTAAAGTTAATGTGGAGGGGTTGGTCATAAGAGGATCCATTAAAGTTAATGTGGAGGGTTGGTCATAAGAGGATCCGTTAAAGTTAATATGGAGGGATGTTCATAAGAGGATCCATTAAAGTTAATATGGAGGGATGGTCATAAGAGGATCCGTTAAAGTTAATGTGGATGGTTGGTCATAAGAGGATCCGTTAAAGTTAATGTGGAGGGATGGTCATAAGAGGATCCGTTGAAGTTAATACGGAGGGATGGTCATAAGAGGATCCATTAAAGTTAATGTGGAGGGGGTCATAAGAGAATCCGTTAAAGTTAATGTATAGGGATGGTCATAAGAGGATCCGTTAAAGTTAATATGGAGGGATGGTCATAAGAGAATCCATTAAAGTTAATGTGGATGGTTGGTCATAAGAGGATCCATTAAAGTTAATGAGGAGGGATGGTCACAAGAGGATCCATTAAAGTTATTGTGGAGGGTTGGTCATAAGGGGATCCATTAAAGTTAACGTGGAGGGTTGGTCATAAGGGGATACATTAAAGTTAATGTGAGGGTTGGTCGTAAAGGGATCCATTAAAGTTAATGTGGAGGGTTTGTCATAAGGGGATTCATTAAAGTTAATGTGGAGGGTTGGTCATAAGGGGATCCTTTAAAGTTAATGTGGAGGGTTGGTCATAAGGGGATCCACTAAAGTTAATGTGGATGGTTGGTCATAAGGGGATCCATTAAAGTTAATGTGTAGGGTTTGTCATAAGGGGATCCATTAAAGTTAATGTGGAGGGTTGGTCATAAGGGGATCCATTAAAGTTAATGTGGAGGGTTTGTCATAAGGGGATCCATTAAAGTTAATGTGGGTGTTGGTCATAAGGGGATACATTAAAGTTAATGTGGGTGTTGGTCATAAGGGGATCCATTTAAGTTAATGTGGAGGGTTGGTCATAAGGGGATCCATTAAGGTTAATGTGGAGTGTTTGTCATAAGGGGATCCATTAAAGTTAATGTGGGTATTGGTCATAAGGGGATACATTAAAGTTAATGTGGGTGTTGGTCATAAGGGGATACATTAAAGTTAATGTTTGGGATGGTCGTAAGGGGATACATTAAAGTTAATGTGGGTGTTGGTCATAAGGGGATACATTAAAGTTAATGTGGGTGATGGTCATAAGGGGATACATTAAAGTTAAAGTGGTGGTTGGTCATAAGGGGATACATTAAAGTTAATGTGGGGGTTGGTCATAAGGGGATCCATTAAAGATAATGTGGAGGGTTGGTCATAAGAGGATCCATTAAAGTTAATGTGGAGGGTTGGTCATAAGAGGATCCATTAAAGTTAATGTGGAGGGTTGGTCATAAGAGGGTCCATTAAAGTTAATGTGGAGGGTTGGTCATAAGAGGATCCATTAAAGTTAATGTGGAGGGTTGGTCATAAGAGGATCCATTAAAGTTAATGTGGGGGATTGGTCATAAGAGGATCCATTAAAGTTAATGTGGAGGGTTGGTCATAAGAGGATCCATTAAAGTTAATGTGGAGGGTTGGTCATAAGAGGATCCATTAAAGATAATGTGGAGGGTCATAAGAGGATCCATTAAAGTTAATGGGATCATAAGAGGATCCATTAAAGTTAATGTGGTGGTTTGGTCATAAGAGGATCCATTAAAGTTAATGTGGAGGGTTGGTCATGAGAGGATCCATTAAAGTTAATGTGGAGGGATGGTCATAAGAGGATCCATTAAAGTTAATGTAAAGGGTTGGTCATAAGAGGATCCATTAAAGTTAATGTGGAGGGTTGGTCATAAGAGGATACATTAAAGTTAATGTTGAGGGTTGGTAATAAGAGGATCCATTAAAGTTAATGTGGGGGGTTGGTCATAAGAGGATCCATTAAAGTTATGTGGAGGGATTGGTCATAAGTGTTAATGTGGAGGGTTGGTCATAAGAGGATCCATTAAAGTTAATGTGGAGGGTTGGTCATAAGAGGATCCATTAAAGTTAATGTGGAGGGTTGGTCATAAGAGGATCCATTAAAGTTAATGTGGAGGGTTGGTCATAAGAGGATCCATTAAAGTTAATGTGGAGGGTTGGTCATAAGAGGATCCATTAAAGTTAATGTGGAGGGTTGGTCATAAGAGGATCCATTAAAGTTAATGTGGAGGGTTGGTCATAAGAGGATCCATTAAAGTTAATGTGGAGGGTTGGTCATAAGAGGATCCATTAAAGTTAATGTGGAGGGTTGGTCATAAGAGGATCCATTAAAGTTAATGTGGAGGGTTGGTCATAAGAGGATCCATTAAAGATAATGTGGAGGGTTGGTCATAAGAGGATCCATTAAAGTTAATGTGGAGGGTTGGTCATAAGGGGATCCATTAATGTTAATGTGGAGGGTTGGTCATAAGAGGATCCATTAAAGTTAATGTGGAGGGTTGGTCATAAGGGGATCCATTAAAGTTAATGTGGAGGGATGGTCATAAGAGGATCCATTAAAGTTAATGTGGAGGGATGGTCATAAGAGGATCCATTAAAGTTAATGTGGAGGGTTGGTCATAAGAGGATCCATTAAAGTTAATGTGGAGGGTTGGTAATAAGAGGATCCATTAAAGTTAATGTGGGGGGTTGGTCATAAGAGGATCCATTAAAGTTAATGTGGACGGTTGGTCATAAGAGGATCCATTAAAGTTAATATGGGGGATTAGTCATAAGAGGATCCATTAAAGTTAATGTGGAGGGATGGTCATAAGAGGATCCATTAAAGTTAATGTGGAGGATTGGTCATAAGAGGATCCCTTAAAGTTAATGTGGAGGGATGGTCATAAGAGGATCCATTGAAGTTAATATGGGGGATTGGTCATAAGAGAATCCTTTAAAGTTAATGTGGAGGGATGGTCATAAGAGGATCCATTAAAGTTAATGTGGAGGGTTTGTCATAAGAGGATCCATTAAAGTTAATATGGGGGATTGGTCTTAAGAGGATCCATTAAAGTTTATGTGGATGGTTGGTCATAAGAGGATCCATTAAAGTTAATATGGGGGATTGGTCATAAGAGGGTCCATTAAAGTTAATGTGGAGGGATGGTCATAAGAGGATCCATTAAAGTTAATGTGGGGGATTGGTCATAAGAGGATCCGTTAAAGTTAATGTGGAGGGTTGGTCATAAGAGGATCCATTAAAGTTAATGTGGGGGGTTAGTGATAAGAGGATCCATTAAAGTTATTGTGGAGGGTTGGTCATAAGAGGATCCATTAAAGTTAATGTGGAGGGTTGGTCATAAGGGGATCCATTAATGTTAATGTGGAGGGTTGGTCATAAGAGGATCCATTAAAGTTAATGTGGAGGGTTGGTCATAAGGGGATCCATTAAAGTTAATGTGGAGGGATGGTCATAAGAGGATCCATTAAAGTTAATGTGGGGGATTGGTCATAAAAGGATCCATTAAAGTTAATGTGGAGGGATGGTCATAAGAGGATCCATTAAAGTTAATGTGGAGGGTTGGTCATAAGAGGATCCATTAAAGTTAATATGGGGGATTGGTCATAAGAGGATCCTTTAAAGTTAATGTGGAGGGTTGGTCATAAGAGGATCCATTAAAGTTAATGTGGAGGGTTGGTCATAAGAGGATCCATTAAAGTTATTATGGGGGATTGCTCATAAGAGGATCCATTAAAGTTAATGTGGATGGTTGGTCATAAGAGGATCCATTAAAGTTAATATGGGGGATTGGTCATAAGAGGGTCCATTAAAGTTAATGTGGAGGGATGGTCATAAGAGGATCCATTAAAGTTAATGTGGGGGATTGGTCATAAGAGGATTCATTAAAGTTAATGCGGATGGTTGGTCATAAGAGGATCCACTAAAGTTAATGTGGGGGATTGGTCATAAGAGGATCCATTAAAGTTAATGTGGAGGGATGGTCATAAGAGGATCCATTAAAGTTAATGTGGAGGGTTGGTCATAAGAGGATCCATTAAAGTTAATGTGGAGGGATGGTCATAAGAGGATCCATTAAAGTTAATGTGGGGGTTGGTCATAAGGGGATCCATTAAAGTTAATGTGGGGGTTGGTCATATGGGGATCCATTAAGGTTAATGTGGAGGGTTGGTCATAAGGGGATAAATTAAAGTTAATGTGGAGGGTTGGTCATAAGACGATCCATTAAAGTTAATGTGGAGGGATGGTCATAAGAGGATCCATTAAAGTTAATGTGGGGGTTGGTCATAAGAGGATCCATTAAAGTTAATGTGGGGGTTGGTCATAAGGGGATCCATTAAAGTTAATGTGGTGGTTGGTCATAAGGGGATCCATTAAATTTAATGTGGGGGTTGGTCATAAGGGGATCTATTAAGGTTAATGTGGAAGGTTGGTCATAAGGGGATCCATTAAAGTTAATGTGGAGGGTCGGTCATAAGAGGATCCATTAAATTTAATGTGGGTTGTTGGTCATCAGAGGATCCATTAAAGTTAATGTGGGAGGTTGGTCATAAGAGGATCCGTTAAAGTTAATGTGGAGGGATGGTCATAAGAGGATCCATTAAAGTTAATGTGGAGGGTTGGTCATAAGAGGATCCATTAAAGTTAATGTGGAGGGTTGGTCATAAGGGGATCCATTAAAGTTAATGTGGAGGGTTGGTCATAAGAGAATCCGTTAAAGTTAATGTGGAGGGATGGTCATAAGAGGATCCGTTAAAGTTAATATGGAGGATGGTCATAAGAGGATCCATTAAAGTTAATATGGAGGGATGGTCATAAGAGGATCCGTTAAAGTTAATGTGGATGGTTGGTCATAAGAGGATCCGTTAAAGTTAATGTGGAGGGATGGTCATAAGAGGATCCGTTAAAGTTAATATGGAGGGATGGTCATAAGAGGATCCATTAAAGTTAATGTGGGGGGGTCATAAGAGAATCCGTTAAAGTTAATGTGGAGGGATGGTCATAAGAGGATCCGTTAAAGTTAATATGGAGGGATGGTCATAAGAGAATCCATTAAAGTTAATGTGGATGGTTGGTCATAAGAGGATCCATTAAAGTTAATGAGGAGGGATGGTCACAAGAGGATCCATTAAAGTTATTGTGGAGGGTTGGTCATAAGGGGATCCATTAAAGTTAACGTGGAGGGTTGGTCATAAGGGGATACATTAAAGTTAATGTGAGGGTTTGTCATAAAGGGATCCATTAAAGTTAATGTGGAGGGTTTGTCATAAGGGGATTCATTAAAGTTAATGTGGAGGGTTGGTCATAAGGGGATCCATTAAAGTTAATGTGGAGGGTTGGTCATAAGGGGATTCACTAAAGTTAATGTGGATGGTTGGTCATAAGGGGATCCATTAAAGTTAATGTGTAGGGTTTGTCATAAGGGGATCCATTAAAGTTAATGTGGAGGGTTGGTCATAAGGGGATCCATTAAAGTTAATGTGGAGGGTTTGTCATAAATGGATCCATTAAAGTTAATGTGGGTGTTGGTCATAAGGGGATACATTAAAGTTAATGTGGGTGTTGGTCATAAGGGGATCCATTTAAGTTAATGTGGAGGGTTGGTCATAAGGGGATCCATTAAAGTTAATGTGGAGTGTTTGTCATAAGGGGATCCATTAAAGTTAATGTGGGTGTTGGTCATAAGGGGATACATTAAAGTTAATGTGGGTGTTGGTCATAAGGGGATACATTAAAGTTAATGTCGGGGTTGGTCGTAAGGGGTTACATTAAAGTTAATGTGGGTGTTGGTCATAAGGGGATACATTAAAGTTAATGTGGGTGATGGTCATAAGGGGATACATTAAAGTTAATGTGGGGGTTGGTCATAAGGGGATACATTAAAGTTAATGTGGGGGTTGGTCATAAGGGGATCCATTAAAGATAATTTGGAGGGTTGGTCATAAGTGGATCCATTAAAGTTAATATGTGGGATTGGTCATAAGAGGATCCATTAAAGTTAATGTGGAGGGTTGATCATAAGAGGATCCATTAAAGTTAATGCGGATGGTTGGTCATAATAGGATCCACTAAAGTTATTGTGGGGGATTGGTCATAAGAGGATCCATTAAAGTTAATGTGGGGGATTGGTCATAAGGGGATCCATTAAAGTTAATGTGGAGGGATTGTCATAAGAGGATCCGTTAAAGTTAATGTGGAGGAATGGTCATAAGAGGATCCATTAAAGTTAATGTGGAGGGTTGGTCATATGAGGATCCATTAAAGTTAATGAGAATTGATGGTCATTAAAGTTAATGTGGAGGGTTGGTCATATGAGGATCCATTAAAGTTAATGTGGAGGGATGGTCATAAAAGGATCCATTAAAGTTAATGTGGAGGGATGGTCATAAGTGGATCCGTTAAAGTTAATGTGGAGGGATGATCATAAAAGGATCCACTAAAGTTAATGTGGATGGTTGGTCATAAGAGGATCCATTAAAGTTAACGAGGAGGGATGGTCATAAGAGGATCCATTAAATTTAATGTGGAGGGTTGGTCATAAGAGGATCCATTAAAGTTAATGTGGAGGGTTGGTCATAAGAGGATCCATTAAAGTTAATGAGGAGGGATGGTCATAGGAGGATCCATTAAAGTTAATGTGGAGGGTTGGTCATAAGAGGATCCATTAAAGTTAATGTGGAGGGTTGGTCATAAGAGGATCCATTAAAGTTAATGTGGAGGGTTGGTCATAAGAGGATCCATTAAAGTTAATGTGGAGGGATGGTCGTAAGGGGATCCATTAAAGGTAATGTGGAGGGTTGGTCATAAGAGGATTAATGTGGAGGGTTGGTCATAAGAGGATCCATTAAAGTTAATGTGGAGGGTTGGTCATAAGAGGATCCATTAAAGTTAATGTGGAGGGTTGGTCATAAGAGGATCCATTAAAGATAATGTGGAGGGTTGGTCATAAGAGGATCCATTAAAGTTAATGTGGAGGGTTGGTCATAAGGGGATCCATTAATGTTAATGTGGAGGGTTGGTCATAAGAGGATCCATTAAAGTTAATGTGGAGGGTTGGTCATAAGGGGATCCATTAAAGTTAATGTGGAGGGATGGTCATAAGAGGATCCATTAAAGTTAATGTGGAGGGATGGTCATAAGAGGATCCATTAAAGTTAATGTGGAGGGTTGGTCATAAGAGGATCCATTAAAGTTAATGTGGAGGGTTGGTAATAAGAGGATCCATTAAAGTTAATGTGGGGTGTTGGTCATAAGAGGATCCATTAAAGTTAATGTGGAGGGTTGGTCATAAGAGGATCCATTAAAGTTAATATGGGGGATTAGTCATAAGAGGATCCATTAAAGTTAATGTGGAGGGATGGTCATAAGAGGATCCATTAAAGTTAATGTGGAGGATTGGTCATAAGAGAATAACTTAAAGTTAATGTGGAGGGATGGTCATAAGAGGATCCATTAAAGTTAATATGGGGGATTGGTCATAAGAGAATCCTTTAAAGTTAATGTGGAGGGATGATCATAAGAGGATCCATTAAAGTTAATGTGGAGGGTTTGTCATAAGAGGATCCATTAAAGTTAATATGGGGGATTGGTCATAAGAGGATCCATTAAAGTTTATGTGGATGGTTGGTCATAAGAGGATCCATTAAAGTTAATATGGGGGATTGGTCATAAGAGGATCCATTAAAGTTAATGTGGAGGGATGGTCATAAGAGGATCCATTAAAGTTAATGTGGGGGATTGGTCATAAGAGGATCTGTTAAAGTTAATGTGGAGGGTTGGTCATAAGAGGATCCATTAAAGTTAATGTGGGGGGTTAGTGATAAGAGGATCCATTAAAGTTATTGTGGAGGGTTTGTCATAAGAATATCCATTAAAGTTAATGTGGAGGGTTGGTCATAAGGGGATCCATTAATGTTAATGTGGAGGGTTGGTCATAAGAGGATCCATTAAAGTTAATGTGGAGGGTTGTTCATAAGGGGATCCATTAAAGTTAATGTGGAGGGATGGTCATAAGAGGATCCATTAAAGTTAAAGTGGGGGATTGGTCATAAAAGGATCCATTAAAGTTAATGTGGAGGGATGGTTATAAGAGGATCCATTAAAGTTAATGTGGAGGGTTGGTCATAAGAGGATCCATTAAAGTTAATATGGGGGATTGGTCATAAGAGGATCCTTTAAAGTTAATGTGGAGGGTTGGTCATAAGAGGATCCATTAAAGTTAATGTGGAGGGTTGGTCATAAGAGGATCCATTAAAGTTAATATGGGGGATTGGTCATAAGAGGATCCATTAAAGTTAATGTGGATGGTTGGTCATAAGAGGATCCATTAAAGTTAATATGGGGGATTGGTCATAAGAGGGTCATAAGAGGATCCATTAAAGTTAATGTGGGGTGTTGGTCATAAGAAGATCCATTAAAGTTAATGTGGGAGATTGGTCATAAGAGGATTCATTAAAGTTAATGCGGATGGTTGGTCATAAGAGGATCCACTAAAGTTAATGTGGGGGATTGGTCATAAGAGGATCCATTAAAGTTAATGTGGAGGGATGGTCATAAGAGGATCCATTAAAGTTAATGTTGGGGATTGGTCATAAGAGGATCCATTAAAGTTAATGTGGAGGGATGGTCATAAGAGGATCCATTAAAGTTAATGTGGGGGTTGGTCATAAGGGGATCCATTAAAGTTAATGTGGGGGTTGGTCATATGGGGATCCATTAAGGTTAATGTGGAGGGTTGGTCATAAGGGGATAAATTAAAGTTAATGTGGAGGGTTGGTCATAAGACGATCCATTAAAGTTAATGTGGAGGGATGGTCATAAGAGGATCCATTAAAGTTAATGTGGGGGTTGGTCATAAGAGGATCCATTAAAGTTAATGTGGGGGTTGGTCATAAGGGGATCCATTAAAGTTAATGTGGGGGTTGGTCATAAGGGGATCCATTAAATTTAATGTGGGGGTTGGTCATAAGGGGATCTATTAAGGTTAATGTGGAAGGTTGGTCATAAGGGGATCCATTAAAGTTAATGTGGAGGGTCGGTCATAAGAGGATCCATTAAAGTTAATGTGGGTTGTTGGTCATCAGAGGATCCATTAAAGTTAATGTGGGAGGTTGGTCATAAGAGGATCCATTAAAGTTAATGTGGAGGGTTGGTCATAAGAGGATCCATTAAAGTTAATGTGGAGGGTTGGTCATAAGGGGATCCATTAAAGTTAATGTGGAGGGGTTGGTCATAAGAGGATCCATGAAAGTTAATGTGGAGGGTTGGTCATAAGAGGATCCGTTAAAGTTAATATGGAGGGATGTTCATAAGAGGATCCATTAAAGTTAATATGGAGGGATGGTCATAAGAGGATCCGTTAAAGTTAATGTGGATGGTTGGTCATAAGAAGATCCGTTAAAGTTAATGTGGAGGGATGGTCATAAGAGGATCCGTTGAAGTTAATATGGAGGGATGGTCATAAGAGGATCCATTAAAGTTAATGTGGGGGGGTCATAAGAGAATCCGTTAAAGTTAATGTGGAGGGATGGTCATAAGAGGATCCGTTAAAGTTAATATGGAGGGATGG
This sequence comes from Cherax quadricarinatus, assembly GCF_038502225.1. NCBI lineage: Eukaryota > Metazoa > Arthropoda > Malacostraca > Decapoda > Parastacidae > Cherax > Cherax quadricarinatus. Next base: position 45,921,221 of record NC_091309.1, read on the forward strand.
TCATAAGAGAATCCATTAAAGTTAATGTGGATGGTTGGTCATAAGAGGATCCATTAAAGTTAATGAGGAGGGATGGTCACAAGAGGATCCATTAAAGTTATTGTGGAGGGTTGGTCATAAGGGGATCCATTAAAGTTAACGTGGAGGGTTGGTCATAAGGGGATACATTAAAGTTAATGTGAGGGTTTGTCATAAAGGGATCCATTAAAGTTAATGTGGAGGGTTTGTCATAAGGGGATTCATTAAAGTTAATGTGGAGGGTTGGTCATAAGGGGATCCATTAAAGTTAATGTGGAGGGTTGGTCATAAGGGGATTCACTAAAGTTAATGTGGATGGTTGGTCATAAGGGGATCCATTAAAGTTAATGTGTAGGGTTTGTCATAAGGGGATCCATTAAAGTTAATGTGGAGGGTTGGTCATAAGGGGATCCATTAAAGTTAATGTGGAGGGTTTGTCATAAATGGATCCATTAAAGTTAATGTGGGTGTTGGTCATAAGGGGATACATTAAAGTTAATGTGGGTGTTGGTCATAAGGGGATCCATTTAAGTTAATGTGGAGGGTTGGTCATAAGGGGATCCATTAAAGTTAATGTGGAGTGTTTGTCATAAGGGGATCCATTAAAGTTAATGTGGGTGTTGGTCATAAGGGGATACATTAAAGTTAATGTGGGTGTTGGTCATAAGGGGATACATTAAAGTTAATGTCGGGGTTGGTCGTAAGGGGTTACATTAAAGTTAATGTGGGTGTTGGTCATAAGGGGATACATTAAAGTTAATGTGGGTGATGGTCATAAGGGGATACATTAAAGTTAATGTGGGTCATAAGTTGGTCATAAGGGGATACATTAAAGTTAATGTAGGGGTTGGTCATAAGGGGATCCATTAAAGTTAATGTCGGGATTGGTCATAAGGGGATCCATTAAAGTTAATGTGGGGGATTGGTCATAAGAGGATCCATTAAAGTTAATGTGGAGGGATGGTCATAAGAGGATCCATTAAAGTTAATGTGGAGGGTTGGTCAAAAGAGGATCCATTAAAGTTAATGTGGGGGATTGGTCATAAGAGGATCCATTAAATTTAATGTGGAGGGATGGTCATAAGAGGATCCATTAAAGTTAATGTGGGGGATTGGTCATAAGAGGATCCGTTAAAGTTAATGTGGAGGGATGGTCATAAGAGGATCCATTAAAGTTAATGTGGAGGGTAGGTCATAAGAGGATCCATTAAAGTTAATGAGAATTGATGGTCATAGGAGGATCCATTAAAGTTAATGTGGAGGGTTGGTCATAAGAGGATCCATTAAAGTTAATGTGGAGGGATGGTCATAAGAGGATCCATTAAAGTTAATGTGGAGGGATGGTCATAAGAGCATCCGTTAAAATTAATGTGGAGGGATGATCATAAGAGGATCCATTAAAGTTAATTTGGAGGGTTGGTCATAAGAGGATCCATTAAATTTAATGTGGAGGGATGGTCATAAGAGGATCCATTAAAGTTAATGTGGAGGGATGGTCATAAGAGGATCCATTAAAGTTAATGTGGAGGGTTGGTCATAAGAGGATCCATTAAAGTTAATGAGGAGGGATGGTCATAGGAGGATCCATTAAAGTTAATGTGGAGGGTTGGTCATAAGAGGATCCATTAAAGTTAATGTGGAGGGTTGGTCATAAGAGGATCCATTAAGGTTAATGTGGGGGGTTGGTCATAAGAGGATCCATTAAAGTTAATGTGGGGGGTTGGTCATAAGAGGATCCGTTAATGTTAATGTGGAGGGATGGTCATAAGAGGATCCATTGAAGTTAATGTGGAGGGATAGTCATAAGAGGATCCATTAAAGTTAATGTGGAGGGTTGGTCATAAGGGGATCCATTAAAGTTAATGTGGGGGGTTGGTCATAAGAGGATCCATTAAAGTTAATGTGGAGGGTTGGTCATAAGAGGATCCATTAAAGTTAATGTGGAGGGTTGGTCATAAGAGGATCCATTAAAGATAATGTGGAGGGTTGGTCATAAGAGGATCCATTAAAGTTAATGTGGAGGGTTGGTCATAAGAGGATCCATTAAAGTTAATGTGGAGGGTTGGTCATAAGAGGATCCATTAAAGTTAATGTGGAGGGTTGGTCATAAGAGGATCCATTAAAGTTAATGTGGAGGGTTGGTCATAAGGGGATCCATTAATGTTAATGTGGAGGGTTGGTCATAAGAGGATCCATTAAAGTTAATGTGGAGGGTTGGTCATAAGAGGATCCATTAAAGTTAATGTGGAGGGATGGTCATAAGAGGATCCATTAAAGTTAATGTGGAGGGATGGTCATAAGAGGATCCATTAAAGTTAATGTGGAGGGTTGGTCATAAGAGGATCCATTAAAGTTAATGTGGAGGGTTGGTAATAAGAGGATCCATTAAAGTTAATATGGGGGATTAGTCATAAGAGGATCCAAAAAAGTTAATGTGGAGGGATGGTCATAAGAGGATCCATTAAACTTAATGTGGAGGATTTTTCATAAGAGAATAACTTAAAGTTAATGTGGAGGGATGGTCATAAGAGGATCCATTAAAGTTAATATGGGGGATTGGTCATAAGAGAATCCTTTAAAGTTAATGTGGAGGGATGATCATAAGAGGATCCATTAAAGTTAATGTGGAGGGTTTGTCATAAGAGGATCCATTAAAGTTAATATGGGGGATTGGTCATAAGAGGATCCATTAAAGTTTATGTGGATGGTTGGTCATAAGAGGATCCATTAAAGTTAATATGGGGGATTGGTCATAAGAGGATCCATTAAAGTTAATGTGGAGGGATGGTCATAAGAGGATCCATTAAAGTTAATGTGGGGGATTGGTCATAAGAGGATCTGTTAAAGTTAATGTGGAGGGTTGGTCATAAGAGGATCCATTAAAGTTAATGTGGGGGGTTAGTGATAAGAGGATCCATTAAAGTTATTGTGGAGGGTTTGTCATAAGAATATCCATTAAAGTTAATGTGGAGGGTTGGTCATAAGGGGATCCATTAATGTTAATGTGGAGGGTTGGTCATAAGAGGATCCATTAAAGTTAATGTGGAGGGTTGTTCATAAGGGGATCCATTAAAGTTAATGTGGAGGGATGGTCATAAGAGGATCCATTAAAGTTAAAGTGGGGGATTGGTCATAAAAGGATCCATTAAAGTTAATGTGGAGGGATGGTTATAAGAGGATCCATTAAAGTTAATGTGGAGGGTTGGTCATAAGAGGATCCATTAAAGTTAATATGGGGGATTGGTCATAAGAGGATCCTTTAAAGTTAATGTGGAGGGTTGGTCATAAGAGGATCCATTAAAGTTAATGTGGAGGGTTGGTCATAAGAGGATCCATTAAAGTTAATATGGGGGATTGGTCATAAGAGGATCCATTAAAGTTAATGTGGATGGTTGGTCATAAGAGGATCCATTAAAGTTAATATGGGGGATTGGTCATAAGAGGGTCATAAGAGGATCCATTAAAGTTAATGTGGGGTGTTGGTCATAAGAAGATCCATTAAAGTTAATGTGGGAGATTGGTCATAAGAGGATTCATTAAAGTTAATGCGGATGGTTGGTCATAAGAGGATCCACTAAAGTTAATGTGGGGGATTGGTCATAAGAGGATCCATTAAAGTTAATGTGGAGGGATGGTCATAAGAGGATCCATTAAAGTTAATGTGGGGGATTGGTCATAAGAGGATCCATTAAAGTTAATGTGGAGGGATGGTCATAAGAGGATCCATTAAAGTTAATGTGGAGGGATGGTCATAAGGTCCATTAAAGTTAATGTGGGGGTTGGTCATAAGGGGATCCATTAAAGTTAATGTGGGGGTTGGTCATATGGGGATCCATTAAGGTTAATGTGGAGGGTTGGTCATAAGGGGATAAATTAAAGTTAATGTGGAGGGTTGGTCATAAGACGATCCATTAAAGTTAATGTGGAGGGATGGTCATAAGAGGATCCATTAAAGTTAATGTGGGGGTTGGTCATAAGAGGATCCATTAAAGTTAATGTGGGGGTTGGTCATAAGGGGATCCATTAAAGTTAATGTGGGGGTTGGTCATAAGGGGATCCATTAAATTTAATGTGGGGGTTGGTCATAAGGGGATCTATTAAGGTTAATGTGGAAGGTTGGTCATAAGGGGATCCATTAAAGTTAATGTGGAGGGTCGGTCATAAGAGGATCCATTAAAGTTAATGTGGGTTGTTGGTCATCAGAGGATCCATTAAAGTTAATGTGGGAGGTTGGTCATAAGAGGATCCGTTAAAGTTAATGTGGAGGGATGGTCATAAGAGGATCCATTAAAGTTAATGTGGAGGGTTGGTCATAAGAGGATCCATTAAAGTTAATGTGGAGGGTTGGTCATAAGGGGATCCATTAAAGTTAATGTGGAGGGGTTGGTCATAAGAGGATCCATTAAAGTTAATGTGGAGGGTTGGTCATAAGAGGATCCGTTAAAGTTAATATGGAGGGATGTTCATAAGAGGATCCATTAAAGTTAATGTGGATGGTTGGTCATAAGAAGATCCGTTAAAGTTGATGTGGAGGGATGGTCATAAGAGGATCCGTTGAAGTTAATATGGAGGGATGGTCATAAGAGGATACATTAAAGTTAATGTGGGGGGGTCATAAGAGAATCCGTTAAAGTTAATGTGGAGGGATGGTCATAAGAGGATCCGTTAAAGTTAATATGGAGGGATGGTCATAAGAGAATCCATTAAAGTTAATGTGGATGGTTGGTCATAAGAGGATCCATTAAAGTTAATGAGGAGGGATGGTCACAAGAGGATCCATTAAAGTTATTGTGGAGGGTTGGTCATAAGGGGATCCATTAAAGTTAACGTGGAGGGTTGGTCATAAGGGGATACATTAAAGTTAATGTGAGGGTTTGTCATAAAGGGATCCATTAAAGTTAATGTGGAGGGTTTGTCATAAGGGGATTCATTAAAGTTAATGTGGAGGGTTGGTCATAAGGGGATCCATTAAAGTTAATGTGGAGGGTTGGTCATAAGGGGATTCACTAAAGTTAATGTGGATGGTTGGTCATAAGGGGATCCATTAAAGTTAATGTGTAGGGTTTGTCATAAGGGGATCCATTAAAGTTAATGTGGAGGGTTGGTCATAAGGGGATCCATTAAAGTTAATGTGGAGGGTTTGTCATAAATGGATCCATTAAAGTTAATGTGGGTGTTGGTCATAAGGGGATACATTAAAGTTAATGTGGGTGTTGGTCATAAGGGGATCCATTTAAGTTAATGTGGAGGGTTGGTCATAAGGGGATCCATTAAAGTTAATGTGGAGTGTTTGTCATAAGGGGATCCATTAAAGTTAATGTGGGTGTTGGTCATAAGGGGATACATTAAAGTTAATGTGGGTGTTGGTCATAAGGGGATACATTAAAGTTAATGTCGGGGTTGGTCGTAAGGGGTTACATTAAAGTTAATGTGGGTGTTGGTCATAAGGGGATACATTAAAGTTAATGTGGGTGATGGTCATAAGGGGATACATTAAAGTTAATGTGGGGGTTGGTCATAAGGGGATACATTAAAGTTAATGTGGGGGTTGGTCATAAGGGGATCCATTAAAGTTAATGTCGGGATTGGTCATAAGGGGATCCATTAAAGTTAATGTGGGGGATTGGTCATAAGAGAATCCATTAAAGTTAATGTGGAGGGATGGTCATAAGAGGATCCATTAAAGTTAATGTGGAGGGTTGGTCAAAAGAGGATCCATTAAAGTTAATGTGGGGGATTGGTCATAAGAGGATCCATTAAATTTAATGTGGAGGGATGGTCATAAGAGGATCCATTAAAGTTAATGTGGGGGATTGGTCATAAGAGGATCCGTTAAAGTTAATGTGGAGGGATGGTCATAAGAGGATCCATTAAAGTTAATGTGGAGGGTAGGTCATAAGAGGATCCATTAAAGTTAATGAGAATTGATGGTCATAGGAGGATCCATTAAAGTTAATGTGGAGGGTTGGTCATAAGAGGATCCATTAAAGTTAATGTGGAGGGATGGTCATAAGAGGATCCATTAAAGTTAATGTGGAGGGATGGTCATAAGAGCATCCGTTAAAATTAATGTGGAGGGATGATCATAAGAGGATCCATTAAAGTTAATTTGGAGGGTTGGTCATAAGAGGATCCATTAAATTTAATGTGGAGGGATGGTCATAAGAGGATCCATTAAAGTTAATGTGGAGGGATGGTCATAAGAGGATCCATTAAAGTTAATGTGGAGGGTTGGTCATAAGAGGATCCATTAAAGTTAATGAGGAGGGATGGTCATAGGAGGATCCATTAAAGTTAATGTGGAGGGTTGGTCATAAGAGGATCCATTAAAGTTAATGTGGAGGGTTGGTCATAAGAGGATCCATTAAAGTTAATGTGGGGGGTTGGTCATAAGAGGATCCATTAAAGTTAATGTGGAGGGTTGGTCATAAGAGGATCCATTAAAGTTAATGTGGAGGGATGGTCATAAGAGGATCCATTAAAGTTAATGTGGAGGGTTGGTCATAAGGGGATCCATTAAAGTTAATGTGGGGGGTTGGTCATAAGAGGATCCATTAAAGTTAATGTGGAGGGTTGGTCATAAGAGGATCCATTAAAGTTAATGTGGAGGGATGGTCATAAGAGGATCCATTAAAGTTAATGTGGAGGGTTGGTCATAAGAGGATCCATTAAAGTTAATGTGGAGGATTGGTCATAAGAGGATCCATTAAAGTTAATGTGGAGGGTTGGTCATAAGGGGATCCATTAAAGTTAATGTGGAGGGATTGTCATAAGAGGATCCGTTAAAGTTAATGTGGAGGAATGGTCATAAGAGGATCCATTAAAGTTAATGTGGAGGGTTGGTCATATGAGGATCCATTAAAGTTAATGTGGAGGGATGGTCATAAAAGGATCCATTAAAGTTAATGTGGAGGGATGGTCATAAGAGGATCCGTTAAAGTTAATGTGGAGGGATGGTCATAAGAGGATCCGTTAAAGTTAATGTGGAGGGATGGTCATAAGACGATCCATTAAAATTAATGTGGATGGTTGGTCATAAGAGGATTCATTAAAGTTAATGAAAAGGTATGGTCATGAGAGGATCCATTAAATTTAATGTGGAGGGTTGGTCATAAGGGGATCCATTAAAGTTAATGTGGGGGGTTGGTCATAAGAGGATCCATTAAAGTTAATGTGGAGGGTTGGTCATAAGAGGATCCATTAAAGTTAATGTGGAGGGATGGTCATAAGAGGATCCATTAAAGTTAATGTGGGGGTTGGTCATAAGAGGGTCCATTAAAGTTAATGTGGGGGTTGGTCATAAGGGGATCCATTAAAGTTAATGTGGGGGTTGGTCATAAGGGGATCCATTAAAGTTAATGTAGGGGTTTGTCATAAGGGGATCTATTAAGGTTAATGTGGAGGGTTGGTCATAAGGGGATCCTTTAAAGTTAATGTGGAGGGTTGGTCATAAGAGGATCCATTAAAGTTAATGTGGGGGGATGGTCATAGGAGGATCCATTAAAGTTAATGTGGGGGGTGGGTCATAAGAGGATCCGTTAAAGTTAATGTGGAGGGATGGTCATAAGAGGATCCATTAAAGTTAATGTGGAGGGTTGGTCATAAGAGGATCCATTAAAGTTAATGTGGGGGGGTTGGTCATAAGAGGATCTGTTAAAGTTAATGTGGAGGGATGGTCATAAGAGGATCCGTTAAAGTTAATATGGAGGGATGGTCATAAGAGGATCCATTAAAGTTAATGTGGGGGGGTTGGTCATAAGAGAATCCGTTAAAGTTAATGTGGAGGGATGGTCATAAGAGGATCTGTTAAAGTTAACTTGGAGGGATGGTCATAAGAGGATCCGTTAAAGTTAATGTGGAGGGATGGTCATAAGAGGATCCAGGAATAAGAACCAGGAATAACAGGTAAGATCCAGGAATAATGGATTTAAGTTGGATAAATTCAGATTTAGAAAGGACATAGGTGAGTACTGGTTTTCTAACAGAGTTGTAGATGCGTGGAACAGTCTTCCCAGTGGGGTGATAGAGGCTAGGACCTTGGGTAGCTTTAAGAAGAGACTGGACAAATATATGAGTGGGAGTGGCTGGGTTTGATTGGTGTCAAGGGGTACGGTAGTTATTTCTTGAGTAGCTTTAGGTAGATGTCGTTTTGATAAGGACCTGCCTCTTATGGGCCAGTAGGCCTTCTGCAGTGTTCCTACATTCTTATGTTCTTATGTTCTTATGTTAAAGTTAATGTGGAGGGATTGTCATAAGGGGATCCATTAAAGTTAATGTGGATGGTTGGTCATAAGGGAATCCATTAAAGTTAATGTAGAGGGTTGGTCATAAGGGGATACATTAAAGTTAATGTGGAAGGTTGGTCATAAGGGGATCCATTAAAGTTAATGTGGGGGGTTGGTCATTAGAGGATCCGTTAAAGTTAAAGACGGGGGTTGGTCATAAGGGGATCCATTAAAGTTAATGTGCAAGGTTGGTCATAAGGGGATCCATTAAAGTTAATGTGGAGGGATGGTCATAAGGGGATACATTAAAGTCAATGTGGAGGGTTGGTCATAAGGGGATCCATTAAAGTTAATGTGGGGATTGGTCATAAGAGGATCCGTTAAAGTTAATGTGGAGGGTTGGTCATAAGGGGATCCATTAAAGTTAATGTGGGGGGTTGGTCATAAGAGGATCCGTGAAAGTTAATGTGGAGGGTTGGTCATAAGGGGATCCATTAAAGTTAATGTGGAGGGTTGGTCGTAAGGGGAGCCATTAAAGTTAATGTTGGTGTTGGTCATAAGGGGATCCATTAAAGTTAATGTGGGTGTTGGTCATAAGGGGATCCATTAAAGTTAATTTGGAGGGTTGGTCATAAGAGCATCCGTTAAAGTTAATGTGGAGGGTTGGTCATAAGGGAATCCATTAAATTTAATGTGGGTGTTGGTCGTAAGGGGATCCATTAAAGTTAATGTGGAGGGTTGGTCATAAGGGGATCCATTAAAGTTAATGTGGGTGTTGGTCATAAGGGGATCCATTAAAGTTAATGTGGAGGGTTGGTCATAAGAGGATCCGTTAAAGTTAATGTGGGGGGTTGGTCATAAGGGGATCCATTAAAGTTAATGTGGAGGGTTGGTCGTAAGGGGATCCATTAAAGTTAATGTTGGTGTTGGTCATAAGGGGATCCATTAAAGTTAATGTGGGTGTTGGTCATAAGGGGATCCATTAAAGTTAATTTGGAGGGTTGGTCATAAGAGCATCCGTTAAAGTTAATGTGGAGGGTTGGTCATAAGGGGATCCATTAAATTTAATGTGGGTGTTGGTCATAAGGGGATCCATTAAAGTTAATGTGGAGGGTTGATCATAAGGGGATCCATTAAAGTTAATGTGTGTGTTGGTCATAAGGGGATCCATTAAAGTTAATGTGGAGGGTTGGTCATAAGAGGATCCGTTAAAGTTAATGTGGAGGGTTGGTCATAAGGGAATCCATTAAAGTTAATGTGGGTGTTGGTCATAAGGGGATCCATTAAAGTTAATGTGGGTGTTGGTCATAAGGGAATCCAATAAAGTTAATGTGGGTGTTGGTCATAAGGGGATCCATTAAAGTTAATGTGGGTGTTGGTCATAAGGGTATCCATTAAAGTTAATGTGAGGGTTGGTCATAAGGGGATCCATTAAAGTTAATGTGGAGGGTTTGTTATAAGGGGATCCATTAAATTTAATGTGGAGGGTTGGTCATAAGGGGATCCATTAAAGTTAATGTGGAGGGTTGGTCATAAGGGGATCCATTAAAGTTAATGTGTAGGGTTTGTCATAAGGGGATCCATTAAAGTTAATGTGGAGGGTTGGTCATAAGGGGATCCATTAAAGTTAATGTGGAGGGTTTGTCATAAGGGGATCCATTAAAGTTAATGTGGGTGTTGGTCATAAGGGGATACATTAAAGTTAATGTGGGTGTTGGTCATAAGGGGATACATTAAAGTTAATTTGGGGGTTGGTCATAAGGGGACACATTAAAGTTAATGTGAGGGTTGTTCATAAGGGGATCCATTAAAGTTAATGTGGAGGGTTTGTCATAAGGGGATCCATTAAAGTTAATGTGGGTGTTGGTCATAAGGGGATCCATTAAAGTTAATGTGAGGGTTGGTCATAAGGGGATCCATTAAAATTAATGTGGAGGGTTTGTCATAAGGGGATCCATTAAAGTTAATGTGGGTGTTGGTCATAAGGGGATCCATTAAAGTTAATGTGGGTGTTGGTCATAAGGGGATCCAATAAAGTTAATGTGGAGGGTTGGTCATAAGGGGATCCATTAAAGTTAATATGGGTGTTTGTCATAAGGGGTTCCATTAAAGTTAATGTGGTTGTTGGTCATAGGGGGATCCATTAAAGTTAATGTGAGGGTTGGTTGTAAGGGGATCCATTAAAGTTAATGTGGAGGGTTTGTCATAAGGGGATCCATTAAAGTTAATGTGAAGGTTTGGTCATAAGGGGATCCATTAAAGTTAATGTGGAGGGTTGGTCATAAGGGGATCCATTAAAGTTAATGTGGAGGGTTGGTCATAAGGGGATCCATTAAAGTTAATGTGGAGGGTTTGTCATAAGGGGATCCATTAAAGTTAATATGGAGGGTTTGTCATAAGGGGATCCATTAAAGTTAATGTGGAGGGTTGGTCTTAAGGGGATCCATTAAAGTTAATGTGGAGGGTTGGTCATAAGGGGATCCATTAAAGTTAATGTGGAGGGTTTGTCATTAGGGGATTCATTAAAGTTAATGTTGAGGGTTTGTCATAAGGGGATCCATTAAAGTTAATGTGGGTGTTGGTCATAAGGGGATACATTAAAGTTAATGTGGGTGTTGGTGATAAGGGGATACATTAAAGTTAATGTGGGTGTTGGTCATAAGGGGATACATTAAAGTTAATGTGGGTGTTGGTCATAAGGGGATACATTAAAGTTAATGTGGGTGTTGGTCATAAGGGGATACATTAAAGTTAATGTGGGTGTTGGTCATAAGGGGATACATTAAAGTTAATGTGGGTGTTGGTCATAAGGGGATACATTAAAGTTAATGTGGGTGTTGGTCATAAGGGGATACATTAAAGTTGCTGCAACAAGAGTCACATAATATTAATTGGATACATCAAAGTTACTGCAACAAGAGTCACATAATATTAATTGGATGCATCAAAGTTACTGCAACAAGAGTCACATAATATTAAGGGGATACATTCAAGTTACTGCAACAAGAGTCACATAATATTAAGGGGATACATCAAAGTTACTGCAACAAGAGTCACATAATATTAAGGGGATATATTAAAGTTACTGCAACAAGAGTCACATAATATTAAGGGGATACATCAAAGTTACTGCAACAAGAGTCACATAATATTAATTGGATACATCAAAGTTACTGCAACAAGAGTCACATAATATTAAGGGGATACATTCAAGTTACTGCAACAAGAGTCACATAATATTAAGGGGATACATCAAAGTTACTGCAACAAGAGTCACATAATATTAAGGGGATATATTAAAGTTACTGCAACAAGAGTCACATAATATTAAGGGGATACATTCAAGTTACTGCAACAAGAGTCACATAATATTAAGGGGATACATCAAAGTTACTGCAACAAGAGTCACATAATATTAAGGGGATACATCAAAGTTACTGCAGCAAGAGTCACATAATATTAAGGGGATACATCAAAGTTACTGCAACAAGAGTCACATAATATTAAGGGGATACATCAAAGTTACTGCAACAAGAGTCACATAATATTAAGGGGATATATTAAAGTTACTGCAACAAGAGTCACATAATATTAAGGGGATATATTAAAGTTACTGCAACAAGAGTCACATAATATTAAGGGGATACATTAAAGTTACTGCAACAAGAGTCACATGATACATTTCTGTATAGAATTTCACATGTTATTAACGTTTGTTACAATCACTGCTCTAATTTTTATTCTTTAATAAGTGTTAATGTGAATTTTCTTGCTAAGGACACAGTTTGTAGAGTTAGTGATGGTCTAGTTATAACTCCAGCAAGATATCTTCTTTATTAATATTTCAGTTGACAAAAAAAGTTTCAAGAAAGAATTTTTGGATTTCTTCCTGTAATTTTCCTGGAGTTTATTTGTTGGATCCATTAAAAATGATCATACATTTTGATTTTAGATAATTTAGACTCATTATGGCACTGAACTCATTAAGGCACTGGACTCATTATGGCACTGGACTCATTATGACACTGGACTCATTATGGCACTGGACTCATTAAGGCACTGGACTCATTATGGCACTGGACTCATTATGGCACTGGACTCATTAAGGCACTGGACTCATTATGGCACTGGACTCATTAAGGCACTGGACTCATTATGGCACTGGACTCATTATGGCACTGGACTCATTATGGCACTGGACTCATTATGGCACTGGACTCATTATGACACTGGACTCATTATGGCACTGGACTCATTAAGGCACTGGACTCATTATGGCACTGGACTCATTATGGCACTGGACTCATTATGGCACTGGACTCATTAAGGCACTGGACTCATTATGGCACTGGACTCATTAAGGCACTGGACTCATTATGGCACTGGACTCATTAAGGCACTTTACTCATTATGGCACTGGACTCATTAAGGCACTGGACTCATTATGGCACTGGACTCATTAAGGCACTGGACTCATTATGGCACTGGACTCATTATGGCACTGGACTCATTATGGCATTGGACTTATTATGGCATTGGACTCATTAAGGCACTGGACTCATTATGGCACTGGACTCATTAAGGCACTTTACTCATTATGGCACTGGACTCATTAAGGCACTGGACTCATTATGGCACTGGACTCATTAAGGCACTGGACTCATTATGGCACTGGACTCATTATGGCACTGGACTCATTATGGCACTGGACTCATTAAGGCACTGGACTCATTATGGCACTGGACTCATTAAGGCACTGGACTCATTATGGCACTGGACTCATTAAGGCACTGGACTCATTATGGCACTGGACTCATTAAGGCACTTTACTCATTATGGCACTGGACTCATTAAGGCACTGGACTCATTATGGCACTGGACTCATTAAGGCACTGGACTCATTATGGCACTGGACTCATTATGGCACTGGACTCATTATGGCACTGGACTCATTATGGCACTGGACTCATTAAGGCACTGGACTCATTATGGCACTGGACTCATTATGGCACTGGACTCATTATGGCACTGGACTCATTAAGGCACTGGACTCATTATGGCACTGGACTCATTAAGGCACTGGACTCATTATGGCACTGGACTCATTATGGCACTGGACTCATTATGGCACTGGACTCATTAAGGCACTGGACTCATTATGGCACTGGACTCATTAAGGCACTGGACTCATTATGGCACTGGACTCATTATGGCACTGGACTCATTATGGCACTGGACTCATTATGGCACTGGACTCATTATGGCACTGGACTCATTAAGGCATTATGTGTTATCCTATGTTAAGTTTTAATTGAAGAATGGAAGAGCATTTGATCCTTTCATAAACCTATTTAAATCTTTTGATTAAAAAGACCACTTTATTCTAGAAGATATTAAATGACTGCTTTATTCTAGTGGAAATTAAAATATCCACTTTATTCTAGAGGATATTCTTATTGATTGATTACTATTATTATAATGATTGGGGGCGCTAAACCCGTAGGGTTATGCAGCTCCTGTGGGGAAGAAGTGAAAGGTATTCAGGCTTAATTCATCGAACTGGAATACAGTTCCAATTCCCTGGATCAAGAGCCCCTGACCAGCATCAAGGAACCTCCCTTGATGGGTCTTATTGATAGAGAAATTCCTTCTGATGCAGGAATTGTGGAGATAATTATATCACTAATTATAGCACTAATTATAGCACTAATTATAGCACTAATTAAAGCACTAATTATAGCACTAATTATAGCACTAATTATAGCACTAATTATAGCACTAATTAAAGCACTAATTATAGCACTAATTATAGCACTAATTATAGCACTAATTAAAGCACTAATTATAACACTAATTATAGCACTAATTATAGCACTAATTATAGCACTGATTATAGCACTAATTATAGTACTAATTATAGCACTAATTAAAACACTAATTATAGCACTAATTATAGCACTAATTATAACACTAATTATAACACTAATTATAGTACTAATTATAGCACTAAATAAAACACTAATTATAGCACTAATTATAGCACTAATCAAAGCACTAATTATAACATTAATTATAGCACTAATTATAGCACTAATTAAAGCACTAATTATAGCACTAATTAAAGCACTAATTATAGCACTAATTATAGCACTAATTAAAGCACTAATTATAGCACTAATTAAAGCACTAATTATAGCACTAATTAAAGCACTAATTATAGCACTAATTAAAGCACTAATTATAGCACTAATTATAGCACTAATTAAAGACTTGGGGTAATTTATCCTCTCATTATTCTTGATAAAGTGTCTAAAAAAATAGCCTCTATGGACGTTGGATGTAGATGTCAATGTCTGCATATGAGTACATAAGATGACTTTGTTCATGTCTCTAAAACAAGTGAACAAATGAACATTTACAAAATAATCAATTCACTGTTTTGAAAAAAACGTATAATTGCAAATTAAAAATTAAATGAAAATTATTCTTAACTTTATTTTCGTAAACATTATTAAGTGGAATTAAGGTCACTTAAATATGTGAACAAGGTCACTTAAATATGTGAACAAGGTCACTTAAGTATGTGAACAAGGTCACTTAAATATGTGAACAAGGTCACTTAAATATGTGAACAAGGTCACTTAAATATGTGAACAAGGTCACTTAAATATGTGAACAAGGTCACTTAAATATGTGAACAAGGTCACTTAAATATGTGAACAAGGTCACTTAAATATATGTAGTCTATATCATCAACATGAGTGTGACCCTTACTGCTAGCTCACACATTGAGGTTCGGGGGTCGATCCCCGGTACGCGCAAGGGGTCCGAAAATTTGAAATTCGAACTGAACTCCCTATGGTGGATAGAGTAACTCAATACAAGGTCACTGATCCCATATAAATTGATTTCTGATGGTTAGTTTTTGAGCAATTGCCAATCTCCGAAGACCGAAAATATTAGGCTGCTCCCGACAAAGGGATTAAAAAATTTTATGTTGCAAACTTGCAATTGTTAATAAAACACACCAAAACAATTTTTTAAATTTAATATACAAACAGACAATATAAAAAACATAAATGGAACTTGTATCAAAACATTTTTTAATTGTTACAAAAATATAAAAAGGAAGCAAATATCAACAATGCCAAATTGCAAAGTGATGCAAGTTTCAATCCCTATATTCCTGAGATTCATTTGGAAGACCAATGATTCTATATTGCTAAATGGCAAGATGGAAGTCTGAGAAACAATTTCTATCAGTCTTTATGCACAGATTTACTTTGCATACACTACACACGAATGACGATGTTACCGTTTTCTTCGAGGTGCTGCAATACTTGCAAGTAAACGGCCTTTGCCCTGCCATTGGGAAGTGCATTAGACTAATGTCTTTCCTAACACTGTCATCAGGCATTTCTGTACGTTTTCCCCTCCCAGGTTTCACTATGCCAACACCATTGGAAGTACATGGTGAATTAGTTGGTGAAGGTCTTGGAGTTGTTCTTAGGATGCTGCCTCTAAGGTTTTGTCCTTTAGACCTTGCAATTTCAAAGATAGAATTCCTGAAATACTTCAGTTGCATACACTTTTGCTTTATTGCTCGAGAATCACGGCAATAAAGCAGCCATGCATTCACAACAGCATGATCAAGAATATAGGCAAATAGCCGCATGTACCAACGTTTTGATTTCATTGGTGTTTTGTAGAGATGCACCAACATGTTGCTTTTGTCAATACCTCCCATGTTTGCATTATAGTTCTTGATGACTGCAGGGCACGATATTTGCTCTTTCCTCTTTGTAACCTTGTTATATCTGTCAACAAGACTCAGAGGCTCGACCCCAATATCAGTTGTCACTAAAGTCACAACTTTGGTGTCCTTCCATCTTACAACAAGGACACCATCATTGTTGTTGAAGCAAAAATTGCCCCTGACCACACTGTTCCTTTCCATTTGTTTGATAGGCACCAGATGTGGCTTACCACATCTATTGTCACGTACTGTTCCAGTGTATCTGCAGTTATACTTATCTCTTAGTAGCTTGACCAAAGGTATACTTGAAAAGAAATTGTCAGCATAGATTGCTGATGTGTTTGTCTTGCTCATAGTTTGTGCAAGTACCAGAACAATCTTTGTACTTATTGGAAGTTTAGATTCTTCCTGTGGCAGCTGTATGGGATGTGTGTCAAAAGTTGTTGTGCCTTGATACATGAGTATATCATGTATGAGTCCATCTTGACTTGCACGACAAAAAAGTTTGAAACCCCACTTATCTGGTTTTGTTTTGATGTACTGCCTTAGGTTTCCAGCAGTTTTACCCTTGAAACCAACCATGACTTCATCAATAGATTGCTTGGGTGTAGCTGGAATTTTCAAGCAAGCATTAGTTAGTTCAGTGTAAAGAGGCCTTACTTTGTAGAATCTGTCATTATCCATTTTTGTGTTGTCATTGAAATGAATATGACTTCTAAGGTACCTAAACCTCTTAGACGCCATGCTATCTACAACCTGTGGGATCCTAAAAGCAGCTTTCCAATAGTCTTCGAGGGATGGTAGTGAAGCAATACCCATGAACAACAAAATACCTATGAACCTCAAGATCTCTTCAGAATCTGTTGAAAAAGTACTATTTACGTCTTGTTGCCTTGTATACAAATTTGTTTGATATGCTATGTTATCTATCATGGCTGGAGTAACGAACATACGAAAATACTCATATGGAGACCTAATTGCAAGAGGCTTTTCATGTTCATATGCCGGCAAAGGATCATTTTCAATGTCATCTACGGTCCACTGAGATGAAACTTGAAGAGCAATATTCTCATGGATCTCTTCCTCATCCGGGTATTCCTCAATCCTAAAAGTTTTCTTTTTCCTCATTACTTTCTGCTTTTTGGCTGGCCTTTCTTTCCTTTCTTCCTCCTCATCATCACTTGACATCTCTGCATCCTGTGCATCTGGTGGCAAGTATTCATCACCACTATCCAGCAATTCTGGTTCGTCTACCTCTGGTTCCGAGTCACTGTCTTCAGAAACGCAGACATACCTCGACCTGCTGGTCGACTGCTCCCCATAAAACAGCCTCTCATGGAACTGGAAGGACAATAGAAACCTCCTGTATAAATCCAGACCACTACAGAGTTCATATATGCAATTGAGAATTTTTTATAAATATTTATTTGACTATAATTGGACATTCCCGGAAACTCGCGCAATACCGAAATAATTCGGACTAAAATGCTTGCACTTTTTTCAACTGCATGCTACACTCATATTATGCTTCACACGGACTTTAGGTATATATCAAAATATGCCTAAACTATTCATGTAAGCACTAAACACAACAATCAGTACTTACCGACATTGTAGAATGTATAATCCAAGAGTAGATTAGTAAGGGTGTAGGGAAAAATGCGTGTGTGTTCGAAGCCAAGCCGCCAGTGTTTATATTTTGATCTCTCAACCAATGGGAAGGCGGCAGAAGCGAACTGTACTTAGCTGAAGAGACTCAGGGAAGGCTTGTGATTGGTTGGAACTAAAGAACGGGAAGCTGGCCGTGCGGGGTGCGAAGTATGACACGCGCCAAAAACACGTAATCAATACCGAATTTTTTCGGCCAAGAGCGACAAAGGGGCAAATTAAAAATTAAATGAAAATTATTCTTAACTTTATTTTCGTAAACATTATTAAGTGGAATTAAGGTCACTTAAATATGTGAACAAGGTCACTTAAATATGTGAACAAGGTCACTTAAATATGTGAACAAGGTCACTTAAATATGTGAACAAGGTCACTTAAATATGTGAACAAGGTCACTTAAATATATGTAGTCTATATCATCAACATGAGTGTGACCCTTACTGCTAGCTCACACATTGATGTTCGGGGGTCGATCCCCGGTACGGGTGGAAACATTAAGACTTGTTTCCTTAAGACACCTGCTGTCCACGCTCACCTATCTGTAAACTAGGTACCTGGGTGTTAGTCGACTGGTGTGGGTCGCATCCTGGGACAAAACTGACCTAATTTGCATAAGTTGGGACTTTCTATATTATTATTATTATTACTATTATTATTATTATTATCATTATTATTATTATTATTATTATTATTATTATTATTATCATTATTATTATTATTATTATTATTATTATTATTATTATCATTATTATTATTATTATTATTATTATTATTATTATTATTATTATTATTATTATTTATTATTACTATTAAGATCACTTTCATGTGTAGAGTTTAGACTATTAACATATGTGTAGTCATGACCACTGACATGTGTGGGGTCATGTCTCTAACATGAGCAGAATGAAGAACATTTACTCATTTGAAAACATGTAAACTAAAAACGTTGGGTCAACACTTACTACAATTATGAGGGAAATTCTACTAACGTGTGTAAAATAACGATCATTTATATATGTAACTTTATTGTTGGTTATACAAGTGGAAGCAACGTTACTAACAAAGTATAGGATAACTATCTTGTTCAGAGTAATTACCTCTAACATGTGTGAGGAGACGACCAATAACAAGGGTGTAAAGACTTTAAACATGTGATACTTCTAACATGTGATAAAGACTTCTAACATGTGATAAAGACTTCTAACATATGATAAAGACTTCTAACATATGATAAATACTTCTAACACGTGATAAAGACTTCTAACATATGATAAATACTTCTAACATGTGATGAAGACTTCTAACATATGATAAATACTAACACGTGATAAAGACTTCTAACATATGATAAATACTTCTAACACGTGATAAAGACTTCTAACATATGATAAATACTTTTAACATGTGATAAAGACTTCTAACATGTGATAAAGACTTCTAACATGTGATAAAGACTTCAAACAGGTGGTAAGGATTTCTAACATGTGATAAAGACTCTTCTAACATGTGATAAAGACTTCTAACATGTGATAAATACATATAACATGTGATAAAGATTTCTAACATGTGATAAATACATATAACATGTGATAAAGACTTCTAACATGTGAGAAAGACTTCAAACATGTGATAAAGTCTTCTAACATGTGATAAAAACTCTTTAAACATGTGATAAAGATTTCTAACATGTGATAAAGACTCTTCTAACATGTGATAAAGACCTCTAACATGTGATAAAGACTTCTAACATGTGATAAAGACAACCAACGTTGGAAGGATAAGACAATACTTGCTTGGGCGGTGCCAGTTCCTCGTATTAAGAACACTTACACATATGCTATCTATGCCATAAACACATGTGGAATCATGACCATATGTGGTGTCAAGACAACACCAGGTCAGAGCCTGCTACATGCATGGCGGCAAAATCTCTGGTTTGGTAATAGAGTTGTGGATGAGTGGAGCAAACTCCCGAGTACAGTTATTGAGGCTAAAACGTTGTGTAGTTTTAAAAATGGGTTAGATAAATACATGAGTGGGTGTGGGTGGGTGTAAGTTGGACCTGACTAGCTTGTGCTGCTGGGTCTGGTGCCGTGCTCCTTCCTTGAGTGGAGGTAACCAGACTGGGTGGGTCATTGGGCTAATCCGGGAGGCGGGGGGGGGGACATGGACCTGCTCCGCATGGGTCAGTAGTCATGTTGCAGTGTTCCTTCTTTCTTATGTTCTTATGTATTCGGACTTCACAATATGCTTGAGGTGAGGATCATAAAGAGGATTGGATTCAACATGTGTACTGGGTCAAGACTACTTACACGTGTGAATACACAACCAATAATAGATGTGGATTTAAAACAATAAATAAGATAGCGTTAGGGGCGTTGACTCCACTGATGAGAGTGGGGTCAAAATAATAGGTATATCTGCGTCATCTCTCAGTGTCAACGCCACTGGCATGCGTAGGGTCAAGACAACTAACACTCACGAAGTCTTAATCTTTACCACGTAGTATGAACGCCATTAAAATGTGTGATCAGCGCCACTAGCATGTGTTGCGTTGACCTCCAGTACTAATAAGCGACGTTAAGACGAGGTCTGAACCTTTAATATTTATGGGATCAAGAGTCTAACATATGTGATGTCAACACCAGTAACATGAATGTGATCAATGCCACTGAAATGTGTGGCACAAGGACAACTAACATATGAGTGCGATCAAAGCAAATGACAAGTGATTTAAGCCGCACAAGCCCACAAACATTAACGAGGTAAATAACACTAATATGTGTGGAGCCAAGATCACATATTTGCAAATGATCAACGCCGCCAAAATAAGTGTTGATACCACTAAAATGAGTGGGATCAAGACCCCTAATATAAGTGTGATCAATCATCTAACATATAAATGGAGAACACAACTAATGATCGGTCAATAACGTTTATGGTCAATGCTACTAACAAGTATATGGTCAACACCATTAACTTGGGTGAAGTTAACACCATTGGCCCAACTTACTAATATTGGAATGTATATAAAAATGGGTTATATAGATACCTTGCAGTCACTTGGGCCTCAGCTGCATGACACTCACCAAGGTCAGTGATATTCCTAGACACGCTGGGTTGGTAGGGATCATCTCTCCCATGCTAGGGACTAGTGCACACTAGACCATGCCAGGGACTAGTGCACACTAGACCATGCCAGGGACTAGTGCACACTAGACCATGCTAGGGACTAGTGCACACTAGTCCATGCCAGGGACTAGTGCACACTAGACCATGCCAGGGACTAGTGCACACTAGACCATGCTAGGGACTAGTGCACACTAGTCCATGCCAGGGACTAGTGCACACTAGACCATGCCAAGGACTAGTGCACACTAGACCATGCAAGGGACTAGTGCACACTAGACCATGCCAGGGACTAGTGCACACTAGACCATGCTAGGGACTAGTGCACACTAGTCCATGCCAGGGACTAGTGCACACAAGACCATGCCAGGGACTAGTGCACACTAGACCATGCTAGGGACTAGTGCACACTAGACCATGCTAGGGACTAGTGCACACTAGACCATGCCAGGGACTAGTGCACACTAGACCATGCCAGGGACTAGTGCACACTAATCCATGCCAGGGACTAGTGCACACTAGTCCATGCCAGGGACTAGAGCACAGTAGTCCATGCCAGGGACTAGTGCACACTAGGCCATGCCAGGGACTAGTGCACACTAGTCCATGCCAGGAACTAGTGCACACTCGTCCATGTCAGGGACTAGTGCACACTAGACCATGCCAGGGACTAGTGCACACTAGACCATGCCAGGGACTAGTGCACACTAGTCCATGCCAGGGACTAGTGCACACTAGACCATGCTAGAGACTAGTGCACACTAGTCCATGCCAGGACTAGTGCATACTAGACCATGCCAGGGACTAGTGCACACTAGACCATGCCAGGGACTAGTGCACACTAGACCATGCCAGGGACTAGTGCACACTAGGCCATGCTAGGGACTAGTGCACACTAGTCCATGCCAGGGACTAGTGCACACTAGACCATGCCAGGGACTAGTGCACACTAGACCATGCTAGGGACTAGTGCACACTAGACCATGCTAGGGACTAGTGCACACTAGACCATGCCAGGGACTAGTGCACACTAGACCATGCCAGGGACTAGTGCACACTAGACCATGCTAGGGACTAGTGCACACTAGTCCATGCCAGGGACTAGTGCACAATAGACCATGCCAGGGACTAGTGCACACTATCCCATGCCAGGGACTAGTGCACACTAGTCCATGCCAGGGACTAGAGCACACTAGTCCATGCCAGGGACTAGTGCACACTAGACCATGCCAGGGACTGGAGCACACTAGTTCATGCCAGGAACTAGTGCACACTCGTCCATGCCAGGGATAAGTGCACACTAATCCATGCCAGGGACTAGTGCACACTAGTCCATGCCAGGGACTAGTGCACACTAGACCATGCCAGGGACTAGTGCACACTAGACCATGCCAGGGACTAGTGCACACTAGTCCATGCCAGGGACTAGTGCACACAAGACCATGCCAGGGACTAGTGCACACTAGACCATGCCAGGGACTAGTGCACACAAGACCATGCCAGGGACTAGTGCACACTAGACCATGCCAGGGACTAGTGCACACTAGACCATGCCAGGGACTAGTGCACACAAGACCATGCCAGGGACTAGTGCACACTAGACCATGCCAGGGACTAGTGCACACTAGACCATGCCAGGGACTAGTGCACACAAGACCATGCCAGGGACTAGTGCACACTAGACCATGCCAGGGACTAGTGCACACTAGACCATGGCACTCACTCGTTATCGTAGCACTTACATATATATCAGGGACATAACATCCCTCTCCCTAACACAGGCAGTTTTGCTCTCTGTATCTTTGGTACTCAGGACAGTGCCTAATTAGACATGAAAACAATAACTGCCCCTCAGCCATCCTTCAGCCTATTGCCATAGACAATAACACTTACCCAGGACAGTGACGACCCTGGACAGTGACGACCCAGGACAGTGACGACCCAGGACAGTGACGACCCTGGACAGGAGGGCCATGGTGGTGATGTTAAGCTTCCTTCTCGTCTCCTGAGAAAAAGAAAAATATATGTAGTAGATTTTGTAATCTCTGTGTGTGTGTATATATATATATATATATACATATATATATATATATATATATATATATATATATATATATATATATATATATATATATATATATATATATATATATATATATATATATATATTATTTTTATTAACACACTGGCCGATTCCCACCAAGGCAGGGTGGCCGGAAAAAGAAAAACTTTCACCATCATTCACTCCATCACTGTCTTGCCAGAAGGGTGCTTTACACTACAGTTTTTAAACTGCAACATTAACACCCCTCCTTCAGAGTGCAGGCACTGTACTTCCCATCTCCAGGACTCAAGTCCGGCCTGCCGGTTTCCCTGAACCCCTTCATAAATGTTACTTTGCTCACACTCCAACAGCACGTCAAGTATTAAAAACCATTCGTCTCCATTCACTCCTATTAAACACGCTCACGCACGCCTGCTGGAAGTCCAAGCCCCTCGCACACAAAACCTCCTTTACCCCCTCCCTCCAACCTTTCCTAGGCCGACCCCTACCCCGCCTTCCTTCCACTACAGACTGATACACTCTTGAAGTCATTCTGTTTCGCTCCATTCTCTCTACATGTCCGAACCACCTCAACAACCCTTCCTCAGCCCTCTGGACAACAGTTTTGGTAATCCCGCACCTCCTCCTAACTTCCAAACTACGAATTCTCTGCATTATATTCACACCACACATTGCCCTCAGACATGACATCTCCACTGCCTCCAGCCTTCTCCTCGCTGCAACATTCATCACCCATGCTTCACACCCATATAAGAGCGTTGGTAAAACTATACTCTCATACATTCCCCTCTTTGCCACCAAGGACAAAGTTCTTTGTCTCCACAGACTCCTAAGTGCACCACTCACCCTTTTCCTTTCATCAATTCTATGATTCACCTCATCCTTCATAGACCCATCCGCTGACACGTCCACTCCCAAATATCTGAATACATTCACCTCCTCCATACTCTCTCCCTCCAATCTGATATCCAATCTTTCATCACCTAATATTTTTGTTATCCTCATAACCTTACTCTTTCCTGTATTCACTTTTAATTTTCTTTTTTTGCACACCCTACCAAATTCATCCACCAATCTCTGCAACTTCTCTTCAGAATCTCCCAAGAGCACAGTGTCATCAGCAAAGAGCAACTGTGACAACTCCCACTTTATGTGTGTTTCTTTATCTTTTAACTCCACGCCTCTTGTCAAGACCCTCGCATTCACTTCTCTCACAACCCCATCTATAAATATATTAAACAACCACGGTGACATCACACATCTTTGTCTAAGGAGTACTTTTACTGGGAAATAATTTCCCTCTTTCCTACATACTCTAACTTGAGCCTCACTATCCTCGTAAAAACTCTTCACTGTTTTCAGTAACCTACCTCCTACACCATACACCTGCAACATCTGCCACATTGCCTCCCTATCCACCCTGTCATACGCCTTTTCCAAATCCATAAAAGCCACAAAGACCTCTTTAGCCTTATCTAAATACTGTTCACTTATATGTTTCACTGTAAACACCTGGTCCACACACCCCCTACCTTTCCTAAAGCCTCCTTGTTCATCTGCTATCCTATTCTCCGTCTTACTCTTAATTCTTTCAATAATAACTCTACCTTACACTTTACCAGGTATAATCAACAGACTTATCCCACTATAATTTTTGCACTCTCTTTTGTCCCCTTTGCCTTTATACAAAGGAACTATGCATACTCTCTGCCAATCCCTAGGTACCTTACCCTCTTCCATACATTTATTAAATAATTGCACCAACCACTCCGAAACTATATCCCCACCTGCTTTTAATATATATATATATATATATATATATATATATATATATATATATATATATATATATATATATATATATATATATATATATATATATATATATATATATATATATATATATATATGAAGTCCACAGTCCAACTACAACACTGAAGCCCACGGTCCAACTACAACACTGAAGCCCACGGTCCAACTACAACACTGAAGCCCACGGTCCAACTACAACACTGAAGCCCACGGTCCAACTACAACACTGAAGCCCACGGTCCAACTACAACACTGAAGCCCACGGTCCAGCTACAACACTGAAGCCCACGGTCCAACTACAACACTGAAGCCCACGGTCCAACTACAACACTGAAGCCCACGGTCCAACTACAACACTGAAGCCCACGGTCCAACTACAACACTGAAGCCCACGGTCCAACTACAACACTGAAGCCCACGGTCCAACTACAACACTGAAGCCCACGGTCCAACTACAACACTGAAGCCCACGGTCCAACTACAACACTGAAGCCCACGGTCCAACTACAACACTGAAGCCCACGGTCCAACTACAACACTGAAGCCCACGGTCCAACTACAACACTGAAGCCCACGGTCCAACTACAACACTGAAGAACACGGTCCAACTACAACACTGAAGCCCACGGTCCAACTACGACACTCACAAGGTCCGGATTCGGACAGCATCCCGCCATTTTTTTTTTATATTTTATTTAAAACATTACAAAACAAGGTGGAAATTATATTAAAAAGTACACAAAATGAGTTAAATCACAAATCCCCAGTTTACCCCTACCCAAAAATGACTACACCAGACAAGTGTTGCGACACCCTGTCACTGCACACACCATACTACACCCAGTGTTATACCACAATTGTATACCTGTAAAGGCTTAAACTTTTGTCACAATTTTGCCCCCCCCCCCCCCCACACCCGCAAAATAATATAACTATCACCAACCTGATTGCATCTTAACTTAACATTAAAGGAAACATAGTAATTATACTATCACGAGTGATACAGTAACACCAAAGACACAAACATTATTAATAACAATATTAACAATGGGATATATGTCTTTACTTAACACAATGACACGTCAACCTGGCGAAAGAAAATACACTTCAAGTGATTAATATTTCTAAGAAGGTTGCAACAATGAATGTCAACAACTCCCAAAGGCAACTTGTGTGCAATTATCTTAGCATGTAAACCTATTCATTCAACATAGTATATAAATAAGAACTTTATGTTATGAGAAACATCACAGAATATAAAGGTATAAAGTATAAAACTCCAGCCATGTAGCGGCTACAGGAAAAATTTCTACATACTTCCCTAGCAGAGATAAACTAAAACAACTTTGTGGCAACTGCACCTAAGCACGACTCACATCATATGACTTAAGACTGCTATGTACATAGATAAGAACATAATAAATCTAATTTGAATAAATCACAGTTGATAAATCCGCCATAACATATCAGGCGTAAGAGAGTAATTCTCATTGTACAGGTCCGTGTCCAACTTACATGCGGTCTCATCTTTCTACATACAATAATATGCTTATTATCTACACATTAGACAGTACAACCACACTGGACAAGCAACTGTCCGTCACTTCCAACACAGTATACTGCCCTACACCTCACTCTGCACAGTGATAGAGGAAAAGACACCCCCCCCATTTATACCTTACCCATCATTCACTACTACCTTGAAGGAACGTGAGGGTTATATGAATGGTGTATAATCCGTGACACACAAGAAACTGGCCATCTCCACAGGTGCTTGCGCCGTGGTCCAAACATTCTTCCCTCACGCATCACTCATCCAACACTCACGCAAACTTTTGTTTTCATCCATAACCAGGGAGGCGACCCTGTTTCCAACCATGACTTCCCTACCCCCAGCAACACTTTCCATTCGTACCCTCCCCTCCCTCGTATATTACAAGTCTAATAAAACCTGTAACGTAACTTGCCTATATCCCTCTGAAAAATCCCTCTCCCACCTCCTCCCATAAATTTCCCTATTTCTACATACTGTTTTATAGAACGTTACCGCTAACACCCTCCTCTTCACCTCACTAACCTGTTTCCCCCGCAATCCCCACGCTAAACGTTGTGTAGTTTTAAAAATAGGTTAGATAAATACATGAGTGGGTGTGGGTGTGTGTGAGCTGGACCTGACTAGCTTGTGCTGCTGGGTCTGGTGCCGTGCTCCATCCTTGAGTGAGGTGACCAGACTGGGTGGGTCACTGTGCTAATCCAGGGGGGTGTCATTGGGCTAATCCGGGGAGGGGACTTGGACCTGCTCCGCATGGGTCGGTAGGCCTGTTGCAGTGTTTCTTGTTTCTTATGTTCTTATGTTCTTATATATATATAATCTACTATAATGTAACCCACAGCTGTGATGACACTCGCATCCCAACCCCCCACGTCGAGACTTAATGCTGTCAATACAGAAATTCCTTGACCCCCTATCCTATATATCACCCTATTTAACCACCCCTTGACACTCCTCAGTCCTTCACAAAAATATACTACATGAAACGCTGACTCCTCCCCACCCCAGATCCCGCACCCCCCCCCCCTTCAACCACTCGTCTATCCCGTTGAACCACACCCGACGGTAAAATGCAATGCAAAAAACGATACATTACATCACGAGCATGAGGTTGCAACCTCATCCTACTAAACCTATTCCATATACTTCCCCATGCATACATGGGGAAAATTCCCTCTACAGGCGCTACAGCCCTCCCCGCTAACAACCTACACAACCTACCTATTTTGACCTTCCCCGGCTCTCGATCCCACGCCATAGCCCTCAAAACAGTTTCACACTCACGCAACTCAACTCCTGTATACATTCGTTTCAATCTGTTATGGATCCTGGCCAAACCCCCCCCCACCCAAACTTTCCCACATCACCTCCCTTTTAATGAAGACACATTTGACCCTCCGCTTTAAGTCCAGCAATCCCAACCCCCCCTGTTGCAAAGGTAACATTACCACGTCCCTTTCAAGCCAATCACAGCCCGAACCCCACAAGAATTTAAAAACCCTCCCAAGTATGTTCGTTATTGCCGGCCCAGTTCATGGGAACACGGCTGCCACGTGCCATACTTTGCTATACAATATGACGTTAATAACAATGGCACGCTGCACAAGGGTCAAATGATAAGGTCGCAATGCACCCAAGCGTCCCTGAATCCTGTCTACCATCCTAATCGAGTTTTCCATGCGCGCCACAGTCAGATCGTCTGCATAGATAAGACCACAAATTTTTAACGAATTCACCTGCCTCCTCACGACTGCACTACCCCACTCAACCCTTCCCGCCCAAGCTCCTAACCCCATGACCATGGACTTGTCTGAATTCACCCTCATACCAGTTGCCCCTGCGAACATTTTACTACCCCATCTAATGTATCCATTGACATCCCCTCCCGAATCAGAACAGTAGTATCATGTACATACCCTATTTAGACTGGCCAAACCCTCCCAACTACACTCCCTGCTCCCTCTCCATTACACATAGGCTGCTCCACCAATCTATAAAAAGGATCCTGTGCGCACACAAACAATAATTGTGACATAGGACACCCCTGCCTAAGTCTCCTACCCATTACAATCTTCCCACCCAATCGATCATTAATCTGTACCCTCGCCATTGCACCTCGGTACAACGCCTCAACCCAGCCCACTATTTCTTCCCCAAGCCCCTATCCCCTGATGATGGCTCTCAATGCTTCTCAGTCCACTCTATGGTATGCCCCTTGCCAATCCAGTGCCATCAAACCTCCCCCCCTCCCCCATTTGCCTCCACGAAATCCCTAAGTAACCCATGCCCCTCCACCATAGACTTCCCTGGTAAACCAAACTGAGATTTCGATACTACCTGCCCCACTACGCACTTAAACCGATTCCCCAGAATCTTAGCCAACAATTTATAATCCGTGCATAACAACGAGATCGCCCGGTAATCCCGAAGAGTATGCTGCCCCTTAACCCAACTCACCCCTCTCCTTCATGCAATTTAATATCCTAACCAAAAAACCCTCATTAGCTCCAGTGCTGCTGATAAAACTCTGGCAGGAGTCCATCAATTCCCAGTGCTTTGCCCCTTTGCATTCCACTTACACCCCTCCATATTTCCCCCTCAGTTATTTCCCCACCCAGTGCTTCCCTATCACTGCTACGCAACTGACATATCACACTCTCACACACCTGTTCTAAAACCCCAGCCTCTACCCCTTCTCGTTGCCAGTACTTCTCATAACACTTATCTACAAACGCCCCCATTCCTTCCATAGCTTTTATGACCTGCCCCTCCCTATACCCCCCATCGACTCATGAACCTCCAACCATGGAATAGCCATTGCCTGCTGTCGTCGTTTTTGCCTACGCAATAAGCACGATGAAGGCCTATCGCCCCATAACACCTCTTCCACCCCCGCCTACACCGCTTGGAACCTCTCATCCTGTACCTCGCGCAGCCTCCCCTTAATTGCCATAATATCATCCAAAGGATAAGTGCCCGCCACCGTCCCCTTCGCATAACAACCCCGTAACCTGTCCTCCAAATTGTTGGCAAGCCCATATTTTAAAGAATTGATGCGTTTCCCATCTCTTACGTAATATTGCTTAATCCATTCTTTAGCCACACCATCCCACCACATCACCACATCCTCCACCCCATTTACCTCTGCACTTAACTCCTCCCACAGTGTTGCAAATCCCTCTAACCCCTCCCCATCGCCTAATACACTAGTATTTAACTTCCAATACCCCCTAGAGATACCTGCTAGTGACTTCCACCCCGCCTCTGCCACTACCACCAAATGATTCGAATAAGCTACTTCTATTGTGCGGAAAAATGTCAACCAAACCCCTTGAGATATATACAGCTTATCCAACCTAGCTGCATAACCCCTTCTTACAAAAGTGTGCTCTACCTCCCACGCCCCTCCTCCAACCGCATCCCATAACTGAATATCCCTCAAGAGATCTCGCAAGGTCGCCGACACGTGCCCCGCCCCGTTTGGTTCCACGTCAGCCCTCCTAATAACACAGTTCCAGTCCCCACCAACGACGGCCACTGCAGGTAAACCACGTAAGAAGAAAACTAGCTTTTCACATACAAAATCCCTCTTTGCTTTCAAATCATTTTCTGGTGGTGCATACACACTTACAAAGGATACCCTCTGCCCCATCCACCACCCGTCCACTCTGCCCCCTCCCCCCTCCCCCCCTCACTTCTTAACAACACAAACGGGCTCGCCTCCCTGATCATGATACCCACACCACCTTTCAGACGTACAGATGGCATAGTCACCGCCTGAAACCCTGCCACTTCCAGCATTTTCCCCTCCTTGAAATTATGCTCCTGACGAAACACTACATCTGCTCTATATTTGAGCAGAAGCATTCTAAGCCATTCCCTTTTTACACCTTTACACAGTCCATTCACGTTCACAGTCATACACCTGAGACCACTGTTAAAGTTTCCACCACTGCCTCTTTTCTCCATTCTTCCCAGGTCCTCCTGCACCTAGGTTTCTACAAGTCTTCACATCACCTTCCCTCCCTTCCCCCTTCCTCCGGTGCCACGACAAAATTCATCCACCCTCCCAGGTCTCTGCGCCGACGTCAGGACATCATCAGAGTCTGATGCTGCCGTTCTCTTCCTCGTGATGACCTCGTCCTCCATGTTATCGTCTAAGGAGGCTGCACAATGGACCTCAACCTCCACCGTGCTTCGTCCCACGAAACACGGCGACGTTTCTCCCACACCGCTCTCCACATCTTCCCTGCTATGTGTTTGTATGGCACATTCCTCCGCTGTCAATGCGGTGTCTCGCACCCGTGCGGGTACATCCTCTTCCTCTACAGGCAGTGACAAAGTCCTCAACACCTCCTCAAGCTCTTCCTCAATCACCTTTACCTCCTCCTGCACACACACTTCTGCACTCGGCTCCTTCAAATTGTCGGTTTCTGGTAAGTCACAGCTTGCCTCACACACGCCAGGCTTCTCGAGGGGCTCCACCACCTCACTCCACAATCGCCCACGCTCTTGCTTGTCTGTGGGGCTGGTAGCAACAGCGTCCACACTGGTAACAGGTGCTCCACTAGTTCGTGGAGACGCCCGCCGCTGCTTCACACACATAGCCGCCAAATGATCGTACGCCCCACATATCCTGCACGTACGTCTCTGTCCAGCATATGATATAAAAACCTGCGTTCTAAAGTCCTCCAGTACGACATAAGATGGTATGGAATGTCTTAGGGTCATCTTCAGGGTAAATGTCCCCTCTAGACGGCCCATATAAGTACCTGCAGCCCACTTGCCTTGCTGTGCCAAATGTACGGTTCCATATGCCTCAAAAACACTTCGTATGTCATCCTCATCTGCCTCAAATGGTACATTACGGAGCTTGACCCACGTAAAGTGGCGGGATACGTCAATCAAATGCACCTTCACAGCTGGAGTAGCATCAAGACTCTCGTCTGAAATATATGCACCAATGACTCGTACACGGATGTGGAATTCAGTTTAACGACGATCCTATATGCTCCATTCAGGGCAACACCATACACCTCATCGTCCTGGATACCACATGTCTCCCTAATGATGGTCGGGAGTAACACCTGCACTGAAGTGGGTGAAATTGCCCCACGAAGCAGCTCTATACCGATGGTGTTTACACGACGCCTCACACTCAGTGCCATGCTGGTACAAGGTAGCTCGCCTGAAAACAGCAGAGGGGTGCAGAGCACAACCGCACTCTACCGTGGTCAGGCAGCAAAATCCCCCCCAGTTAAGTAGCTCTGCTATATAGAAAAGAAACCACGAAACAAGTGGTATTGAATCATTTACCAAACTGCAGCTGGCTAGGGTTCGACCCCACGACACATTAACACGCCTCAAGAGATCACACAATGCACATGTCACCTTAAAATTCCTAAGTAGAGAAGGCATATCAAGTTTTCATGGTAAGGAAGAACCTACATATTTTTTGTTATTATTATTATTATTATTATAATCAAAAAGAAGCGCTAAGCCACAAGGACTATACAGCATATTTTTTGTTGAATTTGGTTGGTTGTCCTTTTATGAATTATAAAAAAGTATTTTTAACACTTTTAAAAGGTTTATCAATTAAGATTTTTGGGTATTTTAGACCATTAGCTATTTCATAAATCTTTAAGATTTCCCCATCCATGAACTCTGGGCTGCAAATACGTAATGCTCTCATAAACATAGATGAGAAAATAGAAAGTTTAACTCTAACTTGATGTGAGTGATTTTAACTATCTAACTGATTTTCAGAAGGTGGAGAAAGTTATATCTAGCAGGTCAGCTGTCGAGAAAAATATAATATAATCAAGTTTCATAGAAAATAGTTTTCAAAATAATATGAATTATTAGGATTATACAAATTTGTTTCATTTATAATTAATAAAATTTGGGAGGAATATAAGAGACATTAAACAAGTTAAAATCTCAAAACTTGGGTAGAATATAAGCTGTGTTTGAAGGATCCTTGACTATCTACCTACATCACCATCAAAATGTCAGGTGTTTTAACCTAACCGCGAATTATATTCTCGTTCTTACATGCCTTCCTGTTGATCTTTTATTATAATAGTTCCTTGATAATGTGAGAAATTACAAAAGTACTTTGAATTTCACTATTTTTCAAAGTGTTTTCTCTGCATATTGTGATATCACCTGTTTACTGTGATCAACAGGATCAACGGGAACGGGAGCCCCAAGTACAGAGGTCTGATGGAAGTCAAAAGCATCCTGATGGAGCCACTATGCTACCCTGGAAGGATGGTAACCAGATTGCCTGGGACTACACCTGTGCAGCCACATTGGTAGACACCTACTTGCTATACTCTGAAGCTGAAGGTGTTGGAACTGCCAACTATAGGGAGACCCAGAAGACCCGCAAATATGAAGTCCCTCCCCCTTGCTATAACTTTATCCCAGTAAGGTCAGAGACCCTTGGAGCATGGGGCAAGTGTGCTCTCAAGTTCCTCAAAGAGCTGGGTGAAAAGCTCATCACAGAAACCAAGGACCACAGGGCGGCCAGCTACCTCTTTCAGAGACTCAGTGTTGCGATCTTGGGGTGAAATGCCTGCAGCATTCTGGGCACGCCTCTCAGTAGTATCAGTTCCCAGTAGTAACAGTTACCAGTAACAAGTAGTATGACTCACTACCAACCATCTGCATGAATCACTGACTGTTATTCATGTTGCTGCTGACTATAGCATGTTTTTGAATGCTGCTCATCCCTAGGCATCACTGGTGAGTCAGTCTTAGACAGAGAGCAGAGAGGCAGGGCGGGCCTGTGTTTCCCATATTTTCCGTTATAATTATACATACTAACCAGCCTATGTGAGTGTTCTTACCCAATCCACGTTTCGAACCCCTACATGACACACGGCCCATCACCAGGGAGCTGGATGAAGTATTCCAGATATTGTTCTGAGATGTTATCTATATTGTTATACTTTCTATTGTATTTTTGCCAATGCATTTTGTCTTTAAATAAAGTCTACATAGAATATAGGGGTGGTAGGAGAAAACAATATTCAGACAGCTCCGGTGAAAACCTTGAATTTTCCCTGAAGTAAGTTTATCATTTTCTCTGTGGATGAGGGGTCCCGAGCACAGTTCCAGAGGTGGTACTTATATATATATATATATATATATATATATATATATATATATATATATATATATATATATATATATATATATATATATATATATATATATAAATAAATATATATATATATATATATATATATATATATATATATATATATATATATATATATATATATATATATATATATATATATATATATATATATACTACTCACCTAGTTGAGGTTGCGGGGGTCGAGTCCGAGCTCCTGCCCCGCCTCTTCACTGATCGCTACTAGGTCACTCTCCCTGAGCCGTGAGCTTTATCATACCTCTGCTTAAAGCTATGTATGGATCCTGCCTCCACTACATCGCTTCCCAAACTATTCCACTTACTGACTACTCTGTGGCTGAAGAAATACTTCCTAACATCCCGGTGATTCATCTGTGTCTTCAGCTTCCAACTGTGTCTCCTTGTTACTGTGTCCAATCTCTGGAACATCCTGTCTTTGTCCACCTTGTCAATTCCTCTCAGTATTTTGTATGTCGTTATCATGTCCCCCCTATCTCTCCTGTCCTCCAGTGTCGTCAGGTTGATTTCCCTTAACCTCTCCTCGTAGGACATACCTCTTAGCTCTGGGACTAGTCTTGTTGCAAACCTTTGCACTTTCTCTAGTTTCTTTACGTGCTTGGCTAGGTGTGGGTTCCAAACTGGTGCCGCATACTCCAATATGGGCCTAACGTACAGGGTGTACAGGGTCCTGTGTGTGTGTGTGTGTGTGTGTGTGTGTGTGTGTGTGTGTGTGTGTGTGTGTGTGTGTGTGTGTGTGTGTGTGTGTGTGTGCGTGTGTGTGTGTGTGTGTGTGTGAAAAATAATTTTCCCAAAAAATATGCTGTATATTTTCATAATTTAAATATACCTGATTAATGCATTACTAATGCTCTAAAGTGCATTTTAAAGAAGGGAACCGACAGGGAAGCTCAGCGCCTGCACTGAGGAGCAGAGAAGAGATGCCATTGTTTTTTAATGTGGTACAGGCACGCTAATATAATGTGCATAATTTTCGTCGCTCTAGGGGTTGTATTGGGCTTGAAACCTCTCAAATAGGAGCTGAAATTGATGGATTTGCAGTCCTGCATAACAAGAGCATTAAGCAGATGGGCAGGACAGCTTCAGAGCCCCAGCTAAGTCATGTCTATTGTGTTGAAATTCTGGCCAGTATTTTCTTCATATTAGACAGGGTTTTTTTTAAATATGACACACAGTAATCTCCAGACAAATTGGTGAGTGTTATGATTATATATTCTCCTTCTGTTACATAAATGTGTATATATAATCATTTATTAATTTTAACATACAGTCCACAAATTTATATTAATGTTTACCATAATTCCTGGTAATGTATATTTCATTTGAAATTAATATAGGTCAACAGTGACTTGTGGATATGACAGATGTAGGTATCGAAGGGGGACATTTTTTGTGACTTAGATGTCCCAAAATTCTTACTTGTCTATGTAACTTTGATAAATAATAATTATCTTTGTTACCATTTACTGGCACATATCTTATGAGTTACATCCAGGTAAATTTAATTTTCCACAATATATATATTATGTATTGCATATATATAAGTAGTCAAAAAAGCGGCTGAGCGGAGTATCCGGTTTTTAGGCATGCGGCTGAGCGGTGTATCCGGTTTTAGGGGTGCGGCTGAGTGGTGTATCCGGTTTTAGGGGTGCGGCTGAGCGGTGTATCCGGTCTAGGACCAGCAGCTGGAGGGTCACCTTTTCACACCTAGGTGTTACTTCCGGTTTTGACCTTGACCTCGCCCTCGAGACTACCTCACCCTTGACCCCCCCAACCAATACCCCCACCCACGACCCCCCTTCGCGACCCTCCTTCGCGACCCCGCCGTCGCGCCGCGCGCCGCGCCCGCGCGCCCGCCCGCGCGCCGCCCGCGCCCCGCCCGCGCCCTTCGCGACCCCCCGCCGCGCGCCCGCCCGCGCGCCCGCCCGCGCCCTTCGCAACCCCCGCCCGCGCCTTCTGCTGCGCCTTCTGCAGCGTCGTCCGGATCGCCCCCGCACCTCGAATTTTTTTCCGATTTTTTTCGAATTTTTTTTGAATTTCATTTTCTTGTGCTCTCCATCTCCTCGGATCAAGTTTTTAAGGTTCCCCCTCTCACTTTCACCCCCATCCCAAAATTTCTCGAAATCAAAGTCTCCATCTCCTCAGATCAAATTTTTAAGGTTCCCCCTCCCACTTTCACCCCCCAATCCCAAAAATTTATCGATAATACAAGTTTTTGGATTCCCCCCCCTATGGGGGTTTTGAATTTCTTATGATCACCTTGGATCAAATTTTTGGATTACCCCTCCCACTTTCACCCACCCCCCACCTCAAATTTTTCTCGATAATACCATGACTCCATCTCCTCGAATCAATTTTTTTGGATCTCCCTATGGGTTTTCGAAATTCTCCATCTCCTTGGATCAAGGTTTTTTTTGGATTGTCCCTCCTTCCACCCCCCCCCAACCCCAAAAATTTCTCAATATTACAAGTTTTTGCATTCCCCCCTATGGGGGTTTTCGAAATTCTCCATCTCCTTGGATCAAATTTTTGGATTACCCCTCCCACTTTCACCCCCCAATCCCAAAAATTTCTCGATAATACAAGTTTTTGGATTCCCCCCCTATGGGGGTTTTGAATTTCTTATGATCACCTTGGATCAAATTTTTGGATTACCCCTCCCACTTTCACCCACCCCCCACCTCAAATTTTTCTCGATAATACCATGACTCCATCTCCTCGAATCAATTTTTTTGGATCCCCCTATGGGTTTTCGAAATTCTCCATCTCCTTGGATCAAGGTTTTTTTTTGGATTGTCCCTCCTTCCACTCCCACCCCCCCCCAACCCCAAAAATTTCTCAATATTACAAGTTTTTGCATTCCCCCCTATGGGGGTTTTCGAAATTCTCCATCTCCTTGGATCAAATTTTTGGATTACCCCTCCCACTTTCACCCCCCCCCCGAACCCCCAATTTTCTCGATAATACAAGTTTTGGATTCCCCCCTATGGGGGGTTTCGAAATTCTTATGATCTCCTCGGATCCCCCCTCCCACTTTCACCCCCACCCCAAAATTTCTCGAAATCAAAAGTCTCCATCTCCTCGGATCAAATTTTTGGATTACCCCTCTCACTTTCACTCCCACCCCAAAATTTCTCAATAATACCAAGACTCCATCTCCTTGGATCAAGGTTTTTTGGATTCCCCCACTCTGGGGGTAAGCATTCAAATGAACTCCTCCTATGGGGCATGGTGCTCTCTCTTACTACAGGTCTAAACAAGTGTGACGTCATTATTCCTCTCATTAATGTGTTTACTCGACGGTCAGTGACGTCACGCGATGACCCCCACACACACAGGCTGAATCTTGTCTACCCTTTTAGTTAATAAGGGGACATAATACATCAGAAAGGCACATTTTTTCGTTAATACCCACAATTTCTTTACAACACAAGTCTAGACATTTTTAACTATTTCATCTCAGGTCACTCCCCACGAAGTAACCTCCCCCCCACCCTCCCAAACCCTCACACTCCAACCAACACCTCACAATTTTCACTCATAACTCCAATTTTTCTCGTTTTAACCCTTTTTGTTCATTAAAGTTAATAAGGGGACACAGTACATCAGAAAGTCACCACATCCACTTTCGTTAAATTCACTACTCACAATTTTACATATTACGAAGTTAAAATACGCACTTTTACTTTGAACATCTTCAAAAAACACTCTCATAAATCATTTGAATACTCACAAAAATACATTTATACATTTCCAAACAACACTGAAATACTCCAAAAACATCATTCGAACACCCCCAAATCACCTCTGAATACTCCCAGAACACCTTCATAAGTACTCTTGCATATCATTTGAACACCTTCATAAGTACTCTCATAATCATTTGTACACCTTCAAAAAACACCTTTGAATACTCACATAAACACCCTTGAACACCTTCAAAACACCTTTGAATAACCTCAAAACACCTTTGAACACCTTCAAACACCCTTGAACACCTTCAAAACACTCTTGAACACCTTCAAAAACACCTTTGAACATTTCCAAAACACTATTTGAGTACTCCCAATTACACCACTGATTACTACTAAAACACCGCTGAATTCAATCAAAACACCCTTCAACACCTTCAAACACCCTTGAACACCTTCAAAACACTCTCGAATACCTTCAAAAACACCTTTGAACATTTCCAATCAACACTGAAACACTTCCAAAAAACACAATTTGAGTACTCCCAATTACACCACTGAATACTACTAAAACACCGCTGAATTCAATCAAAACACCCTTCAACACCTTCAAAACACCTTTGAACACCTTTGAACATTTCCAAAACACTATTTGAGTACTCCCAATTACACCACTGATTACTACTAAAACACCGCTGAATTCAATCAAAACACCCTTCAACACCTTCAAACACCCTTGAACACACTCAAAACACCCTTCAACACCTTCAAAACACCTTTGAACACCTTAAAAACACCTTTGAACACATTAAAAACACTCTCATAATCATTTGAACACACTCAAAAACACCTTTGAACATTTCCAATCAACACTGAAACACTTCCAAAAAAACACAATTTGAGTACTCCCAATTACACCACTGAATACTACTAAAACACCGCTGAATTCAATCAAAACACCCTTCAACACCTTCAAAACACCTTTGAACACCTTTGAACATTTCCAAAACACTATTTGAGTACTCCCAATTACACCACTGATTACTACTAAAACACCGCTGAATTCAATCAAAACACCCTTCAACACCTTCAAACACCCTTGAACACACTCAAAACACCCTTCAACACCTTCAAAACACCTTTGAACACCTTCAAAACACCTTTGAACACATTCAAAACACTCTCATAATCATTTGAACACACTCAAAAACACCTTTGAATAACCTCAAAACACCTTTGAACACCTTCAAAACACCCTTGAACACCCTTGATCACCTTCAAAAAAACAGCATTTGAACACACTCAAAACACCTTTGAACACCTTTGAACATTTCCAAACAACACTGAAACACTTCCAAAAACACCATTTGAGTACTCCCAAATACACCACTGAATACTAAAACACCACTGAATACACTCAAAACACCACCAAAATCACCATAAACTAAGATCAACACCCACATCCCACAACACCCACAACCCACAACACCCACAATTTTTTCTCGTTTTATCTAATTTCATCAGAAAGTCACAACACCCACACCTCCCATTTTTTTCTCGTTTTAACCCTTTTAGTTCATTAAAGTTAATAAGGGGACACACTACATCAGAAAAAGTCACAAAAACAACCCACTTATAACGTCTTTTCGGTATCTCTAGTTCGACAACAACACCCACATCCCACAACACCCACATCCCACATCCCACACACACACACACACACAGACACACACACACACACACACACACACACAGACACACACACACACACACACACATCCCTAACCTAGCCTAACCTAACCTAACTTATCCTAACCTAACCTAACCTAACCTAACCTAACCTAACCTAACCTTACCTAACTTATCCTAACCTAGCCTAACCTAACCTAACCTAACCTTACCTAACTTATCCTAACCTAACCTAACCTAGCCTAACCTAACCTAACTTAACCTAACCTAACCTAACCTAACCGAACCTACCCTAACCTAACCTAACCTAGCCTAACCTAACCTAACCTAACCTAACTTAACCTAACCCAACCTAACCTAACCTAACCTAGCCTAACCTAACTTAACCTAACCTAACCTAACCTACCCTAACCTAACCTATCTTAACCTAACCTAACCTAACCTAGCCGAACCTATCCTAACCTAACCTAAAATATATTGGAACACTTCCAAAATACATTAGAGTACTCCAGAATTACTTTGAACGACTCCATTTTTTTTTGGATATTTCCAAATTAGTTTTGAAAACTTTATCGTAAAATCGAACATTATTTTCTTGTTGGTAAACACACTCAATGGTAGAAATATTTACTCGATTTCCGAATAGAAACACTTTCCTCGCTCTGAGAGACTCATTGTGGGTCACCCCCCCCCCCCAACACCACTGGGTAATGCGGTTCACACCCAAGGTAGAACATAACACCTGCGTCAACTCAGGACAGACAGACGCCATGAAATGCGGGTAACATCCAAGGTAGAAAATCATCTCTTTCCAGACCAACTGTCTATCCTAACCTAATTCCTAACCTAACCTAACCTCACCTAACCGAACCTAACCTAACTCCATCAATCACCTCTATCCTAACCTAACCTAACCTAACCTAACCCAACCTAACTCCATCAAACACCTCTATCCTAACCTAACCTAACTTATCCTAACCTAACCTAACTCCATCAAACACCTCAAATACTACCTAACTTAACCTAACCTAACCTTACCTAACCTACCGAACCTAACCTAACCTAACCTAACCTATCCTAACCTGTCCTAACCTAACCTAACCTAACCTATCCTAACCTAACCTAACCTAACCTAACCTAACTTATCCTAAGCTAACCTAACCTAACTTATCCTAACCTAACCTATCCTAACCTAACCTAACCTAAAATAACGAACCTAACCTAACTTATCCTAATCTAATCTAACCTAACCTAACTTATCCTAACCTAACCTAACTTATCCTAACCTAACCTAACCTAACCTAACCTAAAATAACCTAACCTAACTTATCCTAACCTACTCACTTTACTTTTGAACACCTTCAAAACACTCTCATACATCATTTGAGACACCCTTTTCTCAATATCTCTCATCCACAACCTTTATCATCTCACTACAGAACAACCCCAAGATTACTTCGAACACTCTCATAAAGCATTTGAGTACTCACATAAACACTTTTGAACATTTCCAAACAACACTGAAGCACTTCCAAAATATCATTTTGATTACTCCCAAATAAGATTTGACAGCTCTAATTTATCTACACTTACACATTTCATTAAATTACATCTCATCCCCCCAAACTCCTCCCTCATTCTCCAGACTTTACAA